>NW_009952893.1:4033161-4040596 GCF_000747805.2 Chaetura pelagica | reverse complement strand
AGTCTGTGGAAGTGCTGCATGACAGAGAAGTGTCCAAGAGCTCTGCACCCAGCTCTGCTTCACCCATTGGGAAGACAAGCTGTGGGGGAGCCATCCATTCCTGAGCAGGGCTGGTCAACAGCAGTGATCTGTGTTGCAGAGGCAAAAATAATGGCAGCAGGGATAATATGGAATCTTTGCAAAAGAGGGAGCTGTGAAAGGCATAAGAAATACATGCAGGACACTCTTCGCATGTAGTCTTTTCTCACTTTTGTGTAATTTGTGTAATTATGTTATACATAAACATTTATCTCATTTTTTGTCAGATTCTTACAAAAACCCATGCTCCCTTGCTGTTCAACAATGCCACGTTGATTTCAGCTTAATTGAAAATTAGGGCTAGTAAACTCAAGCACTTAAGGTTCTGGCTAATTCAGGGCATTGTTAGCATAATTAACAGACATCAAGGCATATGACCTTGTTTCACATGACTGAAGTTTATGTAATGCAGTCTGGAAAGTAGATAGAAGAAAAAATTAAGTAATTTTTCTCAATTCATGCAAAATAACTGACTAGTTATCACATGTAAAAAGCATGTCTTAGGTCACTTACCAAGCAAGTAATTTATTTTAATAGAATTGGCTTCTCTTTGGTTTTTTAGTGCTTACTACTTCATTTATTTATCCTATCGAGCTTCTGGTTTACTTTAGTCAGGTTCACAAAGACTTCTAAATTGCAGTATATTTGGGTTGGAATACTAAGATAATTTTTTAGAAACACTATTCCAGTTAAAAAACCTCACAACTATTCCTGTTTACAAAAAGGCAGAATATTTATTTATTATTTATGTTCATTTTGGGAAGATTATTCCTTGTATGAGTATTTGAATAGATAGAGAAAATACAGCCAGAAATACCTGTAAAAATCTGTACTTCCTATGTCTTAATTTATTCAACCTCTGCCCAGTATTGATTATGACAAGAGGATATCACAAAAGATTAATTCATTCGCTTCAGAACTGAGTCAGGAACAAGAGGAAAATTATCGATTTTCTCAAACAGATTATGACAGGAAGTCAAAATGGTGACAAATTGCTGTCTGTAGATGTAGTTAGGGCAGTTGGACTAGACGTTTCCGATAAAAACTGGAGCACACTGGTCAAATACCAATTCTTAAGTGGCCATCGTTAATTGGTAAGAATGTTACTGCCAGCACTCCAGCTGCCTACCAAGGCACTTGCCCTTCCCCCTCGCCTCCCCCCGCCATGGAATATAATTTGCTCGTCAGTATTTTGCAGCAGACCTCAAAGTGATAGCATGACATGATCATTTATCAAACGGAGACTGCCCAGAAGAGTGTCTGGTCCCTTTAGTATAGCTTATTGAAAGGCTGGGAAGTGAAAGCACTTTATTACAGACAGGAAGGCAATGAACAACCAGAGCGTATCGAAAGGGTAATCATATTTCAGCACAGGATTAGTGTGCTCTTAGATAAACATACACTGGAGTAAGCATGTTCTGGGTCATTTATCAAGTAAGTAATAGCTAACAAAAATCTACAGGACTCTTTGTATACATTCATCAAAGTTAAACTGTATACATTTTATTTCAGTAACAGACAACTTCGTGTTGCAAAACTATTACTTGAAAAAAAATATTTCTAGTGAAATCTAGAACACATTGCAGATTTCACTGAGAATGCCTGAATGTTCAGGGAAGAATTAATAAATAAATACACATGCTAAATGATATTTCTTTTTTAATAAGCCTAGCCTAAAATACTTTTCCCCTAAATTGTTGTATTTGTGATTAAATGTTAGCACCTAAACTGTGGGAACAATTATATTGCTATTCTGATGCAGGCTGATAAAGCTTTGCTGTGTAACATTGTGAGATTTATCAACATTTCTCCATGTGGACTGGTCCTCAGAGTTTCTTGCATTGTTTTATATGCCTCGCTCTTCACAGAACCAGACTTTTGCTCTCTGTTTTTCTAAAAAGATGTTATCACTGGATAACAAATTCTATCACCATCATCATAGACAGCTGAAAAATTATATGGTTTGGAGGGTGAGCCTGTGCTGCCACTTCCTCTTCCCTGTGATTTTTCTAAACGTGTATTTTATAACACATAGAATACTCCCAGGAGGATTTTCTACCAAGGGAGTAGAGCCTGCAAAACCAGAATTCTCCCTGCTTGTGTTACCCAGGTGATTTTCTAAATCTGATGGACCCCAGTGATGGCCACATTGCTGAATACTCCGTTATTGGTATCAAGCTACAAAATTTTGCAGACTTTGCAGTTTAGAATCTGTCACATCATGAGTAGTAAAGTTTTTCCAAATTATTACAACTAGAGAACATAAATTCTCTCTCTTGTATGCATACAGTTTGTTTTGAATCCCCACCTTAAGCTTTCCACACATATAAGGAAACCTATAAAGAAGGACAGTTAAGTGAAATTTTGGAAAGGAAATATTTCAGAATGTAGGGTATTTGAGCAGAAAGGACCAATCTGTTAAGCTTTGCATCCTTTTAACTTGAATTTATTGTATTTAAAAGACAGAATAAATTTTACCTAGGTCATACTGCCCTTGGGTAATCAGACAGAACCCCAGATGGAGAAAGGTATATTTAAAAAAATTAACTAGTTGGGCCAATACTATAACTGACCACCCACACTTCTGTAGGGGGCAGATTGCTGTTTCTCCTACAAAATGCAGTTTTTCATATACATAAAGAGGGAGGCAGTCTACTGCAGTTTGAATGATTTTTAGCTTCCGTTATTCTGTTCTTTCTCTGTAAAGTATTTATCCTTCAACTTTTTTTTTTAAATCAGACACAGGTACTCTGAGGGCTTTGTGAGACCATGGGGATGCATTTACAGACATTGCATATCGTGCTAATTCTTTGGCTGGTAATGCCTCAGCTTTGAGTGGGATTGTAGTGGTAATTTTCCATAGCTAACATTACTGTTTCCTTAAAAATCCAGAGTTTTCCAACTGCATCACCATTTATTCTGTGCAATTATGATATATTCAGGGAATGCTAAGTGTCACTCTGTATTAATAATCACACTGAAGTTATTTCTGTGTGCAGGATTTGGGCCTGGCCAAACAAATCATGTTGCTATGGAATTTTACTCTGGAGAGGAAAACATAATCACAGTATTCTGTTCTTGTATCAACTGCAGGATTTAGAGGTTGCATTAACCAAATGGACAAAACTACGCAGAATGGATCTTACAGGAAACCCCATCTGCCACAAACCCAAGTACAGGGACAGGATTGTAGTGCAGTCACAAACTTTAGGTAAAAAATTAAACAAATAGCCAGCCTAAAAACCCATCCCTAGCCCTCACTGTTTCAGAAAATAACGGATATATTAATCGTCCTTGAATTTCACTATGTATGTAAACAAAAGTACTGTTGTATTTATGTCAAATGATTAATTTTAAATTTGTGCACAGGTAATTTAGCTAAAACTGCTTACGTAATCAGCTGCACAAACTCTGTTGCTCAGCTTTTGCTATTAGTAGTATTAACCATTAGTTTTAGTAATCGAGTAGTGAGGTTGTTGTAAGACAAAAGGCTTTTCTGAGTTCATATTCCAGATGTTGTGAAACTGATTTTGAGAGATTAGTTTAGCCTACTCCTGTATTGGCCTGTACTAGTTGCTTAGGTGTTATAGGTGTACAGTTACAGCTGTACAGTTCATACCTTACCCTGCTTCAATTTATCATATAGCAGAACATAAAACCAGCTTACACTTGTGTTATTAATGTATTTGTTAACTTATAGGGGATGCAGTTTACATTATTATTTGGGGATAATTTTGGCATAATAGGGAGCAATTTAGTCTTCCTTGTGCAACTATTCAATAATAATAATATAATTATTATTTCTTAATAATTATATTAAGAAATAATTTTTTTAGAAAGTCTACTTATTTTTAACTTTCTTAGATAAAGGTGGTATTATCTTAAAAGTTGTCATTAAAAAAATTGTTTTTCTCTTTTCTGAGAACAAAATATTGGCCATTAAGAGAAACAAAAATCCTACTAGCACAATAAAAATAAAAGGGTCTTAGGACACTTCTAATGCAACCTCAATTTGTGGCCAAATGAGGTTTTTAATTTGGTCTGACTGAAAAATGCAGATGCAACAAAGTCAACGTAGAGGATAAGCTTTATGGCATCAAAGTGAGTGAAGTTAATCTTGCAGAGGCAGATCTGTCTGCTTGTCTTCACGATCAGCATGATTCCTTTGTTGCTAAGCCATGCAGCATTCTCTCCTATTAATTTCTGCATCCAGATATATCCTGTGTAAAGAGAATTACTTTATCTTCAGAACTTTCTGCAAGGTGTTGCATGTTAACTAAATGTGAAAATATAGACAAATATTTCCCTTGAAAGTTGCAAAAATACTAGATGCTTTATTTTGTAATTGTGTCAACTCACTTTTGCAGCTAATTAGAATATGAATATCAAGGTGTATTGGGTTTTTTTTTTGCCAAAAGACTGACAAGAGAAAAAAGATTTGAAGTAAGGAAATACAGAGCAGTACACAGTACATACAGCTTTTTACAGCTTTTTACTTTGGATTATCACAGAAAATGTTCTCTTCTCTTTGACAGAATCCCTCGATGGGAAAGAAATTAAAGAAATGGAAAGACAATTCCTAGTGAATTGGAAAGCCTCCAAAGCTGCCAGGAAAAAAAACAAAGAAAGAATGACAAATGATCATGCAGTCTATCTACATTTTTGTAAGCAAGCTAATTAATTTCTTCATGATTATTTGAAATATTAT
The DNA here is from genome assembly GCF_000747805.2 of Chaetura pelagica. Classification (NCBI taxonomy): domain Eukaryota; kingdom Metazoa; phylum Chordata; class Aves; order Apodiformes; family Apodidae; genus Chaetura; species Chaetura pelagica. Next base: position 4,035,810 of record NW_009952893.1, on the reverse strand, counting down.
AGAAATTATAAAATAACAGCTAGCAGTAAATATGAGGAATGAGATTTGTACTGGTGGTGAGACCGAAGCACAAGAGCAGAAATTTGACTTCTCCAATATGTAATTTAGTTTTAGTACTAATTCATGTGGTGTTTTTTTTCCTTCCATCCCAATCTCCTAAAATTATTACAAGCAGTAGCTAGTATATTTTGAATGTTTGTAAATATTCATTATTACTTTCCATATATTAAAAAAGAAAAAGTGTTTTGCATTCTAGAATATTTATGTATTAAATACATCAAACTTTAAAAATGTATTTATTAATACTTATTCAATCTGTGCCAGTCCTTTTGAAGGCCTTAGAAGGAGAAAAAAAAAGTCTTGGAGGAGAAAAAGCCTCCAACCTAAAAGAAAAACCTACAGGCTCTTGAAGAGTGAAAACAAAATTAGTTTTGAAACTCAAGCAAAACCTGAAATAGACTATGAAATATATTTTTAATGGTTGTGTAAGAATTGTTGTTGCTATAGATTGAACTGCAGATTAAAATATAAATGCCTTAAGAGTATGTCTTGCCACCTTGCAGGATTTAGAAACAGACATTAGACTTCCAGTTACTCAAAATGGTTTGAATGACTGTATTTATAAAGTTGGTGGCAGTTGTAACAATTGTTTTGAGAAGACAAACTGTAATATGTAACTTAAGGGACAGAGCATGTTCTTCATAGCCATCCTATCTCAAATTATTAATTAATGAAACCTCCTGAAGATCAGTTCTTTTTGAAGACATGTACTGGAAAGGACCCAGCCTGCCAGCCTCGGTCCTGAGAAAGTTGAGTCTGCCCGGTAGTTGGAAGCCATATGTGAATGGTAATGGCTCTGAAAGTATTATTCTGACTTCTGAATAACCACTGATATAAGGAGGTGCTGTGTCCCTTCAAATAACTCTACCTGAATGGGAATACATGCTTTAATATTCACCTTCATCAGTGTTTGAAGCACTTTCCATAATTTCATATTAAGTTCTCCATTCTCAAGATCTTTAAGATCCCTTCCAACTCAAACCAGTCTGTGTTATAATTCTAGTAAATTAGCAGCATTTTACCCTAAGGCTTATTACACTGTCTTCTACAGCAAGATATATCAATCTTACTGAATATTAAAGTATATATGGTTTGATTCGGCATGATTAGTTAATAATAAATTAATTCTTTTTTCTTCTGTTTTCTGCAGCTGACTTAGAAACACCCTATTCTATTCCTCCCTTTCACTGCAGTCACTCTGTGAAAGAAGAGCCAGAACCTTTAGTTTTGTCTGAGATGCACAAAATTATAAGAAAACCTCTGCCAAGAATCCTGGAAAAAAAAATAAGCCAGATGAAAACAGGTATGTACCTCAGACATCTTCCTCTTAGTTCTCTTGGTTATAGCTTGTATAGCTCTTACTGAATCAGCTGGAAAACAAGTACATGAAGAAATAATTTAATCTTAAGACAGTTTTAGGTTTTTTAACCGAGTTATGTTTATTGTCGGTATTTCTTGGAACAACAGGATAATACAATTCAGTTTCTGGTTATAAATCAGTAGAGTAACTAATAGTAGTAACTTCACTGCAGTGTTACTAGCACATGCATTTGATTGTCATCCTCCACAAAGATAAAACAATACTGAAGTCAATTCTTGGAAGTGCAGTTGCTGTCAGCATCATTGCTGAAGGCTGGTCCTGTGCACACAGTGATGTGCAGAAGGAGAATCATCGTTCTAGCTTACTTCTAATAGACATGTTCCAGTGTATTACATACTTGAGTAACATTTTTCTGACCACATGCTCTGTGTTCTGTCAACACCTCCCAGAAAGTTGTTTTCTTCAGTGTAAGAACTTCTGTTCTCTCCTTTTAAATTAAACATTCTGACTCTGCTATGTTAAAAAGCTGTCCAATTGTTGAGCTTCTTTGCCTGACAAAAATTTTGCCAGTATTAAGAAGCTGAAGTACACTTCTGGCCCTGTTAAAATCCTTTATGACCCTAGAAAGGCAAAGATTGCACTTTCCATACTTGGCTGGATCAAAATGTCTGTATTTGTATTAACTTATATTTTCAAATTAAACTATTTGAATTTTTAAAGTTTTTTCTTTACTAGGAGTCTAGAACATTTTACTCTAATTCTCATAAAGGTTACAATAAATGACATTCAGATGACATGCATTTAATTATTTCAAAAGCCTTATAAGTCAGGCTTTTATCATAGGTGCTGAAGGTTGCTATATGTAACAATTTCATGTGTAATCACTGATCTTGAGAAGTATTCTAATCTTACTAGTGGAATTCCATGGAAACCAAAGAGTCTTGGGAATTAGTGAAAGGGCTGTGATTTCTTTACAATTTTTTTTGGGGGAAAAAAAACAACTAAAAATACAGAAATATTAATTCTTAAAGTATATGCAGATAAGAAGTAATGACAAATCACAGTATTTCCTTGCCAGATCTGGTAACTAGGGATATACATAAATGTGCCCACATGTAAAGCGACAGAATTTTGTCCAACTGACAAATACCTGCATTGTTTAATTGAAATTCAGTATCAAACCAAATAAATTAGTTAATTTTAAGAAATTTTAATCCTACTGTCAGGGTTAGTCAAATAAATTACTCCAGCAGATGTTTCCTCTTTCC
>NW_009952893.1:4022787-4033021 GCF_000747805.2 Chaetura pelagica | reverse complement strand
TTTCCCTATACATGCTAGGTGATGTTTGACCTTGGCAAGTGAAAAGCAGGCATTAAATACCTTTTAACCTACATCTAAGATCCACTGAGGATTACATGAAGCTTGAACAATGAAAAAAACCAGTTATTACTAGATTACTGAGCTATGTCATTAATCTTTATTGTTTTATGATATAAAAACAATAGCAATTTAATATTGTATTTTATGTTAGTTTTGAACATTTAGGGAGAATTATGGATATTGGCAGGAAGTAATTAAAAGAAAACAAATCACTTGACTGTTTTAAAGATACCTAATACCTTCCAATGGGATACAGTATTATTAATTTTCCCTGAGTAGAGAAGTTGTTGAAATTTTGATGATGTAGACTTAAACAATAACCAGCAGTTTCTGCCCACATTTGCTTACTCGTGGAATTAAATACTGCAGTAGATTTGCAATTCAGAATTTGGTGGGAAAGTCACCTTTTGTCTCTCCAGTATGTTATGAAATTGGCAATATAGTAATATCTTTAAATGGTACTGTCAGCATATAGTAAGTATGCTGGATTGTGCCAAGTAATTATAAGCCACTCAGCTGGCCATTGTCCACATCCTTATAGTTCAAGTTGCAGTTCACATAGAAGGAACTTGCAGTGAGCAATATTAATTCTCACTCTCCTTAGCTCTTTGGCAGGTGGTCTTATCAACATTTTATTTATTTATTTAAATCTTTATAAATGGCTTGAGTTGAGGTGATTTGTGTGGTCTGAAGTCTATGCAGAGGAATCTCTCTTTGACAACAGGTAAAAATGTAGATGCTCTGGGCTTTTGTTTGTATGATTCTAACTGGCATGATAAGAAATACAATTATTAAGTCCCAATACATGACAGTTTCTTGAGGAGGGCTGACACTGAGATTACAATGATCATATACCCAAAACCTAACTTTTACAATTGTATGCTTACTTCATATGTCAGAATATCGTTCTCTTATTTGACAGGCAGGGGAAATACATTACCTCCAGATAACCTAAATCTTATTATCTTACTGAGTATCAATTTCAGCAGACTTCTGAAAATTTAAAAATAATCAATGTTTTCACAAGAAATACAGTGCTAAGATACAAACCAGTACAGTTTTAGCTGGCTACCCTAGAACTGGTTTTAGCCACCAAATAGCCTCTAAGTACTCCAACTGTATTCAGAATTAGGTGCATTAAGTATTTTGAAATAGCAGCTGCAGCTGAGGGCACGTTTTGAACAGACCTGGAGTGCCTTTTCCAGCAGCTATAGCCCATCTCCCTCCCTTTCCTTGCTGGTGGTGTTGAAGGAAAAATGTGAACATATCCACAGTGAAGTCTAGAAAGTATCAACCAGCAATCAGTGATGAAGGCTGTGGAAGAAAAAATGTAAGGAATTTGCTGTCATTGAATTATTCAGCCATGATAACTGATATGAGAGGAGTGAGGGTAAGGCTAGATAGTATAAGGAGGAAGAGATGAAGTGGAGTTCATAGACAGAGTTGCTAAAGCAGAGCTATTTGAGTGGAGATCAGAGTGTCTGGTTCCTGTAGCCCATGTAAGGTTTCAGCAGGCAATTCACTAATTTCATGGTTGGTTCCCTTTTTTTCTGGAGGATATGCACTATCTGCAAAGGTGAATGTGGGTGCATTTGTAGGGCCCTCCTTAACATTCCTGTGTTGAGTATCCTCACTGTATTTTCTGTCTCCATGTGTACAGTCTGGCTGAATTATTCTGCCCATGATAATTCACAATCTGTTTAGAAATAAAAATATAACTCTCATTACAAACATGCAAGATTATGTACAAATAGCAGTATCTTCTCTCTAATTTCAGTGGTGGCAATTTAAAAAAATTGTTTTAAAAAGAGTTGTTTTAATATATGCTAAGTCTGTAGTACTTAACGCTGCCACATCATTCAGCATCTCAAAGACAGTGACAAAAGGCATCCTTTTTGGCCATGAATTCTGCTATTTACCTGGAGACTACTGATTTGGAAATTACCCTTTTCTTCCTGTGCCCATGCCTCCTCACTCCAGTTCTCTGTGCTGCTGGCTGTGCCTGAAACTGGGAAAGAGAAAGGATCTGCACTGCCAAAGCCTGGATGCCCTTGAAAAGAGTAAATGCTTTTTAAGAGCGAGAGTGTGCATCTCCTGAGGAGCAGCTGGCCAGCTGGGCCACAGGCACTCCTACATGTCTGGGTGACCAGATATCAGACAGACACATTCTTGTCAGGAGGTGTGTGCCTGCTGATGGGGAAGCTGGCAGGAGCACTTTGGCTCTCATGAGTCTGCTGCCTCTTCCAGGAGACCTGTGCTATTTCCCAGACCTTCAGGAGACCAAATGGCACCTGCAACTTGTCAGTCTATAGTAGGTAAAAAAATGACCAGGACACATCTGGGTCTGCAGGCTGTAATACACTTTTCAGGAACACTGAAACCCAGACTGTTTGAAACCTTCTACATAAAATATATTAATATTTGGAATCATTTAGGATGGAAAAGATGCTTAAGATCATTGAGTCCAGCTGTAGGTCAGTAAGATTTTAAGCAGTTCATAGAGACAGAGGGCTATTCAGTAACTTTAGAGTGAGCTGCATCTTGTAAATGGCTCCAACAAATTGTATCAGGAATGAAGTGCTACTTTAGGATGGTCACATAAACAAAAAGTTCACTCAAATCCTTGCATATCTATTTTTCAGGTGCTATGTGTTCATTACAATAGTTATGAAAGAAATGAGACATCCAGTGCAGTGCTTCCTTTTTTCCCATCTTTAGATCTTTGTTGTCAGAACTTTTACAGACTACTGTTGAGATAAAAAGCCAAAACTTCTTCACAGTCTGTTGTGTTGGCACTGCACACTTTTTATTGTGTAACTAATTTACAAAATTATAAAAATCACTTTTATATACAGAAGGCATGAATCAAATTAACAAATTAAAGAAATAATGCTGTGTTTTCAGCTTTTTAAAACAGATACCTGCATGGAAGATTTAAAAAGCAATTTGACGTTAAAATAAAGAATGCTACTTGTATTAGGATATATAAATAAATTCTGCAATACCTCACTATTACTCTGGAAGCTATTCAGTTGAAGTCAGTTCCAATAAAGTCATTTACTGCAGTGATATAAATGCTGTTTCACTATTTGCCTTCCTGTATCCTGCCACACATTCTGTAGGTCTACTCCCGTATCTTAGAAGTTGAAAGCAGCTGCTTTAACAAACTTGAGATGAAAACACAGTCATTTTGTCCTCATCTAGCAAGCTGAGATGCTATATATTGGAGGGCAGCATCACAACCACTAGTTACTTAGGAACAGCTCTACCTCCTCAAACTCACTTCCAGCACCCTGAGATGCGTCCTATCCAGTTACAAAGACTTGAATATATCAAATTTGCCTGATTCAGTCATCATCTACTGTTAGTAGTATTTAGATGTGAGGGAAGGCCTTGCCATTAAACATTAAACATTGATGATTTCAGAGCAATCTGCAGTACTGTTGTGGGGTTTTGGTGTGTTAGAAGTACCAAAAGGGAAAAAAATAAGGCATCAATGTCTGAACACCTCCCCTTGGTACTGCCCTGACCATCATCAGGAAAAATAAATAGACACATAAACTTTGTGATCACTGTGTACACACACAGTGTTTGAATTACTGATCCATAGTTCACATTTGTACATTAGATCACTAACCAATGAAAAATTTCCAATTTTTCTTAAATGTCACACTAAGTGTTTAAGATGTGCCCACTGATTTTTTAGGATGAGGATTCAGACATGATCTGTTAATCTGGGAAATTATGTGTTTGTAATTCACAGTGTAGCTGATAAAAGCAAAGGGATCTGAAAGGCTCTTCCATGTTTTTCTTATGATTTTTTATCTGTGTGTTGTGCAAAGTAGCTATCTTGACTAACAGGCTCTGAGGGGAATCAATTATGAATCTGCTTATTTACAGTCAGTAAATCATAAATGTTATATATATTGTGACTGTAACAAATAAATTTTACTTCACTAGGGAAAAAAACCAAACAAACAATGGGTTTTTACTTTGTCACATGGCCTTGAAGTTCTAGGAGTTCACTGCTAAAAAAATATGTATTTGAACCTTACCTCTTCAATCAAGTAACACTGTAACCAGAGACTACAGAAATGAGTGACTACATCTTTCTGTTCTCTTAATTCTGAGCAGAATTAATTGCTGCATCAAAACCAAGATAAATCAGAGCCAGCTGTGAAATGATCCGTGGAATAGACTAATACTTTAATTCAAAAAGAGATTTGGACCAATAAGATCTCCCTTTCTTGGAGAGTTAATATATTAGACTGTCATAGTAATCACTAATTACATGTCCAGTAAAGCTGGGTATAATCAGTTACAGAGTTTGTAGTAAAACATTTTGGAATAAAAGTCTGAGTCTTATCTGATTTCATTTCTATGAGAAATTACTTTGACTATTACTAAGATTTTGTTTCTTGTGAAACAACATTCTAAGATTCTTTGTTTCTTGAACTTGAAAATTATCACTATTTGATACAAATTTAGGTGGAATAAAATGTTTAACTGTTACCACTTTTCTATGTGGGAAAATTAAGTCGATTTTCTAATGAAAGAATGTATAATACCCAAAATGGTCAGATTATATCAATTCAGATTAGTCTGACCCCCAGGCTTGGCACTGCAAAAAAAAAAAAATAGAAATGGGCTTTCACTGTGTCAGTCAATCCTTACAATAGGTGCAGACCTTTTTTTTAGTATTTTTTTGTCTTTTTTTTTTACAACACTGCTTGTAAATTTTGTAGAAATGTTGTGTGGTCCTGGCAACCATTACAGGAGTAGTAGGGGCTTTGGTGTGGTTCTGACATGAAGATCTTATCTGTCTTATCTGATGTCTCTGATGTAGGTTGAGGAGGAATCTGAAGCAACAGCAGAAGTCAACTGCGTTCTAAAATCCAGAAGTTACAGGATGCGAAGATTTAGCCATTACTGGATTTTTATTTTTTTCCCTTAAAGTTTACAAAGAAACTTACTGGTGTCTCTTTCGATTTGTTATCTGCGTCTTTGTAATCTCAAAACCCAACATCAAGTATGTTGAACTTAACTCCGCTTTCTGAGAGCATTCAGAAAAATGAGGGGACTGCCTATTTACATAGAAGCAATGCATTGTATTAAAAGCATGTCAAAACATCAACACGTGGTACACTAAACTGGTTGCCTAGTTCTTAAACTTCCTGAAAAAAGTTGTTTTTAACCAGTGTCCTAATTTCCATCATTTGGATTTTTCCGTGTTCTGGTGAATAATGTGGAATAGGTAGGAAAGAAGGCACAAAAAAGTCAGTGATGTCCATGCTCATTAATTTTTTGATTGGGAGTATTACACATTAATTTTACTTCAAATTCTGCTTTAAGTAACTAGGCCTTGAGTTTGCCTGCTTTGCACAATTGCAAGTAATTAAATGAATGCTTAGCTTTCAGATGCAGGAAAATTCCAAATGCACAGATAAGGAAAGGAAAGCCAAGATTGTAAATTGCCCCTGGAATAAAACCCTTCCTAATGGAGTTTCTCTGTATGAATGTCAGCTCAGCATCTTATGCTTGAGACCCTCTCTGAAATAATAATGGCATTTTTCATTAATAAGGAAATCAGGATCAGTCTTTTTGCATTCAGTATTTTGTGTATTTTGTTACTGTTTCTATTTTATTGCTCCTTGATATAATTAAATTTAACTCCTGCATGCATTCTCCCCTTGAACAGGAAGATATTTATCTTCATTATAAAATAAATAAATTTCCAAAACTAAGGTAGTAAATGAGTGGTATCATAGCCCTCAGGTGCCATTTGCTGCTGTTAAAGCTAGTGAGTGATTTGCCATCAGAATAAGACAATACAAAACAACAAATAAAGCTCTGATGTGTGTAACTGCCATTATTAGTCCATTACTGAAATTAGCATTTAACCAGGTACGTCTCAGCTGTCATCATCAAAGACATTCAGATTGAGGAAGACAGAAAAGTGTACTTTTGAAAAGTTGCTTCTTGTTTAGGCAATTCCCAGAGAAGAGTGCCAGTACTTCTGCTGAACACGTTGGAAGTGGCAGCTGCTGGATTACTGACTCGATGCTGTGCCTTAGGAAGTCACCCCCTGATCTTCACAGCATGGCATGACCTGAGGAAGCGTTTCCACCCTTACACTTCCCTCTGCCTTGCACATACCCATTTAAAAACGTTCAGTGGATTGCAGTGTGGCCAGCAGGGTGAGAGAGGTGATTCTGTCCCTCTACTCTGCCCTGGTGACACCTCACCTGAAGTGCTGTGTTCAGCTCTGGAGCCCCCAACACAAGAAGGATGTGGACCTGTTGGAGCGTGTCCACAGGAGGGCAACAAAAATGATTGGAGGGCTGCAGCACCTCTCTTGGGAAAACAGGCTGAGGGAGTTAGGGCTGTTCAGCCTGGAGAAGAAAAGACTCTGAGGGGACCTTGTAGTGACCTTCCAGTACCTGTAAGGAGCCTGTAAGAAGGCTGGGGAAGACCTGGTCACCAGGGCAGGTAACGACAGGACAAGGGGTAATGGTTTCAATCTAGCCAAGGTAGATTTAGGTTGGACATGAGGAAAAAGTTCTTTAATACAAAAGTGGTGGATCACCAGAACAGGTTGCTTAGAGAGGTGATGGGGGCCCCATCCCTGCAGACATTCAAGGTCAGGCTTGATGGGGCTCTGAGCAATCTGTTGTAGTGTGGGATGTCCCTGCTTATTGTAGGGGGTTTGGTCTAGATGACCTTCCCTTCCAACCCAAGACATTCTATGATTCTATGATTCTATGATTTGTTAGTGTTTCTCAATGGGGCTTATGTTGTGTAAGCCACCTATAGCATGACTTAATTATCATGCATTCTGAGTACTTCTGGCTTTAAGATTTTAATATTTAAGATGTTAACTATTCCCTGTCCTGGTAGGCTATGAGATTTCACACAGAGAATCCTGCAGGCAAGGAACTCAGGTCTAGCTGATGCAAAACTCTATCAAAGTCTTTCACTGGTAAAATAGTGAAGTGGATCTCTTTCTCTCTAGATCTCACCTCCTCTTGTATATTCTGTAACATCTTGGCTACATCCCAGCTGTGCACATGGGTGATCAATCCCATTCTTTGGCCAGCTCTAAATCCTTCCATTTTAAGTGTGCGATTCCCCTGGAGTGTAATCATTCCTCCTGTCACTTGATGTATAAACATTCACACTTCAGCTCCAGCAAAGCCAGCCCTTACCCTGCTCAGGTCCCACTCCACTCACACTGGCTGCAACGCTGTGCTTCTCACACGGCTGCTGTGAGCCTGTGAGCCACATCTCCCGGGGTTCTCATCCTTCACTCTGCTTTTCCTTTCTCTTTTCTTAGATTGAGAGTGGCTGCACTAACCAGAGACACTTCAAATGGGATACCTTTCCTGTGATCTAGAATGGAAAAGTTTTAACGTATTTCCTTAAGTATCTGTGGATGTGAAGTGGAATTATGGCAGGATCTCAGCATCTGACTCTTTAAAAAGACTTGAGTCTTTTAAAATAATGTAAGACTAAGACTTAATATTGTGCTCTAACATGTATGTACACACACTAGAATGAAGCCCTTCTGATATGTATTTTAGATATATTTTTAAAGTCATTATTCCTGAGAAAAGTGGATGTCTGCTTCTTGGTGGCAGCTGTGAGAATGGAATATTAAACTCATGTAAGCTTCCTTTTTGCAACTTGCTAGGGTTGTTAATGAAAATGTTCATGAAAAGACTTTGTAATTTAAAAAGGAATTTTGATTAAGACAACATTTTTGGAAGCTAAGCAACTTTGACCGGCAAATTTGGAAGGAGAGATGAAATGTAAAATGTTTGTCTATATTCTTTCTCAATGTTAAAATCATTCCCTCAGCATACTAGAGAGGCACTCATGTGTTCTAGTATTCCAGTATTAAGAAGCAGCTCTAATTATAGTAATTTAGAAAACAGAATAAAAATTATTTTGCTGCACTGTAACATAAAGTGTTTGACAGAACTGCAGAATATGCTGTAGTCCTACAATATGATAACACCATGGCACTTAAAGCAAAGGGAAAAAAGTATTTAACTGGAGATTTTAAAAATACTTGTTTGGGTTTGGAATGTACTCCCACTGTGACAGGTTGGGACTTTCTCATGGAGCAGAAGTTCTGAATTTCAGTCTATTGACTCTCCTGTGGCTGTGTGTCACCTTTTATTTGCTCTCAAGCTACAGCTGGAATCAGTGGGCCCTGACCAGATACAGCCCACGAGGGGCTTTGCACCATTAACTTGTTTACTTGGCCAAGCAATATTGCTACCAGTCCATCAGGAGTATGTGTATATCCACACTTCACCTGGCCAGCAGACAAACACACTGTTAAGTCCTTGTACAGAAATGGGAATGGGAGAGAACTAACAAATTGGAAGGAAATACCATTAATGTTCATGCTGAATTGTAGCTGTAAAACCAGAAAATAACTTGACAAGAAGGGAGCAAAGTGTACCTGGAAAAACATCACTCTGTCTCTGGTAGAACTTTTTCTTACCCAAATCACACTGGAAATCTGGCTTTTCTGTGACCTTGGCATTTCTCAGATTTTAAATATACTGTGGAAGGTAAGGCAGAAAAGTAATTTTCAGACGTGGGAAAGAAGAAGAAACAGCTGCAGCAGCTTGTTACAGCTTTAAACTTAAATACTGGGTTAATACAAGAAAATAATCACTGGATCTCTTTGTGGTTACAACAGAGGAGGAATCTTCTGGTGGGAGAAAGTATCTCTTATATCTGTTCGGTTTGGTTTGGCTTTTAAAAATGTATTTAAAGCACCTCTTCTGTGGTGTTAGCAGCCAGGGTGTTCTCTCCAAACCCCGCTCACAAATCTCACTATGCAATCTCTTTAACCACACTCAGCAAAAAAAGCTGGATTTGGAGCTGTCAAAAGACAATAATGGGGGCTTCACCACTTCTCTTCCAACTCCTTCCACTGGCTTTCCTGCAGTGAGGCTGAACAGAGTGTGTGTACAATGGAAACATCAAAAAGATAGATAACTTGCTGTCATTAATTACATTAGAGTGGAGAAGAAGAGCACAGCACTCATGATCTGCTAATTTAGAGTGACTGTGAAGTCTCAGGCAGTGTGGATACCTACCATTAAATCCTCTATCAATGACCCACATTAACATTGTTGAGGGACCCCTAGTCTAGTTAAAAGTCCTTTTTGAGTAGACATTTCTTGGGCAGGCACTGAGGACACCTCCCTGGGGTTTGGAAAAGCTGAGCCCCTGAGTTGTGTGCTGGACACAGCCAGTGCATGTCTGGCAATTACAGAATGAAGGTGAAGCCCCAGGGAAACGGGCCGGAAGGCAAGTGCTCACACTCCCCTGGGAGTCCAGGACCAGTTCTCCTGTATCAGTGTCAGTGAGGGTGTTTTCAGTGCAGGAACAGATTCAAGAACTGCTTGTTTGAGCCCCAGAAGCTGACTGAGCAGACTATGTGCCTGTCGAGTGTATTTCTAAGAGTTTTAGCTGCAGAACGGTTTTGGCAAGGCTCACTTAGGCTGGAGGCAGACTTGGAAACCTCGGGGCTGTTGTGCGGGCCGGGATGCAAGGCTGGTTCAGCCCGGCTGCTTGGAGGGGCCGCCAGGGAAGCCGCAGCCTCCGTTCTGCTGGGCACCCGGAGGCTGAAGGACAGTCCGTGGTGCAGGTGAAGGCCGGGATCACGGCCTTGTGTGTCGTGACAGAGCAGCTTTGGTCGGAGTAACCTCTGATGGAAGACGGGAAACCCCTGCGGCCCCCGGTGCGTGGCTGCCCCCGCACGGCCCCGCCGCCCCCGCCGCCCGCTCCTCACCAGCCGCCTCCCGTCCGCGTCCGCACCGTCCCTTCCCAGGACTTCCAATTACCGCTAGAAGATTAAGACCTTACTTTTTTTGCCTGCAGAACCGGTAACGCACGGCCCAGACTTTGTTTTTTTTCTACTGCTCCGGGGCTTGATTTATTGTGTCTCTGTTATCGCACAATCAGGCTTCGTTCGAAATGTTTTTCTGGGCTAATTCCGTACCCCCGGCATTTATTTTGACTGTCCCTTCTCATTAACGTTACTAATTTCTAATCGCTCCCCCTTCGCTTACAAGTCACCCCTCGGCCCTCCCTCCCAGTCGCCCCTCATCCCGCCCGCGGTTCCCACCCACGCGCGTGGGTCTGTCCCCAC
>NW_009952893.1:4012598-4022217 GCF_000747805.2 Chaetura pelagica | reverse complement strand
CCACCGCATCGGAGAAGGTGTTTTAATTCACGGTTACCGGAGTCACGCAAAGGGCAGGCTCGGGTTAAAACCGATGCGAAATACTCCGGACTCACGATTGTTTTGGTTTTGGTTGTGTTGTTGGGTTGTTGTTTTTTTTTCCCCCGAGGAACAACAGAAAAGGCTGCAAACAAGTTTTATCCAAGGTCCCCACCGGTTTCTTTTCAGTTTGCGTGCTCTGTCGTTTCGGATCTTTTTTCCACGTCGCCGTTTCGTTGGCAGGGAATGCAGGGCTGGCTTCAGTGTTGCGCCGGCTTCTTCTGTAAACTAATTTAGGTTTCAAACCGGTGACGGCTTTTGTAACGTCGTGTAAAAACACGCAGGCGTCTGCCCGCGTTAGAAATGCTGCGATAGAAACGCTTTAGAAATGGTAACACTTCCAACTTCCTTCCGCACCCCGTTTTCAGATCTCTCCGCACGCCGGGGAGCTCGTGGATGTTCGCAAAAATTATTGCTGTTATCTTACAAAAAAAGCCGCAAAACCAGACCTCTTTCTTGTAAAATTTTAAATGAGATTACGTGGAAACTGTTGCTCTGAGGCGTCTTAGTTATTTCGGTTTTCAGCAGCGGTTTTTCGGGCTCCCTGCTTTCCCGTGAGCGCAGCACCCAGAGCCTGCGCCGGGGCTGCTGCCGTGAAGAGTCACCCTGCCCGGTCCTAGGGCGTGACAAACACGGTCTGGGCTCAGGAGCCACCGCGCTGTGGCCGCACACACGTGCACACCCCGAGCAGATGCCGTGTTGCTGCCCCGAGGACTTCCCTGGGCCGTTGGGTGTTGCTGCATGTGCTTGGTGCGGAAATCTAATGGGGAACAAGTTAATTCTGAGTGAAATTTCTCCTTTCCACAGCTGAGATTTTGCCCCTTTTTAATTTTTTTTTTTTTGTTCTCTTTCCCACAGGCCCACGGTTTCATGCCGTGTAGATGTGAAGCCCCTAAACCAGAAAGTTCTACTTCGAGGGGTGCCCAAGGAGATGAGGTTGTTGGGTACGTGCATTTCTACGTACTGTGTCGTGCAAAGTTGTTCCAGTGCTAAATCCAGTTATAAACCCACGCAGCAAAACCGAAACTGTGTGCAAACCGGCCCTGTGTTTTAGTGGATGAGCAGATTTTTATCCTAACCAAATCTGTCTGTATCCTCGGGCAATTCCGACTTTTCCAGTAATCAGTGAAGACTTCCTAATTTCAGTGGGATTTTGATGGGGAGGCAAATGAGAAATTCTGCTGATAAACATAAAGCATAAAGACTCTTCTGCCTGTTTTTGTTACGGTCTTGACTCTGCAGTAGCAATAGAGATTGGTTTTTTTTGCCACTAAAACACACCCAGGTCCGACTGTGCCTTCATGCAAAAGGAAAATACCAAGAAAAAAAAAAGCACAAGGGAGCTTTTTTTATTTTAAGTTAAAGGAAATAACCTATTTAAGGACCATTTTCTATCCCTCACTCAATTTCATGTAGACTTAATGAGTTTCATTCTATGTTGGTCATAAATATCACAGTAAAAAAAGTCATGTGTTTGGGTTTCTTCTTTGGTTTCAAGATGGAACGCACACAGAGTATTTCACAAATAACTTTAGTCTAAACTGTACTACTGTTTAAGAAAACATTAGCTTTTAAAATCCTTTGAGCCAGGTTAATAGCAAACTAATCACAATAAACCACCTCCAATTTACCTTCTAAATGCCGTCAAATTAGAGCATTATAAAAGAGATTATTTAGAAACCTTTCCTCTTCTCTGCTAGAAATCTTTGACGTGGTTCATTGTCCTGGGTTTTTTCTAAGTCACAACAACACAGGGATTTCAGTGGGACTCCAGCACGTGGCTGAAATACTTTGCAACATCAAGGCTTTATTTTTTTAAATTTAGATCTTTATGTGCGTAATTTTTATTTAATTTTTTAAAATTTAAGTAGTGTTTGAGCGCAGTGAAGTGTTGTTAACTTGTTCTTACCCGTGTTGTCTAGCTGGGCCATCGCAGCAGCAGCTTCCAACACGTGGGAGGTGGGATCAGAGACACTGAGAAGGGGTGCTTGAGTGAGGACACCCAGATCAGGTACGATTGTAGCCAAGATGTGCTGCGCTTTGGGGAACACTGACTGAATTGCATTTTACTGTGGAACTGAATTAATTAAAGGATGGAGTTTTCTGACAGGCAGAGCTGACTGACCGTCCTTTCTGGAAAGTTGGGAGAAAACCTTGCAGTCATAACTCCCAGCTTTGCTCAAAAGGAGCTCTTTGCCATTGTTTTAAAAGGATTCTTTTGCCCTCCAATGGCCGAAATCCAGTTTACAAGATGCTTTTTATGTTTGAAAAGATAGAATCCACGGGATGAGCACAGAAATTCTGAAGTAGCCTTAGGGGTGGGAGGACAGGCAAAGTTGGTTCCTGAACCTTTAGGATTGTGGACCTTCAAAAAATGGGTTCTGTGCTCTGTGGCTGCATTCACCACTTCATCTGATAATAGTATTTTTCTTTCTGTCATCCATGGAGCACTGATCACCTGAAATACCATTCCTAAAATGTTGGCAGGTAAGTAGAAAATAAACGCACAGTCCCATGTCCCAGATTATAGAAGTAGTATGTGTTGATTTAAAAAAAAAACACAACAAAACACATTTAGCCTAATTTTTAGTTAGTTGTGGATGGAAAGCACTGTGGCAGTACTGCTTGGTGTTGCCTGGTGGGTTTTCTCAGAAGAGCAGGGCAATGTTTGGGCTATAAGAGATTCAAGTGATTCAAGGAGACTGCTCTGCATATTGCAGTCCAGAAGAAACCCCACAAACCAACAACAGTTTTTTGCTAAGAGTTCAACTTCTCTATCTGTGTGTGACACTAAATTTAAAAGCAGTGGGTGGAAAAGCAGCTCACACAGCAGCACCCTGGCTTTTACTGGCTCAAGCAGCATTTCTGTTTCTGATAATGTTAGTTTTTAGAGGGCCCGTGCTTCGGCACCGCGTGAGAGATGCTCTTGTTGGTTGCAGGACCCTCCCTGCTGGGGACGTCACCAATGGACTGTGGACACTTGGCTGAGAGCAGGCAGGACATCTCCGGCCCGGGTGCAGAGCCCGATTCCCTGCTGCCTGCTGCTGCCGGCAGCGATTCCTGCCCGCCCGTGGTGGCTGGGCCGCGGGCTGGGCCTGCTCCGGGCAGACCCGCGGCCGCCAACGCCGCCCGGGAGCGCAGCCGGGTGCAAACCCTGCGCCATGCCTTCCTGGAGCTGCAGAAGACTCTCCCATCTGTGCCGCCCGACACCAAGCTCTCCAAGCTGGACGTGCTCCTCCTGGCCACCACCTACATCGCGCACCTCACTCGCAGCCTCCAGGACGAGGAGGAGTCACCCGGAGAGGGCCTGGGCACCCTCCGAGGGGATGGATACCTGCACCCTGTCAAGGTAGGAGGGATGGGGAGCAGCCACCAGTTCCTCGTGCTGAGGAAGCAAATTGGGTGTTAAAGATACTTAGCTGAAACTAGAGATTTTGAGCTTATTTACCTTGTTGGAGTTCATACGTGAAAAGACTGCCCAGACTAACCATTGCTTCTAGGTGCTGGGGGCCTGGTGGGAATGTCCCAAGGCTTTGTCCCTCAGCTTCAGAGACTTGGCACAAAAGTATCAAATACAGCGCAGGTCCAAAGCTGGTGGGACTTGGTCCCTTGGAAGCGAAGGTGGAGAGCAGCACCAGAGCAGTACCAGCACCTCCTCGGTCCCCACCTGGAAACCTCACTGATCCCTCCCCAGACCCATCAGAGCTGTCTGTAGGGGATGTGTGGGGCTGATGCCTGTCCCACAGTGGCAACCCCAGCCACAGCTGGGTCTGCTTTGTTTCTCCTCCCGAGGCGTCCAGGGTATGGAAGGTGATGTTAATTACTGCCCACGTGTCAGGTCCTTCTGTGAAAGTGCTTTTCTGATGCATTTGCTTTGTCTAGTTGGTATATACTGTTGTTGCTCTTCCCTTTGTGAAAAGAAAAATCTCAGTGATGCAGAAGGGATGTGGAAGGGGAACTGCTCCTGGAGCGGACCTGGGGCTGGAAACTGGTTTCACAGGCATTGCTCACTGACTGACTGGACTCCCAAATACCACAGGGTATTTTCTTTGGCTCTGGTCTCAGGGAGTGAGTTAGAGCACTGGGGTGTTATTTTTATTCTTTTTTTAAAAAAGTCTGGTGAATTCAGAATGATTTAATTAAGATTAATTTGTGAAGTAATCTCCAAGCCCTGTAAAGTGACTAGTTCACAGAGAGTTTCTTGTTCGCAGTGTTGGTTGCTGTAAAAAGTGTTATATTAGCATAGGCTTCTGAGGCCATTAAAATTATTAGCAGGATCATTAAGAAAGCAAGACCTTTACATCAATTAGAAGATGGCTGTAATTTAAGAAAAAACCAATTTTTTATATGTTTCAAAATAAGTTTGAAGTAGCTCCTGTTAGTTCCCTTGGTCAGAGTGAAGGGACACAGGTCTCTTAAGGTACTTTTTATCAGCTGCCAACGATTACTGGCAGAAAAATACTTTTAAATAGTTAATGCAGCAGTTACGATCCAGATGCACATTTCCCAGGCTACTGGAATACAGCAATGCTGGATTCATCCAGCAATTATTTTTTTTATAATCTCATTTATGTACCATTTACCTGTATTTAGTTTTGTAAACATTGTATAAGTCTAAATGATCTTTTTCATATTCCTGGTAGTAAATGAACTTTTGTCACAGTCAAATCATAGTGCATGCTTTTAAAAAAACCCCAAAGTGTAGGATATGAGACAGTGAGCACAGATGAGGACTGCAACTACACTCATATAAAGCACAGCAAATACAAATAGTGAGGAATGTAAAATATCCAAGTACAGTTGTGTGCACACCAAACAAAAAATAGGGCTTATGACTTTTTAAACTCAGATGTCTGATTGGTGATGAATGGATAACATCACTCTTGAAATAACACTGAATGAGGCTGTACAGGCTTTCAAAGTGAGAACATGCTGCTGCTTTGTGTCTTTAAATAGAAGAGCTGAGATTTCACGGGAGTATTAAGCCCCCGCAGTCGTCGGAGGTCTCTGTGGTTACCCACGGGAAGGGTGCTACCCTGTTCCCAATTGTCTTTAGAATGTTGTATTCCTTTGGAACAACATTCTTAACTGTGTTTCGGGTACTTTTGCGTTTGATACGTGTGACGAGTTGTCTTTTCAGACATGCCCCTCTCTAACTGAACTCAGCTCATGGAGTGGGAGCAGAGTGCTTCCTCCCAAGAGGGGGCACCTGGCTCAGCCCCCCTGCACTGCAGGGCCCTGTGCGGCCACTTGCTGAAGTGAAAGTTAAGAACAGATACTGAACACCAGTGTAACTGATTATTCCTATAGTCAATGAGTGGAAAGATGAGTTGTCTCATCTGAAATCTTGGAAGCTGACAAAGAAGGAGAAAGTGTCAGTGCTGAAGACTGCTGGGAGCTGTTACATTCACCTCCCCCTGACCCCCAGTCCTTGGCAGCCCCAGTGGTTGGTGTTGTGGGGCTGGCCGGTAGGGATGAGCACGCATGTAGGCTGTGGTCTCTGCAGGTGTTGGTTGGTGTGTCCCCATGGTATCTCTGGCACCAAAAAGAGGCTTTGTTTTATTTTATGAGCAGAGCATCTGCTATAGGAATTGTGGTATGATGACTCGTCAGCATGACTTACTCCTGTCTGTTGCATCCAGGGGGTTTAGGAGCTGCACCTCACAATTAATTATGAAAAAAAACCACTCAGACTGAGCTTCCCTTACCCAGCTTGTAACATTTTTCCAACAAATACCAAAACGGGAACTTTCTGGTGATAGCAACAGTTCCCTGTTTCCTTGTGTTGCAATTCCATCAAGGTGTAAAGCTTTGCTGAGAAGTGTGCTCAGACTGTGCAGTTCCTGGGTATCTCAGCACTGTGCTTTGTCTCTTCTCTTGTAGAAGTGGCCAATGCGTTCCAGGTTATACATTGGAGCTACAGGACAGTTTTTGACTCACTCGGCACAAGGAGATGGCACAAACCAAGGAGAAACATCAACTTCACAAATCTGATCTCCCTTCTCACTTAAAAAAAGTTATTTATTACACCTTATATATATTTAAGTTAAAAAAATATATCTTCGGACAAGCTATAATTCCTGAAATACTGTTTGTAGAGGAGAAGGAATCAATTCTTAAACGTAATTAACACCTCATTAAGTTAATGTGAAGCATGATTGATTTCTATCATTGCTGGGGTCTGAATGGGGGGATTAAGAGGATTGCAGTCAGCACCAGCAGGACAGACAGCCACAGAGGCAGAGCTGCTGGCAGAACAAGCAACCTCATCCTGTCTGGGATGAGCAGTGAATAGGAATGCTGTGGGAAGTGGGGAGCAGGAGCGATGCTGTGCTGGCTGAGCACAGAGCAGCACAGGCTTCGGGGAGAAGCAAAGGGCAAGTCTGAAAATGGCAGCTGAGATCCCACACACACTCTCTTCCCTGCACGCAGCTCATGGCAGAAATCCCCCTGACTGCAGCTGTCAGGTCAGGGCTTCGTCCCTTGGATAATCTTAAATGTATGTAGCTGTCCCTGAAGATGTGGATGCATGTTCCCCACAAGTAGAAAAGTGCTGAAGTCTGTCCTACATGCACACAGTGCTACGTCCAGCAGACACCACCTGCTCCGTGTGTTACGTATTGCATGTAGTGTTCCATATGATTGTGTTGCATGTTACAGGGTTTAAAATGCATTTGTTACCCCAGTACAGCCACTTGTCTGCTCAAGGCACCAAGGTTTGTTTATCTGGTCTTTTAGTGGGTTCCTGCATTCAAGCAAACAAGCCCGGAAAGCTGGCTTGTTCACTGCCTGTTTTTCACTTAAACATCATCTATATTTAGGCAAGAAAAGCTGAAAGAAAATACACAAATACCATCTGATGTATCTGTTCTGTAAAACACTGTACTTCTCATCTAGTCTGTTATTGCTGAGGTAAACATTGCATTAAATATTATTCAGTGGACATTGTGTATTTATTGAGTTGCAAAATCTGCATCAGTTTCTTATTGGTAGCTGCTAATAGTAACATTCTGCATTCCTAGTAACTTGTTTCTGAAAACTTCTTCAGAGTTTACATTTTAAAGATACATTCGGCAGAAAAGGAAAACACGACTACTAGCAATTATAACCTTTATAAAAAAATGTAAGTTATTGAGTTCTTGAGTCAAACTTGGGACAACTTTCAGAGGTGCTGAGAATGTCACTGCAAACTGAGTGCCCAGGATCACAGAAAACCAGCCTCTGGTATAAGAAAGTATATAGAAATTAGCAGAGCCATTAGAAAGAGTGGAACAAACCATCTACAATATGTGAGAGCTGTAAAGTGTGGTAACATCTGGAACTCCCCTCTGCCCCTGCAGCGTTCTGAGCTTCTAAAAAAGATTATTCTTTGAAATAGTAAGAATACTTTCAATAGTTAATAGTTGTAATATATATATTAGGCATATCTTTCTTTTTTACATTGTAAATGGTTTATTATGAAAATTACATAGCCAGAGCACCATTCAACCACACAAACCACTGTATTTTGTGAAAAAAATACATGCAAAAGGGCAGTTTTGCACAAGCAGGTATCGACTCTGATGTAAGAGTCTGACTTTTTAAAGAACTGCACTTGCTTTCCATAGTAGTAAAAAGCAGGTTAGCAGGACCTCTTATTAGTGGGACAGCCATTTGTATTTGGAGTTATTAATAAGGAGATATAAAGGAGTTGTAAAGGTGATGACAGCCAAGTAAGATAGAGGAGTCACAGAGTGACAGAGCAGTGAGGGCTTCCAGGAGTACTTGCTGTACATAGTGAGGGCATAAGACACAGCTTACACTTCAGATTGGTAAAATGGCAAGTACCAGCATAGAAGCACAGAGAAGTCAGACAAGTTGTGTATGTAGCAGGTCTAAATGGATGGCATTAGGTCAGGGAAAAAAGGACAGGCCAAATCTCAGCCAGAAGTCAAGTGTCAAACCTGGAGCTGATGCGGCATAGCAGCGGTCTGGTAGTAAAAGCAAAATGCATATTAAACATGCACATGAAACTGTGGGAGGGGAGGAACACACAATGCAGTGATGTTCTGCATCAGTTGCATGCTCTTACCAGCACAGAGGTGCTGGTTACTTGATAGGCTCTTAAATAAACCTAGAAGGGACAGAATTCAAGAAATAAAAAAGAGGGGTGAGTGGGGAAATGCACCCTCCCATTTTTTAAAGGCTGCTTCCACTAAACATAATTGAAATATTCTGGCTGCTTATTCACAAAGTAAGTGTGAAAAATTGATAGGAATAAGAATTAAACCCATGGAAAGTTATTGGAGAAAGCATCTGTGCTCAGACTTCTACTACAACACAGGCAGAATCCTTGCTGTGTTCAGAAGACAGCTGGTGAAATGGGGCAGCAAACACCAGAGCTACGTAGTTCCCGTGTTGGTGTAAATGATGGACACACACATGACAATGCAAAAGCATTTTATACATGTATTAAAGGCCAGTAAGAACTGCATAATTGCAACAGCAGTTTTTTACTTGAGAATAACTCCCCATGTTTAGGAGTTGGGATTTTATTTTTTTGAGACACATTTTGTGCCTCTTCTCCCAAAGCCAAGACACCAGGTTAGACAACCCACTCCCTTTGACCAGTACAAGTTCTCATCCTCCAGAAATTTGCACCAGGATCAGAACAGATCCTCTGAACCTGTTTGCTTCAAACCCGATGTTTAGATTTAATGTTACATTTATTGGGAACAGTTCATACCCTTGGATACTGGTACATAACAGTTTGGCATTTGGCACTGGAAATAACACGTGTGCTTAGCAATAAAATTCTCACATATTCACACATTGCTATCCAAAGGGACTGCTGTTTTTCATGGAGTCACTTACAGACCTTAGCA
Organism: Chaetura pelagica; assembly: GCF_000747805.2. Classification (NCBI taxonomy): domain Eukaryota; kingdom Metazoa; phylum Chordata; class Aves; order Apodiformes; family Apodidae; genus Chaetura; species Chaetura pelagica. Next base: position 4,013,275 of record NW_009952893.1, on the reverse strand, counting down.
AACATCAGTTGTTGTCAGCACAGGTTTCCCCTCAGAGGGACAGGACTGGTAAAACTGCACATGGCTACATGCAGATAACCTGTCTACACACAATCTGCTGCATACAGTTGCTTTTTTCCTCGTAAAAGCAGCTGTAACTACAGTGCCCTCCAGTCATAGGTTGTTTTCTTCCTAACATGTACCCTGCCAATCACTCATCTTTCCCTCAGAGGCCATTAGGACAAAGTATTCATTGTGCTTGTGCAAACTGAAAAATGACAACACCAAAAAGACCAACTTTCCGTGGCTTTTACTTCTAAAAGACTGACTATTCAGTGAGAACAGAAGCATTTTAAGGTTGAAAGTACTGGGATTTATCAAGAATGCTGATTGTAGAGAAGATGCACCAAAACCACAGTAACTGTGCTTCCACCCCGGGCAGTCTTGTTCACTTTCTTAACCCACTTGGAATTAACTCTTTCACTTGCTCCGTGAAGCCGCGACCACACGAACCCTCCTGCACAGACTCGCCCCATTGCGGCCAGTTCCTCACAGCTCCTCTGGGGCAGGGCAACAGGGCAGAGCAACAGGGCAGGGCAGGGCAGCGCAGGGCAGGCAGGACAGAGCAGGGCAGGGCAGGGCAGGCAGGGCAGGACAGGACAGGGCAGGACAGAGCAGGACAGGGCACGGCAGGGCAG
>NW_009952893.1:4010187-4011188 GCF_000747805.2 Chaetura pelagica | reverse complement strand
CTGCCGGCCCCTCCCGTGGCAGCGCAGCCCCCCCGGGAGCCCGAGCAGTCCCGGTGCTGCCGGGTGCGGTGGCTTGGCAGGGGGGCAGGGGGTGTCTGGCTCCCGCTCACACTCACCGGCCACGCAGGCTTTCCAGGGAGCTGCGTGTGTCTTGTGAGGCTGAGATGGACCTCGTTAGTCCGGGCTGCATCGCTGCCGAGCTGGGGTGGTTGCTTTGAGTTCTCCCTTGGCTCATCAAGGCTTCACAGGAGTGACAGGTCGGGCGCCCAGAGAGACCTGGGTTTGCTGATCAGTCACTTTGGGCACATGCATGTCTTAATTCTGAAGATTAATTGCCTTTTTTTTTTTTTTTCCCTTCCCTTTGGGGAATTTGGCAAGTGGTGTACAGTGACCCTGCTCGTGCCCTTTCTGGGTTGTAGGCACAGATCCCAAGTGGTGGGTTCAGACAGGGACAGGACCCCAGGGGTTTTGGCAGTCTGCACAATAATGCTCTTCTGCCAGGACCGCAGTGCCAGTGCTGACCTTATTTCAACTGGCAGGAAAAGTATCTCCCCATGTTCCCCAGGGTGCAGTATGTCACCTAGTGTTAAATGCTGTACCTGCCAGGGTACTCTGCTCTTCAGCAATGGCTGTTTGCTAGGAGCAGCATAATAGTCCTGCCATCAGTCATTTTTCATCCTGGAACTTGCTGTAGGTAAAATACTTATGTCTCTGCTTAACCTTGATCTAGGCTGACTTGTGTCTGTACTTTTCTCCCCAGGGAATGATAAAGCCAGGAATAAGGTTGTGCAGAAGGTTGGTATTTCTTTGACTGCCTTACTTTCCTCAAAGAAAGGTTGATGCTTTCTGCTGCTGGCTCAGCAGTGGAGTTCTCTGAATCAGATGTTTTTTGTCTCTTGTCATTGTTGCAGGCAGCAAATCAAGTGAAGAGATGACTTTGTTACTGGCTTTGAGGATCTTTGATCTGGACTCCACCATGCTGTTACCTTGCAAGCAGGAAT
>NW_009952893.1:3954791-4010021 GCF_000747805.2 Chaetura pelagica | reverse complement strand
CAGGAATGCATCACGTGAAATCGGGAACTACTGAAGTAATTATTTCTTATTGTGTTTCAAAACATTGAGGGAAGCCTCCTGAAATCTAGGTTTTATTTCTGAATGTTGTTTTATGGCTTGTAAATTCTGTTAGAGATGGAACGAGGAGGAAAGCTTGTGGGCTTGTAGGGTTACGAGGCTGAAATTCTACCAAAAGATATTACTACAGCTATAAAAGTTGCAAGGCTTGCTGCCCAGAACAAAGCAGGTGCCATCCAAGAATCCTGAAGGAATTAAAAGGGGAGAGTTTTGTAATAGTATCGGAGCATCTAGTTTTTAACTGGGGAAAGAATCAAGACTTCTGCTTTGAAGAATTAACAGGTGCTAGCTGGAAGTGAGACTACAGTGAAGAACAATGTGTTCAAATCACCAGCCCTGCAGGCATTTCTCTTGGAATGTATTCCAAAGGGAATGGTGGCTTCGACAGTGAACTTCAGCTCTAGAAAGGTATTTGACATCTAAGGCTTGAATGTAACAACAGGGAGGGGCCGGTGGTTTTGAGCCTACAGGAGGTGTTTTTTTTCTCTTGTTCCTAGCTGTGCTGAATCATTCTGTGCTAAACAGTGAAGAACGAGGTTCTACTTTGATTTATAGAAGTGCATCTTTTGAGACAAACTTGACACATCCCCTTGTGTTAGATCCCTGGAAAAAAATTAACAGTAGTCCTACCACAGGCAGGAAGCTCCTTGCTGGCATCATGATGATAACTCTTTGCCGTTTACCCAACTGAAGTTTGTGATGAGCAATGTTGGATCTGATGTGCCAGCTAACTAGTAGGGTTTCTCCAGTTTGATCTGCTACCATCATTTCTGATTTTATTTATTCTTTTCAAGGTGCTATGACATCAGATGCCCTTCTACTGTTTTGGGAGCTTTGTGTCTGCAGCTACAGCCAACAGTAGGCTCCATCCCCTTCAGGAGGTCTGGGTCCTTCAGAAGGTAAGCTACTTTTCTTGTGGCAGCACTGCAGTACTCGGGCTCTAGTGAGCTGCTCTGGTGGCTGGGGAAGGCCTGTGCTGCCAGTGTTTGCTGCTGTCTGTGCTGGTTTCTATCAGCCAAATGTGTGGCCTGTTAGTCAAGGACACCTGGGACTACTGACTGACTTTGCTGCCCTTGACTTGTGGTACTTATACCTGTCCTTCTCATTTTGGCCTGAAACTTCACAGGAGAAGCTAGGGAGGTGTAAAGATAAGAAACTGTGGTCTTTTGGCAGATTTTTTTTTCTAATGATATGTATTGCTTAATATGGCTTGTCAAAAATAGTGATTTATGAAGGAATTCTATTTAAGTGTTCTAGAAGTAATTTTGCTGCCATAATGATGAACCCTTTGCATTTTACCCATCTGACTGGTTTTTGATGTGTATCTTTGAATCTGAAATGCCAGTAAAGTAATCAATCTTTGTATAAGATTGAAGCAAATAGCAAATGACCGTAACTTATTTTGATTTTTTTTTTTTTTATTTTTTAGCTTGAAAACGGCAGCCTGAAATGAGGAGTTCTGATGCACTTGGAAATGCTTTCATGGCCCTTCCTGCTCCTCAGAAGTACTGCTTGAGTCAGTAGTAAGGTAGAGGAGTAGGAAGTGTGAGAATAATCCTCAAGTGAAGTTCAGGTCACAGTGTCAAAGGGAAGTGGCCTTGTGGACACTCTTAGAACTTGCTATGAATATTTAAGTGTACCAAATAAATTAAACAAAATTGAATAAATTTGGGGTTAAAACACAATTCGGGTCATCTTGTCTGTATGAGTGTTTACAATGTTAGTGGTGGCAGCTTATCTCCAAGGCTGTGTGTATGAATAAAATCTTGGATTTCTGTTTTCAGTTATTAGTTTTTTGTTGAGGCAGTGTGAGCAGCAGCACCACCATCCTGCTGGATGACATCTTGGGTAGGAGGCACACCAAGCCTTTGGTATGCACCTTGTTCAGATTTGACAGGAAGTCTGCACATTTCTGCTGTGTGTTGTTTGTGTTTTTTTTTTAACGTGGACCTCTGGGATGTAAAACTTGATCAGTGTTAAGTCTACTGCTATATCCTTACTAGAAAGATAAAGTACATAGCTGGAGAAGCACACTGTAGCTCAGTCACCTCATCTTCTACCACACCACTCTTTACACTTGGTTTTACAGTGAGGTAGTGTTGAACTATCCCCTTCTAGTCTGTGTTGGTGAGGCCACATCTGGAATATTGTGTCCAGTTCTGGGCCCCTCAGTTCAAGAAGAACAGGGAACTGCTTGTCCAGTGCAGAGCCACAAAGATGGTGAAGGGAGTGAAACATCTCCCTTTTGAGGAAAGGCTGAGGGAGCTGGGCCTCTAGCTTGGAAAAGAGGAGACTGAGGGGCAACCTCATCAAAGTTTACAAATCTGTTAAGGGCAGTGTCAGGAAGACAGAGCCAGGCTTTTTTTCAGTGATGTCCAGTGATAGGACAAGGGGCAGTGGGTGCAAACTAGAGCATAGGAGGTTCCACGTAAACGTCAGAAAAAAGTTATTTCCTGTGAGAGTGACAGAGCTGTGGGACAGGCTGCCCAGAGAGGTGGAGTCTCCTTCACTGGAGACATTCAAAACCTGCCTGGACAAGTTCCTGTGTTATGTGCTCTGGCAGGGGGGTTGGATTAGATGATCTTTCAAGGTCCCTTCTAACCGCTAGGATTCTGTGATTCTGTGAACTCACTGAGCTACCTACCTATCAGGTTGTTTTCTAACATTTTTTCCACTTTCCTGTAGGGTTCAACTATTCCCTGCAGTCTATATAAAGTAATGTGGAAGTAATGTAGGGTTTTGTTGTGTGGGGTTTTTTGGTTTTTGTTTTTCAGATTGCAGGGGCACACTGGCATCCTGACCTAATACTATATTGCTGCAATGTAAAACCAAGAACATGAAGCAGTATGGTCATAGATCATACCTTTCAGAATGTGAGCAGTAATGAAAGAAAGTTTGCTTATGCTAGGAAAAAGAGTTTTAATGTACTTAAAACTATTTCACCCTCATGGGGTGATACATTTGAAAAGAAGCAACAAGTGAAACTGTACACAGTTAACTGAAATGCACACAGAAGTTGGAACATTCTAGACTCCTGGTTTAGTTGTTAGTTGTAGTCTTACTAAAAACAGTGTTTTATTCCTGTCATGTAACTGTGGACTAACAGTGGTAGCTGGGAAGATAAGTTTTGGTTGTGGCTTTATTCTGAAGCCACGGCCTCTCAGGCTGAAGACCACTCCTGCTATGCTTTATTCCTTAGCAAAACAACAGCCAACTGTCTTACAAAAATAATAAAAACCTTATTAGTTGTGCATTTCTAACTGCAGTATCTCAAAAAGCCAAAGTAGAGTGGTGTTTTCACTGTTCGTTAGTGGGAATTCCTGGGCCGTATGCACCAATAAACTGCAGCAGTTGATGGTGACACTGCATTAGGTAGCTGTCTCTCTGTTGCAGGGAGTTTTCATCACTGAGGTCACATGGAAAGACAGGATTTGGTGGTATGCATAATGCAGACTTGCCTAAGCAAAGAAGAGATCAAGACTTAGGCTGGAAGACTTGGTATCTTGGCAAGACCTTGAAGGAAAAAAAGCTGTGACACAGAGTACTTCGCAATACAGTCTTGTATGTTACTGTTTTTAAGTGTTACATCATAATTCTTGTCTTACTGGCAAATGTGTGTGAACAAACAAAAACACCTCAGCCTTTGTCTTGTGTTTCCCCAGGGAGGGGCGATCTGCCTTTAGCTTAACCTGGACCAGTGTTAGAGGAGCAGTAGCTCATATAAACCAGCTGTAAGGATGGAGGCTGAGTGCTGGCCTGGGACAATTGTGTACAGCATCGAGGCTTGGCAGGAAAGTGAACTGAAAGACTTTCCTTACAGCAGTCTTCACTGGTGGAAATTCTGGACTTTGATTTGAAATGGATTAACTTATTCCAATCAATTGATAGAAACTTTTTCACACTGCCAAAATACAAAACCCTGAGACTAAGTTATGTTATTTACCATGTTTTAGGGTAAGAGATGATTCAAATAACAGGATGGCAATCAGCGCATCTTCCTCCAGCATATACTTTCTTAAGCTCAGTTTAGTGTGAGCCTTAGACAGTGAAATCCTAAGAAATTAATATAAGCATGTCAGAAGTAGCATATTGCAGATGTCAGTGCCATAGGTATTGCCCTATTTGAAGCACTTCTATCAATTTAAAATTTACACGAGGATATTTTTTTCCATACTTCAGCTGTGTAAATGTCCCACAAATGCACCTGTCACTGGCAAAGTATGTATTATTATGCATGACTTTCTGGTGCTACAAAAAGAGGCTGAACTTGATGATCTCAGAGATCTTTTCCAGACTCAAATTCTGTAATTCTGTAAAAGCAGTGGAACTTGTCATATTATCTACAGTTACTATTTTTTTTTTGTTTCCATTATACAAAGCTGTGGTAATTTAAATACCATTTCTGTTTTTCTAGATAGCTTTAATAGTGGTAATTGTTTCTTAAATAACTGGGTTTTCTCCTAGCAAAGTTCTTGAAATATTTTGCAACATCAATATATAAAGCAAATGGTATTCACAAATGGTGAGTAAGATTCTTTATGCTTGAACTTTTGAAAACTTGAGAGTTGTGCCCAGACTTTTATTTAGCAAGCTCTTGAGCAGGTTAGCATAATTTCTACCTGAAACATAGTTATGTTCCCTTTACTATGAAAAGCAGGACATACAGAATTTTTAGTGCAGATGCTGATAATGTTGATCCACGAATAGAATCTCTTCTCACCCTGCGACTTGCAAGATAGTAGCCCTGAATGAGGTGCTCTGCTTCTGGACTCAGTTCAACATGAAGATTCTTAGCAAACAAAATAAACTAAAGAGAGGGTATACATTTAAAATATTTAACTGAGAAATAAATAATTTACATTTTTCATGCTTTTTAACACACCAGTGTTATAATATTATAGTTTGGGCACTATGCTTTATAAAGACAGGTGTCACTATTCAGCTACACATAAGGTTCTATCTCAGACACTCAACAGAATAATCTGTTACTTATACTAGAGATACTTACAGTTTATTTAAAATGGAATATTAACTTCTGATTGTAAACTGTTCTTGTCAAAAGAAGTATTGGAGATCTGTTCTTACATGAGTGTTAACCAAGTATGTTTTTCAGAAAGCACTTTTATTATGCTGGCCCTTTTTTAAAGAACTTTTTTATCAATGATTTTGTTTCTGCTACTGGAATATGGTGGGAAGAAAGGGTAGGAAGTGAGCATTAAGAGGTTTAAAAATAAGCAATAGGAATGTGCAGACAGAACCTTCTGATTCCAGAAATACCATAATATTTACAAGTATAATGCATTTCTAAATTATTGGTTAGTATCTGTTACCTCCTCATAATCCTGCATTCTGAACTGCTGTGAGACTTTGTATAGCATGGCTTCAGGCTTAATGGCTTTTTTCAATATATGATGCACAAGAGGAGAAGACAGTTGATATGAGGGAAACTCATTGTATATCAAAAGCCCAAAACCATCTAGAAGGTTAGGTGGAATCAAACTTGTGTCCTAAAGAAAAGATCCAATGAAAGAAAATTACTTTATACTACCTTTGACTTGTACGAACATTGCAGGGTTTTTTTCAATCTGAAATGTTCAATATTCATATATACTGAGTCCTGCAAGATTATCTAATGGATTAACTATAACATCTGCAGTAAAATTTTGTTTCACTAGTAGCTGCCAAAAGGTATTCTAAACAAAATAAATTATACCTACTTTTGGAAAACTAGCTGGTCTTAGAAGATAATTGATTAAAAGTCACTTCTGACGTTTTGGAAAATAATAGCAAATTTGATTGTTTTCATTCTTTCATAAGTTGAAATAACTGTAAACACAAATGACTGCTGTAGTACAGTTCCTGTTTTAACAAGCCATGTGCCTTACCATTTGTCCAATTAAAAAGTTATCCTTTTGTATATGTTTCTTTGAGGAAGAACCCACGTCTACAAAAGACCAAAAATTGGTCTGAACTGAAATGGTAACTTGCTGGTCAGCATCTTCTCCATACTTCTTCCCAGGAATGAATACTGTTGCCGTTCTGCTTTCTAGCACTAGGACAGGATAAAATATGTTAGTTAAGTATTTGATCTAATTTAATTATAATTTCTAGTCCCACACAGTGTGTGAAACTAGGCAGGATTTTGTATTTCACTGAATTGTCATGATCAATGGATCTCTCTAGTGTGGCCTGTGTAGCAAATATAAGCTCACAGGATCTTGTCTCTTTTGTCCTTCACAGACTGGTTAAAAATAGCTTCTAGAGTTTCCCAGCATTTGAGAGCCATAAGCCAGGAAACAAACCTAGCCATGAATGTGCATGTTTGTTGTGTTCTGTCCCCTCTTTTGTTACCAGGTGCGAGATTACCAGACTGCAGATGGTCAAGTTTATCCTTCTTATGTGAAGATAAGTCTCCTATGTAACAGATACCACCCTTAGCCAGCACAGCACTGCAAGCGTGGATACTAGCACTTCCAGTTCCATGTTTATCTTTGGACACAGAAGGAAAAATTTCACTCGAAGGTGGGTGTCGTATGCCACGAGGCAGAAGACATACGCTGTAATTCAGAAGCCTAGAGGATTAAATAATTCTGTCAGTCATAAATTGTTAAATTATTGTTCAGTTATTCAAGACTTAAATAATACTAGACACTTCATAATGGTATGCATATATATATTAAGAGTCAACTTAGAACAGAAAACAGCCAACAACTCCCATAATATAAAACCAGTGTCAAAATGTTTAAAGTAACTTCGTATTCCAAGGTCAAAGTCCAAGCTTTCTCACCAACAAGACTATTTCTTATGGATTTAACACATGAGGCAAATCATGGTTCATAATAGGAGTAATTCCTAGGAAGTCAAAGAAGTCTTATAATTTAAGATCATATTGTTAACTCCTATTCTAGAGAAACTTTTTCAGTGATTTAAAAGGGTAGCGGATTAGGAATCTTGGCCAATTGGAAAAAATGAGATGGCTGGGAGCTTGCAAGCTCTGCCTACTCTTCCTCTTTCCCCAAATCTTTTTGAGAAAGCAGGTATAGAATTTCTTTTTCATCCCCTGTACTGCTACATGGCAAAAGGAGGTTGCAAATTGTCTGTCTGGTTCCACAATCAAAGGCTCCTAATGATTTTAAGATGTCAGAGTATGAATTAACCTACTATTAATAATTAGAATAAAATTATTATTTAAAATTAATAAGTATTCATACATAGGCTATCATACCAATAGAAATAGGATGTAGGAAATTCTCACTCTGACAGGCTGCTGACAATAAAATACTATGTGGACATGCAAGACAGTACAAATGACAGTACTGACCAAGATTTACAGTGTACAACTGTTTTAATATTAGCTAGATGTTTTTATTCTGAAAACACTCTTGAGCTCCTATGATTTCTCTCAGAAAATCTTAATCTGAGGGAAAAAATAGTTCTACTCACTTTTTTTTTTTTTTCAAATTTAAACTGATTTCTACAGCTAAATTTTGAAATTATTAAGGAGGGTTTTCTTTTTCCACAACAAAAAATACTAATTAATTTGTTGGAGAACTCTCATATGAGAGGATCTTTTCCAAAACCAAAAATGAAGCCCTGTTTTGAGATGGGGGAAGAGGAAGCAATTTTGTTTAAATTATTGTAAATTTAAAGCTGAGTACTTTTCTGCAGTGTATGTGCAAATATGTTAATAATTTATAGTTGTGGCAAGGAGTAAATGCATAAAATGCATAAATACAGAAAAACATTTTGTTAAAGGCAACAACATTTATTTGGGTTTATTTGGATTTATTTATTTATTTGGATTTATGACCTACATATAAAGATGCCCATGACTTTTGATACCTCGTCAGAATAGTTTTTACGAAAGAGTGATAAAAATATAAGTATCTGTTTACACACTGCTTATTAATTGAAAACTAGTAGCTGGGAAGTGGTGATGAACAGGCTTCAAGTGACACAAGATTTGAACAGTAGAGCCCTTTGTTTTTATCATGGCCAGCTTCCAGAACAGTCTTCAGTTCTGATTTGAGAAGCATGTTTTGTTTGAACTCTATTTGTATTCAGATCTTACTGAGATAATTACAAGAGTGTTAAGAGACTTTATTGTTAGTGAAGTTCTGATCTAGAATTATCTGGTGAGATAATTCCCCAAGGAAAAAAAAATCTGTATTTTTATGAAGTCGGAGACCTGTATATTATTTTAAAATATAGCCTCTTAAGCCTTTCACGTAAGACTGATCCCATTATGTTTAAAAATACTCATTATTTTAATTTCAATTTACATGAAAAATAAGGAATCTATTTACCTATCAATTACTAACGTGTCGCTTGTCACAATCAATAGATCCAGATAATCTGCATTTTCTTTTTCACATGTTTGTACTAGACTTAGCAATATTGCAAGTTTAAGAGTATTGTAAGTGCCTGGTGGGACAACCTGAGAAGCAAATATATTGGCAAGGATGGCTGTAAACCTCCAGCATGAGCCTGAAGTCAGTGAGAGCAGATACTTAAAATTGTCACCAACAAAAGAAGGACCTAATTAAAACAAAGTACAGGTTAGCAAACACTTCATAAGAGAGCTGTGTTTGTACAGTAGAACAAATCATCATTCCAGTCTTGATACAAAGCTTACAAAGAACAAATATGTTTTATGTATTAAGCATAGATTCACAGTGTAAACATCTACTGAAACATCAGGTTCATTTAACATATCATTTCAAAGTACCTTCCAACATCTAGGAGAAGTTAGAAAGAGACGTTGAAGAACTGCAGTAATGAATTATGTAGTTCCCCAATCCATGGAAAATGGGCAAAAGGAGATATTCTCAAATAGCAGTAAGTGTATTTACTGTAAGAGGAAAGTCCCAGAGTGGTTTCGTAATGTGGGTTTCTAGAGAATAGAAAACTGTACCAATTCTCAAGATTTTGTTCCAGAAGGTTTTCCAACTCTTTTACTCAATTTTTAATGGAACTTTCTTACCGTTTGGTTTACAGAGCTGTACACTATTGACTTCTATACATGCTGTAGCTTGTGAGCCGTTTTGTACACAAGCTGGAATTCCTATAATGTTGTAGTGGTTTCCTATTTTCATTGTATTGACTAGTTCATCTAGAAATTAAAAAAAAAGATGGGGGGGAACATATAGATGTATTAGGGCATTAAAACAGTTTTAAAGACAGGACCAGAAAACTTCACATTCTGAACAGTTCGATTTAACTGCAGAAAACACCAGCTGGATGCCAGGTCCACCATAATGGACTAGAAATAAATTAAGCGTACACTTCTAATTAATTAGTGCAAAAGTTAAGGAAGGCACATGGGGTGTGGAAAAAGTAGATTCCTGATAAAGAAAATGGGTGATGCATCTATTTCTGCATAGAAAAGAAAACTGACTGTCATTTGCAAGTGTGTTCCTACTCTGAAACACGTGGTGACACCAGTACCAGTTACTGTCTGATAAAATGTCAGGGAAAAAACACAATAAAAAGGAGAACCACTGAAGCCAGTGGAAATTTAATGCAGGCATAACTCACAGTATCTCACCCATACCTTGTTTATTATTGTTGTTGTTTTTAGTTTTCAATAAATGAACGATATAATTTCATAGACTTTTAGAATGGTGGGTTTGGTGGCTTGATTTTTTTTTTTTAAGATGAAAATGTAACTATGTTGGTGAGTTGTGATGAGAAATAATTTAATGTTTACAGAGGAAGGTAGTGGTAGTAGATGCCAAAAATCCTGATGGAAAAGCAAAAAACAGCTAGATTGAGGAAGGATACATCCATGTCATTAGTACAAAACAGTATGACCAAAAGAGGAAGAAAGGAGGGGAAAAAACAAGCTACATTTAAAAGATTGTAACTGCAGAGCTGGCCAGGGGATTTTGTTTAAATGAAGGTCTAAAAGTGAACATGAGTTTTGCCATGTGCTGTCTTCAATCACCCGTGGATACTCTTTAGTCACCTAGATAATTTTATTTATGTATGTATTTATTAAAGAACTGCAATATAAATTATGACTTCCACTATTTTATCCAGAGAAATAGACCTATAAGGAAAATGAAAGGGATTACTACAATTAAATTTTAAACATTTTTGACAAAACTCCAAAATTCAGCTTACCTCTCAAGAAAACTGTATATGTCTGAATCCTGAAATGCGATTTATCATTGGAATATCCTTTCAAAGCATTAAGAACTTTTGCATCAATCATTTCAACTATTTGTTTATCTTTCAAAATAAAGGCAAAGAAAATATTAGTTCTGTGAAAAACAGCACCTTTTTTGTTTTTTGGGGGGATTTTTTTTAATTTTTTTTTTTTTTTATGAGTGGTGTATTTTGGGGCTTTTTCCACTTAACTACTTTGTTTACTTATTGTGTAGCAGAAGTAGGAAAGTAACAGTTCTAAAAAGAAAACTATGTAGATCCTACCACCAAGTACTCTAAATTTCATGTCTTCCTGCAGTGGTGAAGAACATAGACTACACACAAAATCACTCCTCACTGTGGCAGATTCTGTCGCTCCAGGAAGATGCACTCTTATGTATCTAAACCCTAAAAAAAATAAAATTAAAAAAATAAACTTACCAAATATTTAAAATGAGGACATGTCCTCCATTTTAAATTTCCCATTAATAGCTGAAGTTATTAAAATACTGGACAGTGAAATTCCAGTTTTATAATGAGTTTGTTCAGATAAGCATATGTTCATATATTATGTTTCCACTGACGTGATCTGGATAGTTTATTGTAGGTCGACCACAAGATGGCAGAATTAACTGCTGCCTATTTCCACGCGGAACAGCTTCGCCATGGCTTTCTGAGCCCCAGGGAAAAGGCAATTGCTGCTTCTGCCTTGCATGGAAATTACATGAGATACGGGTATTTATTATTAGAGGTGCATGCCCTCACCTCATCATTATTATTCTACAATCTCCTAACTTTGGGATTTTGCTTCTCCTTTATAATTTTATAGTCTCTTGCAGGAAGAAGCAAACAAAACAGCTTTAGAAGTACTTAAACCTTCATCCTGAAATGATACTAGAACTTAAGCAATAACATTCAAAGAAATAATTCCACAGAAGTCAGCTTCTCGTTAAAGCAAACTTGTTCTATGCTAGAAGCTCTTGCCAGTCACTTAATACTGTTCTGCAATATTTTTATATAAGCAGAAACAGTTTCCAAGGAAGAAGAAAAAGGATTCTACCAGTTTTGCTTTTTTTCTTTCAGGTAATTTATTAAATTATATTGGCGACATATCTTTCCTCATATAAAGTATTCAGAATTAGGAAAGTGGATCGATGGTGTAGGTATGCTCCCAAAACATTTAATAATGCTGAGACCAGCAAAGTCTGCTCTTTTCAATTGATAAAAATTATGCCGTGCTCATTACAAAAATGTCTGCATAGTAAGACTGCATAGGAAAATGCCTTTTTAATGCTAGGTTTTTAACCTCTGTTATCAAAACTATTTCAAAGCTTGGAATAGTTTGTTGTTTTGTTTTTTTTTTTTGTTTGTTTGTTTTTTACTACCTTCAGAAAATGGACAGGTTTCCTCAGTGCAAAGAAATCTTGCTCCTTGTGTGTATTTTGTTACAGTTCCCATTGCAATCGCTATTCCTTCAGACATATAAAATCTTTGAGATGTGTAATTAAAGGGAAACACAGAAAGACTCAGAACGTAACTTGGTAAAGGTGGCAAATGCGTTGGTTTCAGCACGACACTAATCTAACAAGAGACACAAGTCCATTAATACCAAAATAATATATTTCTATTTAAATCTGCTTTAGTTACATGGACAAACACACAATGTGATATACCTATACAGCTATTAGGAAAAAATGCCAGAAACACATGAAGTATAAGAGTAATTACATCTCATATTAATCCTTGTAATATGGTTGGATGAGACTTTCAGCTATTCTCAATTACAAATAATTCTACAACCAAACAGAAACTGAAAACTGAAAAGTGAATAAAAAAATAATTGTTAATACTCCACCATATATAGAAGACTCACCTGGGCCTCTGTCTGCAGTTGTTCAATTAATGATAATGTCTTAATAGCTACAAAACATACCTGTGATTGAAAAATAGCTTCATTTTAGAAAGGAAAATATAGTTAAAATTTAGAAGATGTAGTTTTCATATAGAATGCCAGGTTGGAAGGGACTTCAAGTATCATCTAGTCCAACCTTTCCAGGTAGGAATGCTCTTGTTGATAAATATATACTTACTGACTGAAAAATCTGTGCAGCTTCTATGGGATTATGAAGGATGTAGTTTCCAAGAGTCGCATCTAATTCAGCAATGTCAGAAGGATTGATTGAAATAATGAAATGATAAACAGCATAACTTTGTTTTGAGTCTGCAGGAGCAAGAAGTATCTTAAATAAAAATAACAGAGATTTGTGTGACATTACTTATCAGTTTAACAGACTGAGTGAGTAATACCATTATATTTTTTGCAATTGTGCACAAATTTCTGCAGGCCACCACTTCTGTCAAGGTAGACAAGGGCAATTTCCCTCATTTTCTGAATTTCACGATGCATCTTCCAAGAAAGGTGTTTGAACTCTTCAAAATGTTGGAATAAACTGTGAAGAAATGATGTTAGAACTGGCCATGCTACAATAAGAAGAAAGGTATGTATTAACAAAGCCATACAAAATTAGAAGTTTCTTTTTCAAGCTATGCAATTCTTTGAGGATTTTAAAAATTCAATAGAAAGTTCTTTCCAATGGCTGAAGCACACATACTACATTCCCAAAGTAATATTTCACTGTCCAATTCCCTACCTCCTTCAATTAAAGCTTGCATTTAATTTAACCTCCCCTATGTTATTTATAGGTATAATCAACCTATCAAAAGCTCTCCCTTATCTGCAAAGTCAGTCATAGCTGTTAAAATTGAGAAACTGGACAGTATCTTTCCCCTTTCTAAAATCTGACTTTCCTACTGTGCTGTTACCTCCTGTAGCACTCACATCAGGTACTGATCTTGCAAGCACTCATTTCCATCCACATACACAGAAGATAAATTGTCATTCCCACCAACGAAACTTTCCCAACCACAGTTTTGCTCTGGAGGCTGAATATACTCTTCAGTGCTGTTCTCCTTGTGTATTGCTCACAGCTTTACAGTTCTTTACAAGTAGAATCTTGTACCAGGAAGCACTACTTGTCTGAATTTAGAGGGAGAATTACTAAGGCAAAAATACGGTATTTTTTATATATGTATCTGCTTTACTGTCTTACAGATTTTTCTTCCACAGTGTCCTCTGTCCTCCCTGTAGATGACCAATATGAAATACCACTTAGACCTTCGCTACCTGGTAAAGGACAAGACAGAGAAGCACTGGGCTGATAAGCAAGCAAAGCTCACAGCGTCTGAAAGATCCCTTGCAGGAGTTTACAGAACTGGCTTTGAGAGGACAAATAGCTCGACACCCGGAAGAGGAGTGACTGGCCACCAGTGAAACACCCGCATGGCAGCAGTGTTATATCCTGCTGTCTTGAGAGTCATACACTGTGGGATGGTAGATGTGCCTGGAAGTATCAAATACCCAGCTGAAGTTGAAAGAGAATTTACAGTAAGGATTTCATCCCCCTCTGCCCCCCAGTTTCTTCAGGATTACTTCTACACAATTCCTGCTTTATCCCTTGAAATCTTCAGCAAGAAGGGATTAAAGAAACACAGACAGATCTACCGTATGTTCCCGACCCTGGTGCTCCCCAGGCGGGAAGGGAAGGAAAGGAAAGGACACCAAACGTGACTAGGGAGGCCCAGGTCGTTGTGCACCAGTCGTCGCTTCAGCTTGAACTAATGTGGCCCGTCCCAGTGCTCCCCAGTGCCCTCCCGGCCCGGTCACCCCGCTCACGGGCACTGCCGGGGGGCACAGCCCCAGCCCAGCGCCCCTGCCTCACAGACCCCCCGCAGCACCGGGGGTTTCGGTGACCCCGATGGGGCCGGGGCTGAGCAGCCTCCAGGGATGAGGGCGGGAGAGCCGAGGGGCCCGCGCTGCTGCGGCCGCAGCCCCCGCAGGGCCCAGGAAAGGGTCACGCACTGAAGTGCAACGTATCCATAAAGCCTTTTTCTCTCACGAATCAGTACTGCAGATTGAACGGTGGCCTTCAGCACGGCTGCTCTCTGCAGACCTGCCTCGCAGGGCAGCACCTCTGAGCTCCTTCTTTCTGTTCGACTTCAGTTCATGTTCTTACAACTGCTGTGTGTTTAATCCAGTCCATCGTGTCCTTTTCTCTCGCTGTCCTCCCAGGCCAAAAGGCAGGACAGCACGTTCCTGTGGTTCCACAGCGCCAGGAGAGGAGGCCTGCTCCTCACAGGGCTCAGCTGCACCTCTGGAAGCTGAGGAACAATCCCCTTTTGCTATCCACAGGTTCAAACACCCCTGCGTTAGTCACAAAAAGACACATTTTCCCTCTCTTTATTACATCTGACACAACAGGGAGGGAGAACCACAGGTGGTTCCTGTGTGGCTTCTTCAACCATCTCCTGTCCAGGCTGTACCACAACTCGTGCTTCAGATTCCCCTTCTCAGCTCAGGGTGGGTGAAGGGGCTACTACACTCAAACCTGCTGTCTTACTTTGAAAACCAGCATCGTGAAATGCAGAAAGAGATGCAGAGTGAGAGCAGTAGATACAGAAGCACTGTGAGGTTTCACTGCCTGATGTACATAGTCTGTTACCTTCAGAAGCCCTGATCTGACAGAGGCATTTCAGAACATGAACTTGCAGAAGGAAAAAAGTGAACTCAAGTATTGCAAGTGATATGTTCAACATGAACATTTTGCCAAGAAGGCAGATCCTTCTGAAGAAAAAGCTTAGTAAGCAATTATTAGGCTACTCTACCAGAAGTAATTTCAACTACTACCTTTAAAAAAAACCAACAACAACAAAAAAGAAACCCGAGAAACCCCGTATTTATGACCAAAAAAAGATAAAGAGAAAAAAAAAGAACAAACCAACCCCCCCAGACACTCAGGCAGCTAGGCACAGACATTTTTGAAGTACAAGACAAAGGAAGTTCTAGCTCCTACAGCAATGACTTCCAAATTATACCCTCTCCTTCCCATCTCTCTACCAGCACTTCTGCCCCTTGCTGGGAGAAGCAGAAAGCAGCTACACGTGCTTCCTTGCCATAAAGAGAAGGTAGCTACAGTAGCCCACAACCATTTCAGGAGTACAGATTGTAAAAATTCACTATGAGAATGGGTACTTCCTTTCTTATAATTGATTTCTGCTTTTCACTCCATCAGGCAAACGTATTCAGTAAAAAAAAAAAAAAAAAGGAAAAAGATGCTCAGATTGTCCTGAACAGCTGCACAGCTATTTCCAAAGAGCAGCACTATGCAAAATGAGCACCAAGCTACCAGTCTGCTCCCACAAACAATACAGTTCTCCCTCTTTTCCATGCCTATGCCAAAAATTCTCGCTTCTTTTACCCAGCTACTCCTGCCAACACCTCACATAGCAGCTGCTCAGTAACACTTGAGCACCAAGCAGGAGATCATGCTATAGAGATACTCTCTGAGATAAGCAAGGAATTATGTTTTAGTTTTCATTTACCTCAAGTTCCACTGTTCACACAACATTAATTTCAAAATAATTGTCATTTGGTACACTCATTCTCCCAGTATTCTGAAATTTTAACTGATCTTGATGCAACAGAGACAGCATTTCTCTTAGCTAGTTCTTGTTTTGTGAAAAATGAAATTATTTAGATTTATCCAACATTCAGCTCTGGCTACTCATCACTGTCTTACCAGACCTCTCTTAAATCAAGGTGTTTCACTGAATGTACGTATGAACAAAAACCAGAACACTTCTGAAGTAATGGACAAAAATAAGTTGTTATTTACAAGTAATATATATATATAAAAAAACTACTACCATGATAGGCCTTTATACACTGTAACTGCAGTCAATTTTTGCATTGTTTAAAAAAATTTCCTTAAACAGAAATAGTTCAGAATTATCAGTTTGTCCATACACATGTATGTTATGAGAAATACAACAGCTTTTCACATTTTTTAAATTACCAGCAAAATCTACATTTTTTTCCCCCTAATATCAAGTGAAGATATTAAAATGGTGCAAACTGGAACACAAAGATAAGTAGCTATGAATGCGGAGAAACAATCAATTTGGAACATACTAGTGTTTCAAACTACAGATCCGTGAGAAAAATCCCTAATATTTGGCATGATCCCCTAACACCCACCCCAAAAGGTCAAAGCAAGATAGCCTTTTTAAGTAACAGTGATTATTGCATATTTTATCTTTGGAAAAGCAGTTTTAACCAAAAAACATTTCTAATGTAGTTGAAATATAGACGTATTTATCTCAAGGAGGAAAGAAAAGTAGAACACATGATCAGTAATGTTATCACATCAATCCAGTTAGTTGGTTCCATCCTTGCTTTGAGTAATCCCCCATGCCTCAGACTGAGTAAGTGGGCACTTCAGCAAGCACTAGAGCAACAACCCAGTTTTACACTGACCAACTTTTCGTTCTGTAGAATTCCTTTAAGAATAACAGTCTTCACTTATATTAAACTCTCATTTAAGTGCTGACAGGTAAATTAACATATTTCAAACTGATACAAGTAGGAAAACATTTACCTTTTTTTAAACCAGGATATACAAAAGACGATTTGCATAGTTACAATTCAAGCACAAAGTCACTGTAAATAGGTACAAAAGCATTTACAGATTTACTAAATTTGCTGCTGTTTGTGCCAGCCAAATCTAAACATAGGTATCAATGTAAACTTGAAGGGATTGAGAACAGTCAGTGTTTTTGCTTAAAAAATATGTAGAGAATACTTTTTAAACTTTGTTAAAAATACTTTCTGCAGCAGGAACAAACAGTTCAACCCCTAAAGAAAGCCATCCAAAATGCCCAAATTCCTCCCATACAGCAGAGAAAGGCTGTTCATAGGTTTCAAACCCACATACAAAACGAGGCACTGTTCACACTATTTTGGAATGTGTCCATAACCCTAACATTTCAGTTTACCCCAAGACTTCCAAAACACTGTTGGCTTCTAACCTCCTAGGAAAACATGTCTTCAGAAGGTGGTGCATAAGAAAATCCAACAAATGCATCATCGGCCTCTAGGACACTGGCATTAACAATGCTGTAATCGGAAGAAACGCAAACTGAGTATGGGACCATTTCTTCTGTAAACACTGCATCAAAATTCCCAATATCATCTGGTCCAACCTACAAAACAGAAAGACCTCAATCAGCTGTCACATTAATACTGAGTTTTAAACTTGGGCTTCTCCTTTAGATTTCAAATTTAACTCTTAGTTACGTACTTTAAGTTGTTCTTTCCTATTTAAGTACAGGAAATGTAAGGAAGCACACTACAGTATCCCTGAAAACAGCTATCAAAAAGCCTGCTTGTTTCTTTTAGGCTGGAGTTCAGTCCAAACCCTACACACTTCACAATCTAATAAACTTAGAAATATGTAGAAATGTCTCTTTTTAAATGACTGTTAGGGAGATGTAAAAATGGAACCCATCTCCAACCAGATTAACACCCTCAAAAAAAACCCTCCCCAAACAAACCAACCAAAAATCCCCTCCCAAAAAACAAGCCACACCAAATAATCCTTCTCCCTCCCTCTTCAATAATACTTTGGGTGTTACATTCTAGCAACAGTACTGTTATGATAGATCAGCTTTCCAGCAACAAAACTAAGAACTAAAGTGTAGTAATATTTAGTCAGAGAAGAGACAAGAGCTGGAACTTCTTCACCAAAGAGTTGTAGGCTCAGCAAAAGGTGATGCTCTGGTGAGACTTTAGAAAGGACTTTCTAGCCACTTCTGCATTCTGCTCCACTCCACTCTCCCTTACATCTCCCCCTTCCCCCAGAAGTTTTTGGACATGCAATCACAGGTTGACAAAGTTTAAACTGATGGGAGGACAAACCAGGGCTCAATAACTAAAAAAAAAACCCAAAACACAAAAAAACAACAAACAGAGACCAGTGGTTTGGAAAGCCTTAAAGTAAAAAGGCTATCTGTATTTTCTTCTTAGGTCTTCAGACCCCACAAATACTGACAGTACTTCAAACAGGAATGAGCAGAGGGAACATTGATATGGCAAACTGAGTTTTAAGCAGGGAAAAAAAAGACAGTATCACTGCTCAGAAGCATGACTGCTCAAAAGGCAGGTCAGCACTGTGGGGTTCTCATTCTTCACCATTCTGGAAAAAACATTATTTGTAAACAGATGAGCCCTCAAAGGCATAAATTTGGTCAGGATGAACTAAACCAACACCAGGTACCTACCACATTAGGATTAAATGGTGGTGGAATCTTCTTCTGAAGAAGATCAGTCCAGCTGAGAGATTCAAAGAATGGGTGTTTTTGAATTTCAAGCTATAACAAGGAATAAATATTAGAAATCTCAGAAATCAATCCTGAGCATCACAGTAAATACTACTTCTGACTATACATGTCAATTCTTCAGTTTGTTCACTATTTACTTTGCAATAAAAGTTCTAGGTGGTAAAATCAGCAATTAAAATTTATTAGCCTGCCTCTACAAACTGGTCTCTTTTTAATATAGTATTTTTTGCTTTTAAGCCTTAAAACCAACCACCCTGAAGTCTACCACAAAGCAAGAACGTGTTCTGTTAGTATCTCTGCTCCTGCCTTAAAGCTTTGTTAGTTTTTGTAAAGCAGATCACCGAGAGGTGGCTGCTTCAACAACTCTGCAATATGCCTACCAGTAATGAAGCAGTGAACAGCTATGCCAAGTGCTACCAGCCTTTCATCTGGCTCCACGCTGTGAGAAAGTACAATGTCATAGTCTAAAAGTTCTTGTAAGGTCAACAGACTACCTAAGGTTAAGACTGCAAACAGAAGACTATGAAGATCTCACAATTAATGGATGGAAGAAGCCCTTCTAAGTAATTTTTCATTGCACAGTAGTGAAGACATTTATACTTTCACACATCACCTTCTTGCAAACCAAGTTTTTGCTGTTACTCTGGGAAAATATTTGCCATGATTTTAAGGCAAAAGAAAAAAAAAAGGAAAAAAAACCAAAAGAGCTGCTGTTTGCACAGCATTCCTCCATACCTGAATACTTCTTTTCATGTAGTCAACTGATGTTACCAGAAAAAGCTTTTTCTTTTGATTATTTCCAAGTTTCCCTACTAACAGTGAAGCCAACACCAGGAATTGTGTTTCCTTTGCTGGCAGGTCCAGCAGCAACCAACCTCAAAATGTTTGTATCCTGTAACAATCACCCCTCTCCTAACCCCAACAGCTTTCAGGGACTGATCACAATGGAGTCTTCAATGCAGAAATAAAAAGGAGGAAGACAGAGACAGACATAATAGAGCAATCTGTGTCTCCAACTATTGAGCTTGTGCTGTGCACATGAATTTGGTAGTGTCCCTTTATATCAGGAGGGCTTGATAAATTAGGACATTACATACAAAATCTTCCCTTGCTCCAAGTCTGCTTTGCCGATCTTTCTCCAAGAGTTCTTCCAGGATAGACCAAGCTGTAAGACTGATTCCTGGCCGCAGAACGAGGGGTTTATGAAGAATGTTCTCATACATCTCGGCAACATCACGGCAGTAAAAAGGAGGCTAAAAAATACAAGTTGTAAATTATTTTTAAGCCACATGAGCCATTTTATTTCATATGATTCTGTAAGACGTACAAACTGCTAGCAAAGAAATCTACCTCTCCTTATGTACTGCTAACTTATAATTCAGCCATTCCCACCCACCTCCTTTTCTCCTAAGAAATAAGTAGCCACTGATGCCATCCAGCTTCAAAGCTCCCATTGAACTTGCCTGGAAAGAACATGAGAGAAGAAAACCAAATCTATCTCCCTATTTAACATCCTGGGGGGCTGGCAGATAAAGGTCAAGAAAACTAACAGAACATATTGTTACTGGAGTGATAACATAAAAGAAACCAAAGCATAGTAAGATTTTTCTTTTAATGCTGCAACAAGAAGTGGAAAAGTTAAGAGATGTTCTGGGAGACTGAAGTGAAAAAAAGTATTTTTATTTATTCCAGTATTTGGCAAAATTTCTCCTTTAAGTTGGGGGTTTTTCAGTGGGTGTTATCACTGTTGATCCTGCTTAGCCTCACGTTCCCTCAAAGTAATGACTACTTGTTTTCTCTGGAGTTATGTCCAGCAGTTCATTGTAAAGCAAAATGTTAAACATCACGAAGCAATGCAAAATCCAAGACAGAACAAGGGGTGCTATGTTAAGGTAAGGTGCTCATCCTTTTAAGCAGAGCATGTCACTGTTCTGTGAAAGTTAGCATCTTTAACAACACGCCAAGGTTACTTTACATAACAGAGGGAGACAAAGGGAACCAACCCCTGACCCCAACATAGTAAATACATACCAGCCCATAAAGCATTTCATAAAGAACTGCACCAAGGCACCACCAGTCTACTGTGTTGTCATACGGCTGCTTTTTAATGACTTCTGGTGCAAGATACTAAAATGAAAAAAAACCCGAATTGTTTTAGAGCATTAGGCTAGCAAGAGTAAAACCTAGGCTTTAGTCCTATCACAGTAAACACCTTCAAAGGAAGCTAATCTAGAGCAATTTTAAGACTGCAAAGTATTTATTTTGTCCTTCAATAAACCTCACAAATACTTAGTCACCACCTGGTCACTTACCAAGCAGGACAGGTTGTTTTCCCAACAATACTTCTCACACACTACTGTTTCACCAAACTACTTTGCCTCCTCTACTATGGAACTTGTTTTACATTTCAGGTACGTTGCTGCACTGTTGCAGAGGCAACACCTCTCAGCAAGCTGGCTACTAGCCATGCCTATTCTGCCACCCTCAGCCTGCATGCTCCCCAGGATGGCAGATGAAGTACTTTGAACTCAACTACTTAAGCTTTTTCTAATCTTCCAAAATCTTTGAGATTTTTAGGTGTTGGAACTCACTAAGTCATTCAACTCAGTGTTTAGGAACACCGAGAAGATTGTTACCATTTTAGCAGGATCATGAAAGATTGTAATTTTAATCTTTGAATAGAAAGGCTAATACACAACTGTGATGCTTAGTCTTGATACTTTTAAGAACTCATCAAGTAACTGTGTTGGCATCGTCTATTGCTTCAATACATGGAAGTCCAAGGTAAGTGTAGAGACCGAGCCTCTGAACACAAGAAAAAATCCCCCACGGATTTTCTCAAACAGACCCAGAGTTACCAATGTTCTACATATTGTCCTTTAAACTTTCTGAAATATTCAACAAACATTGTTTCAGCTCCCATTTAACACTCAGCTTTATGGATTTCTACTCTGATCATAACTAGGATAACTTGTCATATGTTGCCTGTTTTTTTTTGTTCAAATGTTTCAACTTAATACCATTCTTTACTCATCCTTCACTGTCTTCAAGGCCTCTTCTGTAATGTAAAGTATGTTTATCAAAATATCAAGCCACTAATCCTGGCATTTCAGTAAATTCCTCATATATGTTCAAGACTTCCTGATTCTGAGTTTACCAGCCTAGTTTTCTAAGTAAAAAGAGACAACAGCTGAATAAACTCAGTCAGCAAGTTCAGTTTCCCACACACGCAAAATTTGCTCAAGACTCACACATATTATGTCCCTATAAACTTACTAAAAATCAGTGGTAGAATATGGTAAGTAGCTTCATACTGACAAATCTGATGTAGCTGTTACACAAGCTAACTGTACTGCGTCTAGCAGCCTGGAGACATGGGAGGAATAGAATTTTTCAAAAGGGCTGGAAAAAAGGAAGGAAGAGATGAGTTAGGGAGATGTGGGCATAACTAGGTGACACTATATTAGTAGAAAGGACAAAGAACATGTCTGCAGGAAGCTTCTCTTTGGCTTGGCTTCATGGAAGAGCTTGTTGATAGAATGCAAATATTCAACAGTACCAGATGGAATGTTTGAAGTTAAATATTAGTAATAGTCAACATTCATTAATTACTAGTCAAAAAACTATGGAAGTTGTCAACATACTTCTGGTGTGCCACAAAAAGTTGCAGTGGTATCCGAAGTTGCAATCCCTTCTTTACACAGTCCAAAGTCTGTCAACACAACATGACCCTGTTTAAGAAAGAGTGGTATTTTAAAAACAGAACATGGTCTACACGTGGATACATCCAAGTGTCAGTTTTGTGAGAGAACACAGAAAAACAGAAATAACGTTGCATACTTACTAGTGAATCTAGGAGAATGTTTTCTGGTTTTAAATCCCTGTTTAAAAAAACAATAATTGTATTAATTCAAAACAGCAGTCACTAAAACAAGAGCTTCAGAGGCAAGGACTTTTATTTTCCAGTTGTAAGCAGCAAGTTTTGGTGAAAACCTGGAACAGGTTGCCCAGGGAGGTTGTGGATGCTCCCTCCCTGGCAGTGTTCAAGGCCAGGTTGGATGGGGTTTCAAGCTGGTCTAGTGGGTGGTATCCGTGCTCATGCAGAGGGGTTGGAACTAGATGATCTTTAAGGTCCCTTCCAACCCAAACCATTCTATTATTTCTAAATTGTTATCACAGAATTATGGAATGCCAGGTTGGAAGGGACCTCAAGTACCATCTGGTCCAACCTTCCCAGGTAGAAACATGGTTCAGATGAGATGGGCCCAGCACCTTGACAAGATGAATCTTAAAAATGTCCAGTTTTGGGGAATACACCACTTCTCTGGGGAGATTATTCAAATGTTCAATTGCTCTCATTTGAACAATTTTCTTCTGATGTCCAATTAGGACAGGGGTAACTTTACTTATTACCCCTATTTTTTTCCATGTGACTCCTTGTAGAAACGGAGTCTCCATCTTCTTGGTGGACACCCTTTAAGTACTGGAAAAGGGCAATAAAGACTTCCCTAAGCCTTCTTTTCTCCAGGCTTAACAAACCCAGTTCTCTCAGCCTTTCCTCATACATCAGACTGCCCACTCCTTTGATCATCCTCGTGGCCCTTGTCCAGACACTCTCCAGGCTGTCCACAGGTTTTTTCATATAGTGGGGCCCAGAAATGAACACAGTATTGCAGGTGTGGCCTGATAAGTGCTGAGTGGGATGATAACTTAACCTCTGCTGGTGATGCCCTTGTTGATGCAACCCAGCATCTCTTGGCTTTCCCTGCTGCTGCAACACACTGGTCACTTGTACTGAGTTTGTTGTCTACCAAGACTCCAGTGTCCCTTTCTGGAGCTACTCTCCAGAGAGGTGAACCCCAGTCTGAGCTGCACTCCTGGGTTGTTTTCCCAAGTGCAAGTCCTTACACTTGTCCCTGCTGAATTTTTTTTCTTGTTATTCTACTCTTCTTCCAGCCTGCCCAGGTCCTCCTTGGAAAGTGGCTCTCTGTTCTGGAATGTCTACTTCTCCACTCAACTTGGTGAACTAAAAACTATTTACCACCACAAAATAAGTATTTACCACCATGTTGGAGTTCCCCATAGGATAACTTCATGTAGTGTGTTTTTATTCAGTAATTTCTCCTATTTTGAACTTCTGCAGGAGAAGGATAAATTTCAGAAACATACCTGTACACTATATTTATGGAGTGTAAGTAGCCCAGTGCACTGGCTATTTCAGCAGCATAAAATCTGGCTCTGTGCTCAGGAAAGGAACGTTCTCTTTGTAAGTGAAAGAACAGCTGTAAATATGAAAACAGTAAATAAGAATATTACACACAAAAAAGCAGGGTAATAACATGTAATTTTAAGAGTGAAAAGTAATTTTATTTAGCTGTCCACTTAAAAAAATAATCATAAAATGAAATATAACACAGAATCACAGAATCTTATGGGTTGGAAGGGACCTCGAAAGATCACCTAGTCCAACCCCCCTGCCAGAGCAGGGTCACCTAGAGCACATCACACAGGAACACATCCAGGTGGGTTTTGAACATCTCCAGCGAAGGAGACTCCACAACCTCCCTGGGCAGCCTGTTCTAGTGCTCTGTCACTCTTACAGTAAAGAACTTCTTCCTGATATTCACATGGAACCTCCTAAGCTTCAGTTTGCACCCATTGCCCCTTGTCCTATCATTGGATATCACTGAAAAAAGCCTGGCTCTGTCCTCCTGACACTCGCCCTTAACATATTTGTAAACTTTGATGAGGTTGCCCTTCAGTCTCCTCTTCTCCAAGCTAAAGAGACCCAGCTCCCTTGGCCTTTCCTCATCAGGGGGATGTTCTACTCCCTTCATCATCTTTGTGGCTCTGTGCTGGACTCTTTCAAGCAGTTCCCTGTCCTTCCTGAACTGAGGGGCCCAGAACTGGACACAATATTCCAGATGTGGCCTCACCAAGACAGAATAGAGGGGAAGGAGAACCTCTCTGACCTACTAACCACACCCTTTCTAATACACCCCAGGATGCCATTGGCCTTCTTGGCCACAATGGCACATTGCTGGCTCATGGTCATCCTCCTGTCCACCAGGACCCCCAGGTCCCTTTCTCCTACACTGCTCTCCAGCAGGTCAGCCTCCAAACTGTATTGGTCCATGGGGTTGTTCTTCCCCAGATGCAAAACTCTACACTTGCCCTTGTTGAATTTCATCAAGTTTCTCCCCGCCCAGCTCTCCAGCCTGTCCCGGTCTCGCTGAATGGCAGCACAGCCTTCTGGTGTGTCAGCCACTCCTCCCAGCTTTGTGTGATCAGCCAACTTGCTGAGGGTACATTCTATACCCTCATCCAGGTCGTTGATGAGAATACTGAACAGTACCAGTCCCAGGACCGACCCCTGAGGGACTCCACTAGTTACAGGCCTCCAACTGGATTCTGTCCCATTGACCACAACTCTCTGACTTCTTCCTTTCAACCAGTTCATGATCCACCTCACCACCTGACCATCAAGACCACACTTCCTCAGTTGATCTACAACGATGCTGTGGGAGACAGTGTCAAATGCTTTACTGAAATCAAGATAAACCACATCTACCACCCTACCATCGTCTATCCACCTAGTTACTTCTTCATAGAAGGCTATAAGGTTGGTCAAACATGACTTCCCCTTGTTAAACCATGTTGACTGCATGACTTTGTTATTCCTTTACTCACTTCCCTTCCTTTCTTTTGTAGCTCATACAAAAACATTCACCTAAAACCAAGTCAAAAGGAATCAGAATAAACCACTAAACTGTGAAACAGAGGTTGGCAAGATTAAATCATGCAAGGTAGCCTCCTGACAGATACGGAAGTCTAGCCAGAGATTAAACTATAAACATGCAGATGAAACTATACTACCCATTTAACCTCTAAAAATTGTAAGGAAACAGAAATTTTCTGGTTTCTGCCTAGAAAGTTTGGGGGAAAATATAAAAAGCAACCACAGCTTTCCAAGCATTTCATTCAAACTTGAAAGTTGTTTTGAACTGTATTTTAGTTTGCCTGAAACATGCCAAACAAAGCTGTGGCCAGGAATAGAGCAAACGAGGATTTTGCTAATACCATCTATCTAAGATGACAACACATTAGACAAGAGAAAGGTCCAGCTTGTCCCAGATTTGACACTTAGAGGTACCAGAAGGCCAGCTCTAGGAGGGCCATAATTACCGACAGTAGGACATGTGAATATGAACTAATATACATGCTGGCTCAGATCTCCTTGTGGTTTATGCAGCATACTTTGTACTTGTCTGTGTATATCCAGCTGCAGCAACATAATAGGAAGCCCTAAGAGATGCCAAAACAAACTATTTAAATTCTATCCCTTCTCCTGCGCTCTTTCAGCTTCCAGAGTTTTATCATCTGCAACAGTATCCTGTCTCATCCTTATTTCCTGTTCTGCTTTAAGTATCCGTAACACCTTCTGAAATGTGTACATTTTATACCAATATACCAAACTGAAAACACAGCAAGTAACAAGACATACAGGTCTTCTTTAAAGAATCTATGTTAGATAGTTCCTTTCATACAACAATTTTTCACTGTTTTCCTCAATCAGAACTCCTTTTCTATCTAGGTCAAGGCATTTTTAGTTTACAAAACCCCTAATTCTCCATAAAATCTTTTCAAGGAACAGAAGCAACATTTTATACCCTTCTCAAGTGTACTGGCTATTCAACCAGTTTCTACACGAGTTTCTTGAGCACTCCAGAAAGTACCACCTACTTTGAGAAGCAACAGGTCCCTGGCTGAATATAAACTGATCCAGAAGTATATTTAAACATATACAGACTTTCTCCATTTCTTTCACAAGTCTTCTCCCAAGTTGCTTAATTGCTCCTCAGTTTCAACAGCATCATTTCAAGGCAAAGAATCCTGAGGATAAGGCTATTTCGCAAGAAGTAATTTGACCATGGGAAGATAAAGAATAATCCCAAGATTTCCAATAATATCAATGTAGTAAGTACAGTTGCCAGTTTCTTTCCTTCTGCTTTTGAAATACCATCATCTCAGCTAATGCAGACACAAGAGGAAAAGGTAATTTTACATAGTGAAAAATGTCAACGTAAGATTAATTTGTAGTAAATGTACTTTTATGCAACCATAAAGCACAATTCTGACAATCATGAATAGATTTGGTATTCAAGTTGTAGATAAGTAGAGAAGTCTGTAGTTACAGCAGATAACAGGGTTTTCAAAATTCAGGAAATACTGAGTATAACTCCCTGTAAAGGATCAGTTTGTTCCTCCCACCTAGAATAAGCAAAACAGAGAGTCTCAAATCCAAATACAACACCACATACCTCTCCTCCATTAACAAAATCCAGGACAAAGTAAAGCTTTTCCGTTGTTTGGAATGAGTAATGTAATCCAACCAAAAATGGATGTTTCACATTTTTCAAAAGCACATTACGTTCCGCCATAATATGTTTTTGCTGTAAAGAAGATTATTAAGTAAACAGGAATGATTTTGTAATTAAGGGAAAAAGGAAGGGAGGTGGGTGGAGAAAACATATTTCTCTTCACCTCTTTCCTATTAAGAACAATTTTTTTCTGCAGCACTTTGACAGCATAGTATTTCCCATCCAGTTTTCGTTTTGCAAGAAGAACCTGTGAAATTCAAAACAAATGAAGAAATGTGATTGTTGCAGTTAACATTTCTGTAAATAGTATTTTCATAATTTCAGTGTTACTATAAAGTATTCATGCTACTTTTTCATAACAAAGTTCCTTTGCTTTTAATATAGTCAATCAGTAGTATAATCATCAATAGAGTAAGCTTATACTTGTGTAAAATCTGTCCTAACAGTGATATCAGGAAAGACTGAACCAAAGCATTTATTTTCCAGGACCTGCTCAATCACTATCAAGATCAATGTCAGCTGATTTTGTAAGTTTTAAAGACAATTTAACAGAAAACAACAACTTAAACCCCAAGATTGCAAGAGGCATTCTCTGTTGCATCTTTGCAGAATATCAATATTTAAGTCACTTTTCAATGGGCTGTTGCTCATACTGCTCCACAGCATCAGGGGCTCACAAAACCATCCATGCCAACAAAGGGAAGAATTACACCATTTGTGCTCCAGCTGCTGCATAAGCACAGGGCTACCTCCCTTCCTCTCTGGGGGAAACAGAGGAACCCTGTTGCTCTTAGCACGAACGGAAAATGCTCCCTTTTGTTGCTTCCAACAAGTGACTGAGGCAACCAATTGCAACACTAGGGAAAAAATGGCAGGACTATAAAGAAGCAGCAACAGGGATCCAGTATGTCAGTTCATATGCCACTCCAGACTGATACTGCCTCCAGAACCCTTGGCCAAGCTTTGTCAACAGTCACTGTTGCACAAGACACCAGCCAGCACCCTTGCAAGCAGGATAAAACACAGCAATAAGAAAGCTCACCTTGCCAAAGCTTCCTTTCCCAATAACTTTCAGGAAATCAAAGTCTGTTGGTTTAGCACTGAAAGATATTTAGGAAGGAGACAGGTCATCTAGTTAGAAACCACAAGCTTTATAGCTGTACAACAGTCCAGTGTAGCACTTTCCTCCATGGAAAGTATTCAAATTGTATAATTTGTTTTATTTTGTAAGTTTAAGATAAAAAGGAGGAGCAAGACTGTTCTTCTATTCTCCCTAATCTAGTTTTTAAGTTTCTATTTCCCCATTACTTTTTCTGGAGTTTTTTTTCTCATTTCCAGAGGGCAAAATGGACTCTTCAGTTTATGCAAGGAAAGGAAGGAAGAATCAAGTTTGTTATCTATTCTCTTTTTGCTTAGTCCATCCTTCCCTCCTATCCTCTCCTCTCATTTTAAATTACAGCAAGAGGAAGGAGGGAGGCTTTAACACCTTCCCCTTCTGTGTGTACATATGAACTCACTCTCAGTTTTTCCACTTCCCACATCACCACTCCTTTCAATTATTTCCCAGGATTCCCTCACATTTTCCTAAATACAATAGAGAGATATTTTTGTCAGTGAAACAATTATTCATGTTTTGAAATTCAAAACCAACAGTTACATCACCACACACCTCTCCGTTTACTGCCCCTGAAAGGAAGTACTCTTAAATTTCATTTCTTACTGCAGTCTATTAAGCATTTCCTCCTGTTAGCTCAGAACAAATCTGTGAGGAAAGCAAAACCAAAAATAGCAGTCATCTCCTAGATGAGAAAAGCACAAAATCACACACAAAAGAGAACAGAAACTCTAGAGAAGACATCAAACTGAGAAGCAAGTTATGACTGCAGCAACTAGGCTTGTGGTATCAGCAACACAACCTGTTCCTTTGCCGTGCATTAAATCCAACTTATTTTCATAAACTGTTCATATTCTTAAGACCAATGTGACCACTCCCACAACTGGGTCATCTTTGCCATACCATCCTTAAGTAAAAAGATTGCAAAAACTGAAGGTGAAAAGGAAATTAAAACTCATTGTTTATGTAGCATAGGAATCAATGTTTTGCTTCCTCCCAAGCAATGAAAATCAACAAATAAAGGCATATAT
Source organism: Chaetura pelagica (assembly GCF_000747805.2). Classification (NCBI taxonomy): domain Eukaryota; kingdom Metazoa; phylum Chordata; class Aves; order Apodiformes; family Apodidae; genus Chaetura; species Chaetura pelagica. The sequence continues at coordinate 3,981,033 of NW_009952893.1, read as the reverse complement.
GCTACGAACTTTTAATACTATTAACAATTACACATAGTCTAATTTTTCAGGTTTTAAAATTAATTTTAATAAAATTTCATTAAAATAAAATTTCTACATTAAATTGAATTACATTTTAATTAAATTTAATTGAAACCTACTGAGGATTTCCAGATGGTCCCAAGTTGATATTCTGTGAGGTAGAGTTTAACTGTTGGGAGAGACAAAGAGGTTTATTTTTAATATTATTTTTTTAAATTCTCTCCTATTTCATCCAGTATTAATTTCAAAATACTCTACTAATTTGCTTAATCCATACACTTGTTACATCAGATTTTTAAAGACCTCCAACATGCAGATGGGGAACTTTGTGAATTGAAATATCTAGCCATCATCATCTTGTTACAAATTATTTCTACACACATCGTATTCAAGGATGAAGGTAATAATCGTGTCCAGACACAGAAGACAATATTAAGAACAAAAATTAAGTGCTTCAACAAGCAACTTCTTCTTCATCCAGAACTTAATCCTTCCTGTATTTGCTCTAGAAACATATTTTCTCCCTTTTCTTCTAAGTTTTCTGAGATACTACCAATAAAATATTTTTAAACCCACACTGTTTATGCAAGAGTAGCTAATAAAAAGACAAAGTGCTTTTAAAAAAAACAAAAGTGAACATTTGCCACACCCCAAGAAAAACACTGCCAACCTTTTTTATCCTGACATTAAAGGCTAACTAACTCAATTCCAGGAATGTCACGCATCTTACCAGTGCACACCCATACAGAAATTCTAAATTACAGGGAGAGAAAGAAACCACCATAATTTAGGTAATTGTCTTAATTTTCTTTTCCCTTTAAAAATCAGTATTTGCAACCTTCACTGTGGTTTTGGACTCTACCGGAGAAGGCTAAACTGCATTCAAATTCAAATGACTTGGCAATGGGACAGCAGCAGCGTTACCCTAGGGAAGCAGAGAATGCCCTGACAGCAGCACTGGATGATGCTGTTCACTATTAAGAGCCAATCACACAGTGGTACTGGAGAGCTTCAAAAAAACTACTATCTTAGGGTTGGAATTTTTCTGTTCTTAAGGGCTTGCTTTTGTTTTGTGTCCTTCAGATTCATTGCTTACAGAAACTATGAGAAGGGGAATTTTCTATCACAAAGTATAGTCCGGGCCACTGTGCATTAAATCTCTTCCTATTTTGGAATTTGTTGTAGCAAATCACTAACTTTCCACAGAAAGTTTAGATCATTCCTCATTACTTAAAATGCCTTACAAAGGAGAAGGAAACTGGTATTTCAAATTAGAATTTTGCTGCATGCTCACTGTGCTGTCAACCACTTAAAAAAAAGTCAAAGACTGGCATCTCTGAAGCTGTCAGAAAACACAGCATCTGCTATGGTTCACAAATAAAGCAAAAAGAACAACTCTTACATCTTTAACAAGGACTGAATAAGAAGAGAAGTACTAAGATCACATCTGTATGCCAAGAAGTAAGTCATAAAGAAAAAAAGCTCAAATATGGCACATCTGCTTTCCTAGAAATATTCCTTTTTTAAAAAAACAACACAACTGTTTCTGGAGGCTGTAAATTAATTTTCAGAGAAACCATCTAGCTATGTAGTGACTTTTGTGACAAAAGAGGCTTCAGACCTCACACAGTGTTATATATGAAATGAAATAAAAACCATCCTTGCTCCTGAGTGGCTTTTAGAAAGACTGCATTTTTTTTTCTCTGAGAGAATCATATTTCTTCCCTATTTAAAAAAAACCAAACAATCAAACAAAAAGGCAATTAAACATTCAATCTTTGCTGCTACTTGCCAGATGTCCTCAGAAGAATCTCTGAAAAGATTGCTAAAACTAAGACAGCTAAGCCATTACTACAGCTGGGTTTCTTTAACCCACATAGCAAGGGATGGAAGAAGCAAGACAAAGCTAGCTAGCACTTTTACCCCTCTTCGCAGTTCACATTCGACAGAAAAATATCTTAAGAGTCCACAGTGGAACACATCTGTTCAAAAGAGCATGGAGGGGATTTATTGCAAAAACAACCAGTAATTTTCAGTAAATATTACACTTTAGATTGCCCTCAAGTAGCTAAAATTTAGACAACTCTTCTACTTGTCTTCTATTACCTTCCGACTGCTCCTTTCATCTTCATCTTCAGAGGGATCTGACTGGTGTTTTGGGTTATCCATCTGAAGAAATGCTCTGACATCTGGGCTAGAAACACAGAGAACTTCATTAGCACAGTGATAATCTGCAGGATTTTCATCCACAACCATAGGAAGCACAGAATTAAACAGCAGCATACAGAGGAGTTACACATCACTAAGTTTTATATTCACATTCTGGTAATTAAGGACTGTGTACAAGAAATGCTTTTATGGCAACACAATTCAACTGCTGAGTGTGTTACAGTACAGTATACAGGACAGTAAGTTTTTATTCAGAGTGCACTCTAGCTGGGCACTGACAAGGCAATATAAGAAATCGTTCTAGTCAGCTCTGGGACACAAACACTACCCTTAGGAATGGGCAAGAGAGACTACCAGCTTCCCACAGCACTTAAGCATTGGTTGTTTCTAGCTTCTGTCTTGGTGGGAGAAAGGATAGAAAGTCAAAACATTCTGAAAACCTGCCCCCCAGAAAGCATGGCTTACACAACAGAAAGTTTTAAAGAATATAATGTTGTTCTTAACCACAGCACAGTGAGGGAAGGAAAGAATAATGTAATACAAGTGAGGCAAAATTAATTCCTAAGCAACTGGGTATCATGTATAGCCTATTTCCCACTTAAAGAGATTATGTGAATCTTTCAAGTTCCTTCAGTTCAACTAAAAGGCAATCTGCTTATGAAGGAAGAAATCTTACCCAAATTTCAGAGATAAAAGTTCTCTGAGAAGGCCTCAGGGAAGCCACTGATAGGAAATTCTGAATGAGCCATTCAATATGAGAAAAGCACTAACTTAATATGGAGCTCCTCTTTTATTTTATTCCTAGTGTATATAAAATAGGATAGTTTCACTTGCAGATACACCTGCTTTGCTATTTTCAAACCATTTCACCCTCTACACTTCTGTAAAATGAGCAAGAGAAGTAACAGATCAGCAGTTCCTGACATTTTTCCATCTCCTGTATTTCATATTGGCATTACTGAATCTAAGTCACATCCTACACTATCTGAGGATCCCAGTCTCTGCCACACACCCTATATGAAATATGTTTCAGTTACCTTTAGCCTTTCAGGCTTAAAATACAGTAACAAGACTGATCACATAATTTCCCACTATAATTTCAATTTAATTCTTCCCATCTTAAATGAACTCCAAATTTTGATCTATTTGAGGGTTTATCTTATATCCTGAATCCTGGGAAGACAAAAATCACTAATTTGAATACTGCGGTAATACTGGTTCGTGATGCAAGAATTTAACTTTCAGAATCTTTGTATATCATAATATAAAGAATAAAAAGTTATGGTTAATGCTTTTCATTAGACAGAACAAAACCAGACCTTAGCTACCTTTCAGCATTAATTATTCTGGACAACTGGCTGATTAAATAGAGCATGTTGTAATACATCTCAAATAGTTACTATAGTAATTTTGCCCATGACTGAATTCACAGCAGGAAAAAAAATAACAATCACAGTAAAAGGCTGCTGTACAGTTACAGGGTATTCAACAATCCCCTCAACACATGGTGGCCAAAAACATAACTGATCGATGTTCTGTATTTAACATCTGTAATGTTAAAAGTACTGCAAAGAAGTAGTGATGAAAAAGTTTAATGTACCAACTTCTAAGCCAACACTGCAGTATGCTATGCAAAATTCTGTATAATTTGTAGGACTTCTATGCTATATTAGCTTACAGGTATTAACTCAATGTATTCTAAATCAAGGGGGTGAACAGCCCAATTTTGAAGAATTTCTCAGTGATTTAGGGGGTCTGACAGTGCTCACAGGTGACAACCTCTAGTTCCTATTCAGTCAGCAAGGGAGACGCATTATCAGATCTCTGTCCCTCCTGATTATTTTTTTGGTCACATCTGCATTCTATCTGTGAGAGCAAGTTCTCTATCAAATACAGTTAGCTGAGTAAATGCAGCTTGAAACTAGTCCCCTTAGCTCCCAAGTCAGTCTAAACCAACAATCCATCTCACCTCATACTCCACCTTACAGTGATTGCAGAAAAATCCTCATCAACCATTACAGGGTCTTCCTAATCACTCTAACACACTTCAGAGTTTTGTTTGGTTTATTATAGAGCAGAAGGGCCTTGCTTTGATACAATATTCAACAAACATGTTAGGCCCAAGTACAAAGTTCACTGAGAGAGGGGGAAAATAAAAAAAGAAAAAAGCAGAACAGGGTGCTGCGTGTTTCAGTAGTAATGTAAACATTACTGCTTTGAACACACTGAATCTGACATTCATGCTTTTCAATTCAGAGGTTCAGGTGCCTTCCCCCTTCCAGAAATGGGGATGTCATAATGAATTTTTCTCAAGCTTTGAGTGAAAAAGTTTTCCTAGGTAGGAGTTAAAAATACAACATCCTGATACCAGTTTTAATAGTTAAAAGATGTAGTGGAAAGCAGACTTCTCTGAAGTTCTGTGAGAATGCAAAACCCCTAAACTCTTCCCTGTACATTACTAAGTTTACATAAGTTATTACCTAAATATCAAATTTATTTTGCATATTAAAGCAAGTAAGTCTAAGAAAGCAAGGATGTGGACTACCTGTGAAGAATCAGTGACCACATATTCATTGAGTAATTTCTAGCAGATTTAAAAAAAAAAAAAAAAAAAAAAAGAATCCAAACAAACAGCCAAGGTCATAAAATTCTGGTATTTCCTCACTAGTAACATTCACTGGCACACAGAAAAGCTGACAGATTATGTAATTATTATTTGTTGCAACGCAGCACTGCAGAAAGTAGGAGCTCACTCCAGGAAACAAACTACCTTGCAGTCATCAAAAGAAAAACAATACAGAAATTACTATTAAATGGTTTTGCACTTTTTAATTATTAATATTTTTAAATTTAATTCTAAATTAAAGGCTTGCTTTTTCTCTCACATAAACCACTGTTACTTTAAGAGAAGAAGAGCACAAACTTCACTCTCTATTTTGTTTTTACTGTAGAACTACACTTAATAAGCTTTTTATTTAACACACTTTTGACAGCACCAAAACACTTTCTAAGACCTATTTTTTAATATGGTTTTAATAGATCAGACAGGTGCCATGTTGAAGAACATACATTCAGTCACAGATGCATGTGAGCATAAAAATATTTAAAAGCTCACAAAAATTTAATGAGGGGAGCAGATTTAAGGCTTGTCTTTTTTTTTTAAAGCACAAAATTTTGTGTGGAAATGTGCATAAAAAATTAAAAGTACCATTTTATCTTTGGAGAACAAGTATAGTATGCTTTAAGATAAAATATTTTGTACTTGGACATACTCATAACCAAACAAGGGACATGATTACACCAAGTAAAATCAGTGTCTTCTCCTCATGTAACAAAACAGATCAGCTTTCAAGAATCAGTTAAAGTGCTTTCTATTCTTACCCAGAGAAGAACCTGACTACTACCACAACTCTCACAGTGCTTGTTCTAGTGGAAAACTATTCCATTGTAAAGACTTTGTTCTGGATTTTTTTCCACTTAGCACACAGAAGTAAATATGAAATGCTTCAGTTTTCCAAAAAAAGAAAGGGAATATGTATTTCAGATTATTAGGACATAGTTATCTTGTTGGAAAAAAATTAATAATCTGACTACACACACCAAACTACAGCAATGGTCTGTTAGACACTTTTTTCCCCTATGAGAAATGGGCAGTTTCTCAAGCTGTACAGATTGGCTAATTAAACAAAGCATATATATCAAAGACATTTCCTCAACACTGAAGCCAAACATAAAACTTTACTGTTTTACTAGTTCAAGTAACATAGAAAGTTGCATGGATTTAGTTGAAACTGATGAGTTACACATTTAAACTTAAAAAAACATAAAAATTACTCCCCAAATCAGTTTAACATAGAAATGCTATCCTCCAGATTTAACAGGAACTGACTCTAGCATAATACTGTCCTCAGTCTCTCTCTTAGGAGGAGAGGCTGATACACCTGGGTCTGTTTAGCCTAGGGAAGACTGAGAGGGAATCTTATCAATGCTTATAAATATCTGAAGGTTGGGTGCCAAGAGGATGTAGCCAGACTCTTCAGTGGTGCCCAGCAAGAGGAAAAGGGGCAACGGGCACAAACTAGAACATAAGAAGTACCACCTGAGCATGATTAATCTTCTTTACTTTGAAGTTGAGAAGAGCACTGGAACAAGCTGCCCAGAGAGGCTGCGGAGTCTCCTTCTCTGGAGATAGTCACAACGCACCTGGACATGATCCTGTGCAACTTTCTCTGGGTGAACCTGCTTTATCAGGGTGGTTGGACTACCTGATCTCCTGAGGTCTCTTCCAACCCCTACCATTCTATGAATTTTGATTGATAACCATCCCACTGATGGAGGTTAACAGAACTGCACTTCTTCTGACAGAAGAGTTTATGTTCAAGTGTATTGATCTGCTTTAGGCAGGTCAGCTTCCTCACCCCAAACCACCTAAGAAAGCTGATTAAGCTACTTGGTTAACAGGCTTAAAACAAGTTCTAGAGTAGATACAGGGACTCCTCTAAAAAAAGGATGCAGACATTGACTCACTCCCAGACGGGCAAGATAGTAGCAAGTGACTAAGTAAAGTTTTCAAATAGTAAAGCTATTGGCAAAGCAAACACCTGCGCTACAACAACAGTTTGCAGTGTAATCTGCACCTGTAGAACTAAAATCAGTTAATTGCCTGCAAGTTTATTTGCAGATCAGTTTTCAGAAAACAAAGACATCTTTACACTGTTCATCAATCTGTAAGTTTTTCCTGGAGGAGTGAACAGCCATAGTAAAGTGTATTTATTATACTTAAGACCACTGAACAGGTAGAATACATTTTCTGGCTAGAAGCACTTTTGGAAATTTGTATTTGACATCTCATGTCTTTTTAACAGTCCTTATAAAACAGAAATGAAACTACTTACTGGTTGCATAGCTCTGGCTGTCTAACTAAATTCTGAATGAATTCATTCAGTCCTGCTCTTCTCTGTTTAATGAAATCTAGAAAAAAGAACACGATATATTTATTAGAATGAACAGTCAGCTTGTGAAAAAAACACTTTCAAATTTAGATCTTTTCGGACTTGAACGAAGGTCAAAAAGACATGGGTTCATGACTGGTTCTGTATATGAAAACCACAAGCTTAAAACATTCAAGTCAGATAAGGGAAAGAATTTCAGTTTCTCTGCTATGCAAACTGAAAATGTCGAAAGCCATGTGGATTAAAAGTGCACTGAAGTGCTTCAAGAACAGTGTGCAACCACAGTAGGCTAACCTGTGCAGCCTTTGTTGCACGAGTGAACCCTTGAGGGCCTGATTCCACTCAGAAAAAAGCCACAGGCAAAACCTGACATCAGTTGCACAAGTCAAGTTTTTACACAGTCCCACCAAGCAGCATATTTCCATAATATACGTATGGCAGTGGGAAAGTTGCACAATTTGTTCAGCCAGCAGGCACTCAGATGTAACGACTGAAGATAACTAAATAAAATGCTCTTTTTTATTTTTTTTTACCAGTGTAGACATAATCTCTCATGTAAAAAAAATTACCTTCAATCTCTACCCTTATCCAAAGTTTAAAACCCTAAACTTCTCCTTAGCAATACGGAAAGATACACAAGAGACTTGTAAAAGAGCTCTGACACACTAAGCCTATAGAGCTATCCATATTGCTGAAGATAAAACAGCTGCATCATGTCACCTCAAATGTCTTCTGTAATTTTCTAGTTCTGTATTTTGACTGGTTTCAAATGGTTCCCTCTACCCCACTTTTGAAATTAAAATGAGATTAATTTTCAAATAATCTAAGTGACAATAAAAATGGAGCGTTCAGATGACGATGTATGTTAGGACAGTGTTTTTGGCAGACTTTGGGAAAAGGGATATGTAAGTTTCACTCTACTGCACTTCAAACTCCAATGCAACAGTACAATGCTGCATACCTAAGCACGGACTGAAAGAAGTAAATACCATTCCATCAGTTGTAAAGTATGTGACTTGTTTCAGAAGCCAGCAGAAACATTACATCAAAGCTTCAATAAATCAGTGTTAAGATGAAGAATTATTTAAATAAGCATCATGGGTCCATCTCCACCCTGCCCCCCAGCAAGAAACATCTTGAGAACTATTTAGTTTCTCATGCTTCAAGGATTTCAGGATAGTTTGTGGAAATTCAAAACAAGCCTAAGCACTTTGTTTTACATATATAGTTTTAATGAAGTTTTAGTTGAGGTTTTTTCCCCTATTTAAACTCCTGTTTTCTATCTCTTATTCCAAGAAATCCACCTGTACATTTGGCTGTACAGCAAACCACATTTCAAGACATTACTAGCTCTTTAGGCAGCTCTTAAAAGGCCCACAACAAAACAAGAAGTCCCTACAGAACTTCTGACAATCTTTTATATCTTCACCAGAAGAGGATATCAGAACCTGGCTACTTGCATTTTATTATTTTAATTAAAAAATAAAAGGGACTCAGATGATTTAACTGTCAGTGCCAAAAATTAGTTTGTTGAAAAAACTCTCAAAAGACCAAAACAACACACCCCGAGATGACGAACATCTTTGGATCCATCCAGCAACAGAGAAAATTACATCCTTGAAACAGGTGCAGGAGAAACTACAAACACAAGTCTAATCACATCAGCAAGCCAGGAGAGGGCGAGAGGTTCCCCATGACTATCAGGAAAATCCTTCAGTAAAAATGGCCTGAATGAAAGGTAGAAACATAGAGCAAGGGTCTGACCTCTCACTTGCCTTTTAATTTATTAATTGGTGGTGCCACCTAGGTTAATTCAATGCACTTAGCCCCAGACTTCACTGACAAGTGCTCAGACCCCACCACCCAGGTCACAAAAGGCAAAGGCAGGGACTGGGAGAAAGAATATCCATCCACGGTAGGGGGTAGAACAGATTTGAGACCATCTAAGAAACCTGAAGGTGCATAAGGCCATAGGACCTGATGAGATACATCCATGCGTCCTGAGGGAACTGGCAGATAAAGCTGCCAAGCGAATATCCATCATATTTGAGAAATCATGGCAGTCTGCTGAAGTTGCCACTTACTGGAAAAGCGGAAAGATAACCCAGATTTTTAAAAGCGGGGGAAAAAAAAGGAAGATCCAGGCTCACCTCTGTGCCTGGCAAGATTATGGAGCAGATCCTCCTGGAAACTATGCCAAGGAACTTGAATAAGGAGGGCATCAGTGACAGCCAACATGACTTCACTAGGGGCAAATCCTGCCTGACAAATGTAGTGGCCTTCTACAATGAAGTTACACAGTTGGTGGATAAGGGACGAGCAACCAGTGTCATCTACCTGGACTTATGCAACACATCTGACATTGTCCCAAACAACACTGTTGTCTCTAAATTCAACAGGCATGGACTTGAGAGATGGACTGCTTGGTGGATAAGGAATTTGCTGAATGGTCACACTAAAAGAGCAGCAGTCGATGGCTCAATGTCCAAGCAGAGATCAGCAATGAGTGCTGTCCCTCAGGGGCTGGCACTGGGACCACTGCTGTTCACCATCTTTGTCAGTGACACGGACGGAAGGACTGAGTGCATCCTCAGCAGGTTTTCCAACACCACCAAGCTGTGTGCTGTGCTGGCACGCTGGAGGGAAGGGATGCCATCCAGAGGGACTTCGACAGGCTTGAGAGGTGGGCCCATGCCAACCTCAGGAAATTCAGTACGGCCATGTGCAAGGTCCTGCACCTGAGTCAGGGGAATCCCAAGCACAAATATAGGTTTAATGGAGAATGGATTGAGAACAGCCTCGAGGAGAAGGACTAGGGGATGCTGGTTGATGAAAAGCTCAACATGAGCCAGCAACGTGCACTTGCAGCCCAGAAAGCCAACCATATCCTGGGCTGCATCAAAAGAAGTGTGGCCAGCAGGTCAAGGGAGGTGATTCTCCCCCTCTCTTCCAGTCTCTTGAGATCCCACCTGCAATACTGTGTCCATTTCTGGGCCCCCCAACATAAAGAGAACACGGAGCTGTTGGAGCAAGACCAAAGGGCCACAAAGATGATCAGAGGACTGGAGCACTTCTTCTATGAAGACAGGCTAAGAGAGTTGGGGCTGTTCAGCCTGGAGAAGGAAAGGCTCCAGGGACACCTCAGAGCAGCCTTCCAGTACCTGAAGGGGCTACAGGAAAGCTGGGGAGGGGCTTTTTACAAGGGCATGTAGTGATATAGGATGGAGAGAGGGAACTGTTTTAGGGAACTGTTTTGAGGGTAAGTTTAGATTAGATATTAGGAAGAAATTCTTTACTGTGAGGGTGGTGAGATACTGGCATAGGTTGCCCAGGGACATTGTGGAAGCCCCCTCCCTGTAAGTGTTCAAGGTCAGGCTGGATGGGGCTTTGAGTAACCCAGTCTAGTGAAAGTTGTCCCTGGTGGTAGGTGCCCCTGCCTATGGCAGGGGGTTGGAACTAGATTATCTTTAAGGTCCCTTCCAACCCAAACCATTCTATGATTAGTATTCCACAGGGACACAGCAAGCTTAATTAGGACCTATCACTGCTAATTGGATCACATTATGTTTGTATCAGACGGGCTTTTAGAAAGATATCAATTTTCATCTCAATTGTAGAAGGAAGAACATTTAAACACAAAGAGTTGAAAAACCTTAGAAGATTAATGTTTTAGTTATTTCATTTTTCAGTGGTGAAAAAAGTCACATACAGGAAGTTTAAAATTCACCACGCAAACATTTAGAAGAGTTTGGGGTTTGGCTTTCACATTTATAGAAGAGAGATCACACCTGATAGATCAAAACCTCTCACAATCCTGAATATGGGAGGGCTGGGAGGAGCTACAGCCTTCAGTACAAGAGGCACTGGGCCACTAAGCAATACTTCACTGAAGATTACAAGGTAGAATCCCTACCTGTGCTAGTTCCTGTTCTTGACTGAAGAATGACTTAACTTTGGATTAGTCACTGTTTTGAGGGCTGATGCAAAACTCATCTAAACTAGCATCTTGTAGGCTGGATGGAGTACATCAATTTTCACATAAAGAAACTGACAAAATGAATAATAAGATAACTTACCAGGATCAAAATTATCTCCGAATATTCTTTTAGCTGGAATCTTCAGGCTCATGGTGGGAAATTGCTTCTTTAGCTGAAAACAAAACAAATGCAGTTGGATTGTGCTTAGACATTTAAGTACCTAGAGATAATTGCACTGTTTGTTTCCTGACAAACTGTGAACATCTGATTATTAGTAGCTCTGCTTCTCTCTGCCATCTTCTCTATTCACACATTTATGAAAAAAAAACAAACAACAAACCCAAAACAACCTGCACTCAAACTGTTTGCACCAGTCATACCCTTTTAAATTTAAAGGCTATCTCATTTAAGAAAGCTATGAACTTGCAGCTACCTTCTGCAACACAGGCAAAATTATTGTCCCCTTGCCTCAAATTAAAAACATAGGCTAGTATTTCAATGTCATTTTTATTCTCCCCTTCCTTCTTCCATCAATTCTCTACTTTCTCTTGGGTTAGTTTTTTCCTTGCCTGCTTACAAAGGGATGCATGAATGATGTTTAAGATGGGCTGGGGATATAGGCTTTAGGTTTTGTCAGAGTTTCTGAGACCACACATGGTCTATGCTTAAGTCAAAACTGTAAATAGATGAGCAGCATGTCTTACAACACTGCATTTGATAATCTGATTAAATTCTACACTTGATAAACTGACCAGAAGACAATATGCAATGGCACTGAGTTTATAAAAAAACCCCACCTTATCACGATCCAAGAGTTGATTACATTTGCTCCATCTTAAAGTGCTCCAGCAAAAGCAATCTTACTCTTACCCTCCTTAAGGGAGGAGTTTTCTAATAAAGTAGCTGCCAATTCTTTCCTTGGAAACATCCACCAGTTAGGAACAAGCTCTTCTTGATGTACTGTATGAATTACGCCAAATAGAAACCAGACTAAATGGTCATGCTCGCCCAGGACTTACACCTCTATACACATTAGAAAGATCAGTGCTGAACCAACTTCAGCACAGCAATGCTAATCTGAACAGCAAGAGGACGTGGCAATGGGAACAGGATCACCAACACTTGCTCTGCAGGTATGGAAAAGGGGGTATTTTCACATCACTTCCAAGTCTATCCCAAGACACAAAGCATAGCGTGGAACTTCTGGCTGACCTCAGCCCAGGCCTTTCCAGACAGCTCCAAGCTCACTGCCTGCTGTTGTATACCACTGTCACACAGAAATCCATGTACAGGGAGGCAGAACAGAGAAAAGCCTGGCTTCTTCCCATAGAGCTACTAGAGGGGAAATGGAAGCACAGATAAGTAGCTAGTAACTTTTTCTTGTGGGTATCAAAGGAATTACTTCTTCATTCTGAAAGCGAAAACTGTGGGTTTTAAACATGAAGAGCTGGGAAAAAGTCCAGACACAGGACACACAACAGATTGCACGTTTGAGCACGTACTTGCCCTGCTTGACCACTATGTAAAACAGGCAAAATCCTCTTCTAACAATGAACCTGAGAAATCCACATTTAGTCACTGAAGACGCCCATTTTTTTGGATCACTGCCACAAAATTTGGCTACAAAACAGCAGGCAGCAATTGCCATGACTGACTCACCAGAAAATGTATATTAAGAAACAAGGATTTGCTCACAGTTTTCAGTGCTTCAAATACTTATTTTAAGAGCATTTATCTATCTAGATGTTTTAAGTTTTGCAGTGATGTTTACCATCACAAATAAACGCACATTTTAGCTGCTTTGATAATGAGTAAATTGGAAGTTTCATTACACTGGGATCCCAAACAACAATTTAAAAAGGTGAGAAATAAGTGTATTTTGAGTTTGAAATTCAAACATACTGAAGTTTAAAAAACCCACCCTGTAATCTACTTTAAAAAGGCTCCTATGGTTATTAGATATTGACTCAAGTTCCTCATTGAGGTAATTAACTGAAATCATAATGCTGCAAACAAGTGTTACGCTGTGGTATTTTGGCTTGGATTTAACACAGTTTGCCTTTTACTTACCGTATTGTACAGTTTATCAAACTCTGCATACCGTCTGAAGACAAACCATTCATTCCTGCCAACTGAGACCAAGACTTTGTAAACCTGTAATAACAAAAAAAAAAGTTATTGCCAACAGCAAAGTTTAATAATACCTCCCTGGTTTAATCCTGTGGTGAAAATAAGTACATTTACACAATACATTTACCAACCTGTGCTTAAGTTATATGTTTCTTACAGCTGTCACAGACTTAAAAAACAATTAGAAGAGCCTGGTATTCTACAGAAATAAGTTTTTGCTTATCTGATGTTTAAGTGGATCTAATGGAGTTTCATAAATTTGTTCATATCCAACAAGAATACCTGGCCATCAGATAGCAGTCTAAAAAATCTGCTATGAATTTTGTTAACAATTTTATAAGCCATAACGAAGACTAGTATTAAGGAAGTAAAGCATTTAAATACTGAAGAATGCCTTCACCAAAACCTAAAGATTAAGCACATACTGGAGGCAGTTATAAAGATAACTGTTCCTTGTAACATCTTGAACAGATCCTGTAGTCAGGATCCTGGCAGCTGACACAAATGCTCAGGGGGGAAAGAACGCTGCTGTGGCTTGAACAGAGGCTGCAAAACACGCCGCACCGGGACCAGGGGAGGCGCAGCTGGAACCTGCTGCACATTTCTGGCCCTTCAAATCCCATGGCAGCAGAGGACTCCAGTAACTAGCCAGATTGTCAATCCCTGGCTTCATAAATCTGGTTGACAGCTGAACATTCAGTGGACTTGTCTCTTATGCAATCAGTTGACCTCTATTCTCCACTTTCTTGTACTTCTAGAAGGAGTCTGGCTACTCCTTCAGGGAGAGGACAGGCACAGCAAGGAAATGAGAGCAGAGGGCTGCCAATTCCTGATGTAGGAAACTGGACCAATGCCCCAGTCCCCCCTTCTGTCCTGCAACAGCAGCTCACCTCTCTTTTTGACTCCCTTAATGGAAGAGGCAGCCACCACCATCAGTTCCTTAGCGTGAGATTTGCATTTATGCTACATTAACTGCTCAAATAAGATGCTCTGTCTTTCCTGGGGAACACAAGAGGCTGGGCGGAAGCATCCAGTAGGATTCTGATAATACTCTACTTAGAAAACAGCTTTCTCTCATACTGCTAAACAAGCATTGTCCTCCTGAATTAGGTATCTTACACAGCAGTTGAGTCCTGCAAATAACGCTCAAACACGCGACATCTTCACTCCCTATGACTGCATAGCAGATCAGTGCTGACAAACTTAAGAAGCAGGTTATGGACAACAACGTAAATTAGCAGGGCAAAGTGCACAGGTGAGCATAACTTAGGATACAAGATGATATTCAACCACAAGATTACAAGAGCTTTGTTCTTGGAGTTACTGGCTATAGAACAATAACCCAGGCCACATTTTTTTGAGAGTGCATAAAAAAAGTCCCTACAAGGTAACTCAGTTCACACCATCACCAAAGCTCCTTCATATCCAGCAAAGAAGAAACTGTAATTTCAACAGTTACAGAAGTACTGAATGGTAAGAACACGTACAATAACTACAAAGAATGTTGTAAAACCCAAAATCAGGACATGTCTTTGGGCTGTATTACTACCACCAGCTATGCCTATGAAATTGTTTAGAGAGATATGCAATGCCTGTCTCTAGAAAGGCTGGGGGGAACAATCTAGCCTTACTTAGATAGTAACTTTCAAATCTAATTACTCCTGAACAAAAAGTTGTCTTAGTAAACTTCTAAAAAATAGCTGAAAAATAGTTGCATCCACAGCTTACAATACATGGATAAATAATGCAAAGCTTTGAGAAAGGGAAAAGAAGTAAAAGAAACAAGAATTCCTGAAAAAAATTACAATCATCATGGTAAACTATCTTCCCAGATACAGATATGACAGCATCCAGTTATTTCTGGACATGACAGATTTCCTCATGAAAGAAGTCACTGAAATGAAAAGGCTTCAACTCTGTTTCCACAGCTCACACTTCTGGATTAAGTTTGTATTAAATTAATTATTTGTATTAAATTATTAACAATTTGTATTAAATTAATTATTAAATTTAAAAGGTAGGCTGTTTTCCAATTTCAGGAGAGCAAGCACTGAGAAAGTAAGGAAACTATTAAACGTCAAGAAAATGGAAAAAAAACAACTCCACAATTTCCACAGGGCTGGGGATTACTATTCACAGGTACATCACAGGTGTAAGAGGAAGCTTCCTGATTTAATCAGACAACCAGCACTACTGAAAGAGATTTCTTAACAAGCCTGTATATGACTGGAGGGTGAGGGGAGACAATACAACAGATCAGAAGAGAAATGAAGCTTCAGACATCAAACAGCACAGGGTTAAAAGAAAGAAATCCAAAACAAAGCTCTTTTGCAAAACAGGCAAAATAAAGTGCTTCCACTATGCAGCAAGGACAGAGCTGCAATCAATATATCCTAGATATGGCCCAAAGCAAGCATTTTGGTTTTTTGATGAAGAAATTCAATACTGAATCCAGAAAAAAGGCAGGACAGTGAAGTAGAGTGGATATGAATGGAGGTTCATTACCACAAATTAAGTGGAAGCAAAAAAGCCTTCTTGTCAGAATTTCTGAAAAATTCAAACACCGAATTATTAGTCAAGAAAAAAATATTCACAGAATAGAATTGTTTGGGTTGGAAGGGACCTCAAAGATCATCTAGCTCCAACCCCCCTGCCATGGGCAGGGACACCTCCCACTAGACCAGGTTGCTCAGAGCCCCATCCAACCTGGCCTTGAACACTTCCAGGGATGAGGCATTGATAGTAAATACATGAAATGCACACAGTATTAAAGAAAAACAAAATATTCAATAAATGGTTATGAAAAGCTTAGGAGAAATGAAGAGTTCATTTCCAAAACCAAATTTAAAACACTTGAGTCATTATCAGAATGAGGACTGCACAAAGACAAGATTGTTTTTTTAAAACGCTTCATCAGAGCAAGTGTGAGGGGAAAAAGAAGAGCTAATAAAAGCAAAGTTGCATGTACTTGTCTTGTTTCCATGCCAGCACTAAGTGAGCCACTGTAAGGTATGAGCTGAATTCAGTTTCTATTCAGACCAGTAATATTCTAGAACACTCTCAGAAGCAGAAGTGATATATACTGTAAATGACAGTCAGGTGAAGGTTACACAGAACAGTCACCTGAATTTTTTCCTAGCCTTTATCACTTCAACATTTTCTTTCAACCTAAGGTTTTTATTGCTTTCTATGGAAATGGTATTAACAATCCTATCAGAAATAGCTGTACCTACCACAAATTTGTTAAGAACTGTCTGCCCCTCTCACTCCCCTCCAAAAGAAGTACTGACACACTCGAGCCATTACAACACAGCTACAAAGAGGAGACACAGTAAAAAGCACCAACAGGCACATGCTGGAATACACAGTTCCTACCATGAAGGGTTCCTACCATGAAGGGTTCCTACCATGATGACCTTCACTTTTCTTATCAAACCCTAAAATACATGTGATAATACTCAAAAGCTTCGTTGTGAAAAGCAGCTCTCGTCAAGCTGCTAATTGATGCAGAAAGCAGAAGCTGCTGAGACAAACTGTACCTCCACACAGTGCAAGCTGGGTTGGATTCCTTCCCTGCCCCCCAGTTTCTGGTTTCCTACTCTTGCTTTTACAGTTTTCTAGAAGCACACACCCAAAGGAAGTGTCTTTAAGTTGCTAAGGTTGTCACACAGACCTTTAGGTAACATGAACTGGAAATAACAACACTAGTATGTACCACAAAGGTACCGCACTAGCGCATTTTAATAGCAGGACTGCCAGCAGTGATGCAATAAAACAAACCTGTTTTGCTCAAGTTTAGACTTTTATGAGGTTTTTCCTGCTCACTTGAGTTTCACATGCATGCAGAAGTTTACAGTACTAGTAAAGTTCTCTTTTGCTTGTTCCCTTCACCAACACACTTCTTCCTCAAATCATATTCTGACACACTTGTAGAATCAAATAGTACTGTTCTTTTCTGAGGAAGGGAAGAGAAAAGACATATATATAACTTAAAGTAAATCTTTGTTTTGTTTCTCTCTTCATACTGCAATTCAATCTAAGGGTGCTTGCATTCCACAACTGAAGAGTGACTAAGTCACTAAAAAAAACCAAACCAAACCAAACCTTAGAGGAAGTTGCACAAGAGCAATGAATTAGTTGGAGCTTTTTAAAGGAAGTACTGCTGTCTTTATATCCTAGCACACATATAGGCAAAACAAAACTCCATACCACACTATTCTTCAGTATGTAACATAAAAAAGTTTTCCCGCAGAATGGGAAGACTTTACTTACAGAAAGCAAGTCAAATTGGAAGGCCAACAAGGAAGAGGGAGGGGAATGACAAGGAGTGGAAATGGGAACAGGATAGGAAAAAACTCATAGGCATCAGCATCGGAAACCAGGAAGGAAGACAGAAAAAAAGGCCTTCCAAAAATTCAACATTTTCTATCATTTTTTTGCTTTTACACAAAAAAACAAAAGTATTGCAGAGTATCTATGAAAAAAACAGCCAGTTAAGAAAACAAAACAAAATAACCAAAACCACACTTTACTCCTTCACAAAATAAATATTTTTGTGAAAAATCATTCCAAATCTTACCCTGATTTGGTACCAAAATGCTATCCCTGCATTTGGACGCATTTGTGTATTTTCTATTGAGAAACCACTGCTATTTACCAGAAATTTGTAAAATCTAATTCAAATTTTTCCAGAAAGCAACAGTTAAAACACTGTAAAACACTGACAACTTCTTACACTGGACTATGGCCACTACTCCCAAGAGCAAGTGAACAGATTTCCATAAACCTGTTGAAAATAATAGCAAGCTTACTAGTTAAAAAAAAAAACCAAACAAGAAGAGACACTAGCACTTCTAGGCACTAACAGCCTATGCATTTCCTACAGTGTTTACACTCTTACATACTTACAGTAAATCTTTTTTTCTTCTCTCTGTGTTCATCAGAGCTGGGAATGCTAACACTCGGGCAGCTTTCTTTGAGATCCATTGTATGTGTTTTTTGACAAATTTGTTACAGGACCCTGCTTCAGGTGTTGCAATCAGAAGGTATCTTCAACGGTATTGATCCACAACACGCAGCTTTTCTTCAGAAAACGTGAATTCCATCATGTAATCTTAAAGTGAACACAGAAGGAAAATTAAGTACAGGAGCACTTAACTCACAGGGCTAAAACCTGTGTGACAAGAACTTTCCCTGGCAGGAAATAAGCTTCACTACGCATATACGAGCCATAATAATTATATTTTTGCAAACTGTTTCATGCTCATGGTCCTATATTGTTTCACTGAAATCACTCACAGTGTTTAAGGACACAAGTGCACTCAAAAAATCACCAAGCTCTGTAGACATACTGGACACAGACTTGGGGCCGTACAGATAATACTCTGAAGGAACAAAGATAAAGCACAGAGGAATACTTGAAGATGACAACCTGGTATAGGACATCTGAGAAGAGCCACTAATGTACATTCAGAACAGTTTATTTAAAAAATGAAGGTTTTCAGTGACATGAGACTATACCAGGGGGCATTTCAGATTTGTTAGAACATGCTGAGTGTATTTAACTATCACATCAGAGATGAAAGACAACACGAGAAAAAAAAAAAAAATCATGTGAAATGTGGAGAGGGACACAGGTGACATCATGTTTCTCTGCCCCCTTTCACCCCATGCTTGGCATACTTTGTGTTTAGAACAGTAAGGTCATGCATTCCATTCAGTAGCACAGTTAGTTTCCTTGCAGAACTTGAGACGGGCACAAGACAAGAGAGAGGTTAAAGCCATCAAAAAGGCAGAGAGCTTAGAATTAACTGGGTGCCTCTTCACTCACTGAAGGACAGTATTCTCCACACCTGCCTTGAGCACAAGCCAATTGTTCGCTGGACGCCACTGCAAACTACAGGAATTTCAGCACTAAGAGAAGCCAAAATTAATGCTACATAGCTAGAACTCTCTTCTCAGGCCTGCACAGCCATCTAAAGTGTGAATGCAGCTCAGCTCTTAGAACAGTGTGTGTCTGAACAATTTATAAACATGAGAAACATTTTTTTGAGAGACCTCAGTTCTCAAAACACCAAGAGGAAAAATGAACACCCAGTTCAACATTTAACTCCCTAGTTTCTTAAAATAAGGAAGCATAAAAGTGAACTGCATATTTCATGCAATAATTGTCCAAAAGCACAAACTAATCCAATGCAATTATGGTATTAGAGAGACTCCCATATTTATGCTGGCACGAAGGCCAAAGCACCTGGAAACCAGTGAAGATTTGTTCTTGATACCCAACTAGTCTCAGTTGGTCAGCTGACTATTTTTCTTGTTCTCAAAAGCCAGATCATCTCTCTGGTTAAAACTTCATGTTATTATTTCTCCTGTAGTCATTTAAAATCAGGTAATTTTCAAAGATCTAGTGACTTTAAACAAAAAGGAATGTTTGAAACCACTGTAATCAAAGCTAAGTGATAGACCTCCATACTGTAACATATTCAGAGAATGATTTTTAGTTACATCTGTGTAATCTTAATTCTATTGCTTCCTACTTCACAGATGAGGTAATTATAGGGTTAATGAGGGTTAAGCTTCACCCCTGCCTATACTTGACTATAACACAGCTCATCAAGCCAGTTACACAGACCCTGAGTTTCGAGTTGGCTTCCTTTTTCCTTTGGCAAGCCACTGCTAGAAGCCTTATTACAACAAGGCACAGTTCCCTTTTTCCACAATTATATACTGTTTAAGACTGTTCTTAACCCATTGCCACACACTAAAATTAAGAAGTAAAGGTTAACTTGTGCTTGCCTCCATCACAAGAGGTCCACTCAAATAGTCAACAGGCACCACTTTCAGTAAGTGTTTCACCAAGCTTAGACTTTACTAAGCACTTATGTCAAACTTCAGCCACTTCAGGTCCAGCGCCAGGAACTGAGAACAAGTCCCTGTGTTTATCTGTCTTCCTGCTCATCACAAAAAAACAAGTAAAGCTTTAAATTGGATTAGGTTGTTCCTTGACTAATATCACTCACTGTCTTTTTCTTCTTCTGAACTGACATTCATTACAAAGGTTCCTAACACGCTTGCACTAATTCTCACAATATAGGCTGTGCTTCTCTCAACCCTTTCATCTTTTGAGTGTCACAGTTTTAAACAGCAGTACAGCAGTATGTATTAAAAGCTGTAGTCCAAAGAATATCACTTGGAAGACTCAGCTTTATTCCAGATCTGAAGTTCAAAGTTCTACAAAAAACAAAAGGAGGAAGTGTCACCCAGATTAATTCAGGAAGATTTTATTCATCTTAGTGGGAAGAATAAATCATCTGAGAAGCTGACACTGTGTTGTTGGTATCTTTCCTGAACCTGCCTGGAAGATCAGTGGCTGTAATTAATTTCTTTCCCCAAGGCATCTCCTCTGAGTTGCACCTGGGTCTCCAACACGAAGCAGAACTGACAAAGGTGGAAGAAATGCATTATCAATTTGCCACTAAGCTCCAGAGCATCAGAGTTTTCTTCCAATTTCTATCTGTCATGAGCCTGTTAGCTCTTGAGAGCTCTTCACTGAACTGTAGGTCTGACTGTAGAAATAGGGATAGATTGGCCTTATCTTTGCCACGCTACAGTTTAAGAACACAGCTGTAGTTTTACTAACAGGAAGAACCACTAGTGTTGTGGTAACTACATGAAGCAATAAGAGAGAACAAACAGCAGAGACACATTTTCATCCATAGCTTCGATAATGCAGCCTGCAGTGTCTTGAGGTTTGCCAGATACAAGTGAATTTAACAGACACTGGCAATTGAGAAGTCTCTGTCTCTGGTCACACCTTTCCCCATAACGAAGAACAAGTATTACCTCGCTTCAATTTTGGCATCAGGCACAAAGGAGAAGGAACTTCAGAAAAACAGGCAGCAAAATAAATACCTCCTAAATCATACTTCAGCACCATGAGGAAACACGTAGGTAATACAAGACAGGTTAACACTGAGACCAGTGCTGTCCAGAAACAGCTACAATGTTTAATTTGCTACAGTATCTAGGCCTGGAATGGCGGAAGGCACAGATAAAGGCATGAGAGGAGAAGTCCTGCATCCTCCTGGCAATGTTTCAAGCCTATCAACAGCTACACTGTCCATTTTCTCCATTGTGATTGTCAAAAAGCAAGCGGTATTTTCACCGTTTCCTGCAGGAAGCCACAACAATGTCAACTTTCAGGCTGACCCCTGCCTTTCGTGAAGTAAGAGCACAGCAGTAACAGAACAAATGAAGAATTTTCTGAACGCCTTACCATGAAGTATTTGTGCAAGCTCGTAATAGCTACATGAAATAGGCAGACATGTAGTTTAGTGGTAAGTGGCAACCTCCTTTCACTCCTTTCTACATAAGATAGGCTCAAACTCTATTAGGAAAGGTTTCTGATGCTTAATCAGATTGTTTTATTCTGTACTGAAACATTTTATTTTCTTTTTTGAATGATAATGGCACGAAGACAACACCACTGTATAACCAAAGACCCTTGTTCTTGGTGTTTATGAGTCAATCTTGCCAAGAATGTTCAAAACTAGATTAGGAAGCTACGCACTCACCTGCTACCTCTTCAGCTGTAGCTAAATTGCCTTAAATACCTCTAAGGTCAGTGCAAATCAGCTCACAGACTCATTCCAACTCTTTGAGTAATGCAAAGGAAGCAAAGACAAGAACAGTAAAAAAAAACCTAAAACACACTCCCTCCACAAGTATGCTTTGGACAATCACCACGATCCATACTCACCCATTGGAACAGAAAATGCATTTCCCCATACACTAATCATTCACCTAGAAAGACTTACTCCAGGATTGAGTCACCAATAAAAACAGCTGCTGAAAATCCCACCTGAGTGTGATTCCAGTAACAGAAGGAAACTGCATATACAGAAACAGAGAGAAAGATACAGGAGATCTATTATTCACTAAAAGCATTACTCAATTTCCTCTTACTTTAAAAGTATCATCTTTGGCATACTTCTCATTGCTTCCTAGAAGTCCTGCATCCTCCTGGCAATGTTTCAAGCCTATCAACAGCTACACTGTCCATTTTCTCCATTGTGATTGTCAAAAAGCAAGCGGTATTTTCACCGTTTCCTGCAGGAAGCCACAACAATGTCAACTTTCAGGCTGACCCCTGCCTTTCGTGAAGTAAGAGCACAGCAGTAACAGAACAAATGAAGAATTTTCTGAACGCCTTACCATGAAGTATTTGTGCCAGCTCGTAATAGCTACATGAAATAGGCAGACATGTAGTTTAGTGGTAAGTGGCAACCTCCTTTCACTCCTTTCTACATAAGATAGGCTCAAACTCTATTAGGAAAGGTTTCTGATGCTTAATCAGATTGTTTTATTCTGTACTGAAACATTTTATTTTCTTTTTTGAATGATAATGGCACGAAGACAACACCACTGTATAACCAAAGACCCTTGTTCTTGGTGTTTATGAGTCAATCTTGCCAAGAATGTTCAAAACTAGATTAGGAAGCTACGCACTCACCTGCTACCTCTTCAGCTGTAGCTAAATTGCCTTAAATACCTCTAAGGTCAGTGCAAATCAGCTCACAGACTCATTCCAACTCTTTGAGTAATGCAAAGGAAGCAAAGACAAGAACAGTAAAAAAAAACCTAAAACACACTCCCTCCACAAGTATGCTTTGGACAATCACCACGATCCATACTCACCCATTGGAACAGAAAATGCATTTCCCCATACACTAATCATTCACCTAGAAAGACTTACTCCAGGATTGAGTCACCAATAAAAACAGCTGCTGAAAATCCCACCTGAGTGTGATTCCAGTAACAGAAGGAAACTGCATATACAGAAACAGAGAGAAAGATACAGGAGATCTATTATTCACTAAAAGCATTACTCAATTTCCTCTTACTTTAAAAGTATCATCTTTGGCATACTTCTCATTGCTTCCTCAGTCTTCTCATCAACTATCCTGATAATGACTCAACGTTACACAATCTTTGAGAAAGCCCAGAAAGTCAACCTTTTCTCAACTGCTGTATGATGAAACAGGAGTCCCGCTCTTTTGCTACCAGACAAGCAGCTGACACACAAGAAATGGGATATTCTGAATCCAATGCGACAGAAATACAGGACGAGCAGTGCCAGGGACTGCAGAAAACCCATGCTTCAGAAAGAGTCAAAAGCAAAACACAGATCACTGATGTGCTAGGAGAGTTGGATGGTCAGAAGCTGCTGAAAAACTAGGTTCTGAAGAACACAGGCTTCACACAGGCCATCCTTTAAAATACCACATACATTTTGAATACAAAAACACTGAACACCACTGTAGACCTCTAGAAATACTCCAGCTGAAGGAAAGGGAGAGCACTGACCAAAATACTCTCTGGCCAATTCTTTGCCTATCTCCACTCTCCCTTCTTAACAATTTGAGAGGAGAACTGAGAATTCAGCCACTGGTATAAAGGAAAAAAACTGCTCCCTGTTTACACACCCATCACCTTGCATTTTTTAAATCTCTAGTAGCACCTCTATGGAAAGCAAACCACTGCTCTGCAGCAATGTGGGCAAAGTCCAATTCACCGATTCTTTCTAGGAAAAGGATAGCAAGCAAAGTGAAAAAACTCAACCAGCAGAAAGAAAGAAGTAACTCCTTTTATTTTTTTTTTTATTCTCTATGAAATTTACTTTGGACAAGTCATGCAAACATTTACTTTCCACGACTCTACTGCACCCAAGAACATCCCTTCTGCCCCACCTCCAAAAATAAGCTCCAGTAAATTACTCTTAACTGGCATACAGTAAGCTTCATGGCTTGGACTGGATCTATTTGCATTCCTGTTTATTACAGGAGAGAATACAGGTTCTTTGCTGCGGTAAGCAAATCCAAAGTAATGAAATGGGTCTAAAAAAACCCAATACTGACAATAAAGGGCAGCTATCCTTTAATCCTGAACACAGGTCCACAATAATTTCATCTTTAGCCCGTACCCATAGTAACTGGAAAGGTCAGTATGTGCCTCAGCCACTACAACTTAGACGAACAATAGAGCACATTAAAAAAAAAAATCAAGTTTGCATTACACTTGCTACGTGCACATTTCTTGGCATGTTTCCTCAGCCCTCCTACGCACCAGGTCCAATTAAAGTTAAATGTAGATGCCTAAGGATAGCACAGATCAGAAGCTGTAGCTGCTTTCAAGAGTTCTTAGGAACAGCTGATATCAGCCACTTGCAACACAGTCAGTACTACGTAAGAGGGCAGTCAGACTTCAGTAAACACAAAGCAAATAATCAGCCGCATTTTTGCTCCTCTTGATGAAGATTAAGCAAGAGAACTCCAAATTTCAATTCCAGATACACTGGAATTTTTAAATTTTAAAAAATTACTTTCAAAATTCACCAACTATTGATTGTTTCACTACATAAACACAGGAGAATTTGTATCTAAGACTGGTGTTATTGCTAATGCACTGAACATGGAGAAAGTTACTGGATTTTACAAACTACAAAAGAACTACAGAATATATTTGGATTTTGAAATAATAAAACATGTAAATCCAAGTAACAGCTCACAATCCAGAAACCACACTTTTTGAAGTCTATGCTCTACAGAATTCACAGCTGCCTAGAAACATAGAGCTGTTGGACAAGAAGGTAACAGCTTAATATTTGGAATATAAAAGGCAAGCAAGATAAAGAGGCTGGCAGCAAACACCCAAATCTCATGCCCAGTTCACCAGGCACTTGATTCCTTGTGTTACATGAGTGCAGCTACAGCTAGTATTTTACATCCACTTTTCAAGGACAGCTTACAAACTCCTCACCTCTCACGTATTTCAGCACTGCACAAAGGATTTTCATTTCTAGAAGGATTCAGAAAACAGCAGTTTATGCATGCATAACAGAATTTGGTGCAATAATGTCAGATGTGGTGAGGCTGTAATTTACAATTTAAAGTGAGAATTAAGGTTGAAAAGCGTTTTTAACAGAATTCATCACCATCATCACACAACCACTACTGAACTCTCTCCTTCAGCTTTAAAATAGTCAGGGTTGTTAAAACCACCAGTACTTCTCCCCGACATGAGCAAGTTTAACAAGCTGTATTTTTAACCCTAACTCAGTATTTCAAAGTATTTTTTTAAGAAATAGGTTTGTCTGCTAGCTTGAAGTGATTAGAAATACCATGCATGGAAAATACCTTGACAACATTAACAGTGAATTTTTGAAAACGCTTTCCAAAAGCCAGTAACATTTTTTTCCCCGAAATCAAAAATATCCTAAAGACTTCAGGAAAACACTCCTGCACACACCCCTTCATTTTTAACCACTGGTTCATGCTGCAGTCATTGAAGGGACTGATGCATAGGTGAAGACTGAAGAAAAAAATCACAAAATTGGAACAAAACTTAAACATTCAGACTGAAAACCCACTAACCTTAGAAGAACCCGAAATGGAACGACAGCAACCTTTAAAAACACAAGGTTCGTTCTGCATGAACCTGTAAACACCCTTCATGCGTGTTTGAAGGGAGTCAGGAAAAACACTTCCCTACCAAGCGACATTCCCAGAAACCTTCAGAGCCAAGTGGAAGAACCATAAAGGCGTTCAAGAGACACCGTGTTGAAGCTAAAGGCGGTACCAGCACGGAAACGTATCCCGAGTTTAAAAAGCCAGTAAGAAATGAACATTCCGCGCTGCAAAACGACTGCGCGTCTAGAAGCAAAACAGCTGCACGTTGCAGCGCTGCGACAGGACGGGAATCCACGCGGTTATTAAAACAGACAAGCTGTCAAAACGGCTTAAGCCTTAATACAGCTGCCTTTTAACCAGCCTCCGCAGAGCTCGGCTCCTCACGGGTACCTGGATCCCTGCAAGACCCTGAAGAGCCTCAGCCTGGCGGGACGAGACCTCGGCGCGTTCTCCCCCAGGCTGGCTGCGCTCTGACACAGCACCAGCCGCGTTACCGCCCGCAAACCCCTCGCAGAAAGGCGAG
>NW_009952893.1:3950931-3954428 GCF_000747805.2 Chaetura pelagica | reverse complement strand
GGCTGCCTTCCCCGCCGCCCCCCCGGGGGTGTCGGTGCTCCTGCCGGGCAGCCCCACAGAAACGCCTGGAAACGTGGCCAGCCTGCCGCGCTCTGGGGAAACCAGTAATTCAGCTTTCACCCTTCAGTTTAGGGGTACACAAAACCCACTGGCAAGGCCGTCGTTAAACCGATCAGCTGCTGTGAGGGAAGGTCTCCCTCTCCCCCTTCTGAATGAGCTGAAGGGATAACACAGAGAAACGAGCCAGGTTTGTATAATGTCTGGCACTATTTAGGGAACTGTTGCACCCTCTAAAATTAGAGGGTAAATTTCAGTACCCCAGTTAAAATTTAACTAGGTATCTTAAAGTGTAACGTGGCAAGTTTTTCCTGAGGAGATCTGATGCCATAAAACTGTTATAAAAATAAGAATTCCAGGAAAAAGCCCTTTCAATGTCAGCATCACTACTGCTTTATTTTTAACTAGCTTGAATGGAGCAGGACAGCCAGGAGTTAGTGGGGATTCAGTTTAACAACAGCCCAGCACATGAGGTTAAAACCACATGTTTACTGAGGATCTGCTGAACGTCTGTGTTCATCATTCAGACAAGGCTTAAGAGGCAAAGAGTCTCTAATGCACAGACACAGGATGAGGTAACAGCTTATGCCATCTTAGCTTCCTCCGTATAAACAGCTGCAGTGATTCTTGGGGATTCAACTGCTGAATAAAGAACGAGCAAGTGAGAAAACACCCGTAGCCTGTTTCACTGTCTTAACTGATGTAAAAGCTGGAAGCCTGCCCAGAACTGCACAGGTTTTCACCAGGAAGTTTCCCTGTTGATGACGGAGAAGCCCCATGCTCTACAAGCCTGGCACTTCCCTACAAGTCCTCACAGGGCTTGTGTGGGGCCTGACGGGACACGACGGTGCTGGTTCCAACAGCTGCGAGTGTTGCCAAGCAGGAATTGGGGAGATGCTGCTGCTGGTCCCTCCTGCTGCAGAAGTATTCCTGCGTAACGCTGCACTCGTGTGTCAGACACTGACAGCCATCCAAGCACTCTCCAAAAACAAACCAGAGAAGCAGGCTGGCATTCTTTAAAATACGTCAGCGTTTGGGTCTGCATGTTGTAACTGTTTACACACAAGCTGAACGTCAGCTGGATCACAAGCTTCCCTTTCAGTAGAGTCTGCACAGGATGAAATGAGAATCTTTCCACCCTAACCTGACTTTGGAGTTTCCTATTTTTGGGTAGGCACTGCTAGGTCCAGAGACTCTACATCGTAGCAACTTTTTCTTGTTCAGATCGGGCAAGGCCTTACATTTGTAGAGAGGTTTTAAAGGACATTTGTTAGTCCTTCTCACTGTGAACCCCAGAGCAGAATGCTTTTGAACTTCAGTCACTTAGAATAATTTATTGGAAAACAATTTAATCAGGTAATTTGTATTCAAGAGTTATTTTACTTTCAGTTCTTTAGCAGTGTTCATCTTTGGTTGATAGTTTTCAGTTAATCATTCACCTGTCAGCAGATCAGCTGAATGGAGACACTGGACTGATTTACAGTATCTAGAGGGGCCTCAACCCAGGAAAGCAGAGAAGATGATTGTGGCCTAAACATAATTTGTCTACCTGGCCACACAGTCTAAACCCTAAACCTTCGGCTGTTTGTCCTTCCTCACACATAAGAACTCCCTGAAGGCTGGGCTGCCAACCCGTTAATTTTATACAGTTCCTCTCACATTTCTGGAGCTGTGCTCAGTTTTATGTACAGAGCAGCAACAGGGCACATATCCTGAAACTGTAACTTGCTTGAATGAATTCTACAGTATGGTCCTCTGTCCAGTGTATCATAACATGCAAAACACTGTGAAACACTTAGACAAAATGTAATTTACAGATTTGCTTGATGAGCTTTAAAAGGGTAATATTCTAATGTCAGTGTGGATACCTGGTGGTTAACTGCATAGCACACAGAGGAACAGAGAACTTGCACTTCAGCTGAAGTTAAAGGTCAGCATTCGCTCTGGCATTTTTGTCCCCGGGAACTCCCTTGCATTCCCCATTTATGTTTCCTGGGCAAGTCATACAAAGAATTTTGCTTCCACTGCTTTACAGGACTTCGCTTCTAGAGAATGTTACAAATCCATGTACTGTGCTGTCATTCCAGCTACTTCAAGACTTTGCTGAAGAATACCAGTCACTGGGTGTGGGGGTGGAAAAGAAGAAAAAAGAGAAAAGAAATGAAGGACCCATCTCAACCTACTGCAAAGGCAAGGGGTCACAAAAATGCAGAGTACCTCTGACATGGTTCTCCAGGCCCAGTATAAGCAGGTTTTACTGAAAATGTCCTTAAATTAGTAGGAAAACCTTGTCCCTGACCAAAGATCAAAAGTCTAATTTTATAATGTCAAAAGAACTATACAGACAAAAATACAGTATAAAAAATGTTGCAAGACA
Source organism: Chaetura pelagica (assembly GCF_000747805.2). NCBI lineage: Eukaryota > Metazoa > Chordata > Aves > Apodiformes > Apodidae > Chaetura > Chaetura pelagica. Next base: position 3,951,994 of record NW_009952893.1, on the reverse strand, counting down.
AAGACACAGGAATGCAGACAACTTGTTTAAACACATCCAGGAAATTTGCTGTTGAACACTGTTCTGTTTGTGCATTCTGTGGTACTTTAGTATATATTCAACACAACGAGAACGCCCAAACCACTTGACAACCCTATGTCCATATTGTTAGTTACTGCTAAAATCCAACGGGTAAATTGAGTAGCATCTCTAAATTATTACCTCACAGTCAGCTTCAAACACCAACATCACAGCTTTCAGTTTCTGCATCTTCAAAAGAGTATCACAGCCTACCACCAGGCTTTCTATCCTATTCCTTATGCTCAGGGACAACACAACCTCCTTGCCCCAGAACAGACCATTAACAGAGTCATCAGACTCCGATGAGACGGCGTTTGGAACCAAAACCTCTTCTGTTACAGTATCTCGCAAACCAGCAACTCCGGCTAAACCAAACGTATGTCTGTTTAAACCCTGCAATAGATATGAAATGTTCTTTTAAATAATTATTTTTAGCCTATAAAGCTCTAACCTTAGACTTCACTCAGGAAACTACCGCTGGCTATTGTAGTTAACTTTGCACGTGCCAATTGCTTGAATCAAAGAACCCAACTCCAAGCAAGTTGCATCCACCTACACAGCACTGAGCAGTCTGAGGATGTCACCCTTTGGAAAGCCTCAGGCTGCAATTAATAGGCCTCACAATGACGCAGGCACAGAAACTCAGGGCAAATATTGCCAAACACCCTGGCTTGTGGCAGCCACATAAAATGTGTGAATACATAAAATGTATGAATACAGATATGCAGCTTCCCTTTTCTATCAATTACTCTTACACCACGTCCCAGCCTCTTGTTTGGATACACCTAGTGAAGTGAATCCATGTTCATACCCCACTGCCTGCTTAGGAACAGTCCTTTGAAGATAATTGGAATGGGCCTGTGGGGAGCAGGCACTCAGCACTGCAAAGTATCACACCCAAGTCTCATACTGGGAAAACAGTCTTCTGATACACTCCCTGAACGTGTGAGATTGCCAAAAAACACAAGCTACCAAGGGCAAAATCAAAGAGAAGACCCTCAGC
>NW_009952893.1:3933752-3950399 GCF_000747805.2 Chaetura pelagica | reverse complement strand
AGGAAAGTCATCTAGCTGAAAGCTATGCAGTTAAAACTGTGGAAGAAACATCAGCTGGAGAGAATTTAAATGTCAAAGTGCATGTGCAAGCAACAGTGTCACCAGGTAAGTGTTCTTTACCAAGGCTGGTTTTGTAACACTTAAAGTATGTATGCATATCAATAGCTTTCACTTAATTCATTTTCATAGCGGCATGCCTGTGCTTATTAGTGAAGTGTGAATAATGGTTCAGTTTTACATGAGCTGTGCAGGAGAAAAGTTTTTTTCCCTACTTTATTTTTGTGCTCTATATCAACTACAAAGCGTCTTCAGATAATAGACAAAGTCTTTCAGTTGCAAGGAATGAAATGAATACTTAAGAGATGGATTCATATTGAATATATACTTCAACCCCTTCTACCAAACAAACAAACCAACCAGCCAACCCACCCAAAACTACCACAAGCCACCTAAGCAAGTATGACTGAAACACACAGTATTATCTCTTAACAAAGCATGAGAACTTGGCAAGTAAAGGAAGCTTCCCAACTCTGAACAACATTCCCAGTGAACTGACAGTTTTCCAGCACTCCAGACACAAAGAAGATAATCCACATCTTACAAGAGTGTACTGCAGCACAAAGGCTGGTGGGGATCAAAAACAGGACCTACAACAACACTAACATGGACTCACACTTAGCACAGCAAACAAAAAAAAGGAAAACTATAGAAAAACTGTAATAAATTGCATCATTTCTCAAACACCACAGAGTATGCATAACATAGACCAGAAGAATGACAGCAGCACCACATCAAAGAAATCCTTCACAGGTGCTAGGAAGAAAACTGGTTTAAATCAACTGAAGCATACACTGAAGATGAACACAAGTACACAAGCAAGCATTGTTCCAAAAGCAACAGTGTCACAAGGAGTTAAGTAAAAATAGGTAAAGCTGAAAGATTAAAAAGGTGAGTTCATCCCTATCTAGGGGTACATGTGTGCTAAGTATGTTGTTGCATACCTATGAAATTCAGATTCCCTGCCAGTGCTCTTAACAGTAATTGCAGATTTGTTGTTAAAAATATATGGAGCTCTTGGTTTCTTCAGCAGTGCATTTACATGCTGAGATGATGAAGCCAACAGCTCAGAGTTTCTCTGGGCAAGATTAACTGTAGTAACAGCAAATATTCTTGCTCACATGGAACAGTCTCACTAAGGCGGTGGCACCTCTGTCTTAAATGCATTGACATGTACACCGTTTAACACTACAGCCCTTCTATCTGGTCCTTCCTAAGAGCAGTAGCTGTGCTCTGAACATTGAACAGACCTATACAGGACATATTAACATCTACAGTCTGGGGATGAAAGGCCATTCTCACTTGTCTGCTGGGTGTCCAGAGCGCCACATACAAATACAGTTACATTCTGTGCTGGTACCAGCTCAAGAGAGAGGAAAAGAAGAGGCATCTCTGGAGAAAATTAGACATATGTCAGGTTTTGCAGATCCCATCTCAGTCCAAGCATAGCCCTGATTCCTCACAGAACCAGAGACTTTGCTGAGGGATGCCTTTTTTTTGCATCACAAAGGCAACATTCATATTGCCCATTTTACTCCACTTTAAGAGTTTTCATTCCCTGAGACACAGGGATCTGTATATTCTGAGATGCTTTCTTAGAAGCCAAGGCCTTCTGGATGTACTTCATATACTTCCTGTTTGGTTATGTCACATATGGTCTCTTACAACGAGAAGGAATCTGTTTCAAGCCCCAATTATGGACAAGTACCCTGTAGAAAAGAGAGTTTATGGACCTGGCCACCACTTCATTGTGGGGAAGTATTAGATATCCATAAAGATCTGGAGATAGCAAATAGAGTATAATGGGCTGGGTGGTGGTGGGGAGCAAACCTAAGGGGTTTGTTCCAGTATATAAGCTGTATGTACCTCAGACATAGCACAGACATCCCTCATGAGCTTGATACCAACCTATAATCCATATCAGAACCAGTCTCACATTTTATCCACATACATTAATATTAGAGAACACACATACAGGAAAATAAATTTACTGTCATAATTGTTAAGCTTTAAAAAGATGGAAAACAAACTGAAAACATGAAGCCAAGTATGGCCATGAGTCACCCTTTTTTCCCTTAATGCAAGAGTTCTGCTTGTCCACGTTTTGTGATTACTTTGAAGCCTATCTTTTCATAAATGTATCTAGGAAAATTCAGACCGTTTGCACAACACTGTTGTAAATAACAACCCTCTGGGTAATTTAATATAGGCAAGCAACTTCTGGTAGGAACTGCATAAATGCATAATGGGATTTCAAGATCAAAAATCCATATCAGGCAGTGATATATCTACATTTTAAATATATGCATCTTTATTTTCCTCATGTCATCCTCCTCAGGTTCTTTACTTCCCAAATACATACACCAAGATGTATTATTATTGCGAAATCATACATTTGGGGGTACTTTTTTTTCAGTAAGGGTAAGCTGAATAGTATTATTTTGTTATAAGGCAAACAACATAAGAGTAGTTTCTAAAAACTCCTGATTGTGTAAGGTGTTTAAAGTGAATGGTGAAGTGCTGTTTACATCCTCTTCCCTTGGGCAATTGCTGACAGGGTTCCACCAGGAGATATCGTCCAATTACATCCATGTCAGTAGGAGAAGCACCACTAAGTGAGGACACATGGATATACAGGGGTATTCACAGCCCACTGGGCCCAGACCTTTTTTTGCTTTGCACCTACCCCTAACTCACTCCAAGTGTGCAGTTCAGAGCAGGTTCCCAAGCAAAATCTCCACAAACTAGTTCACCTACCAGAAGCAGAATAATAGTATGAACGCTAAACTCCTGATAGCCTGGTTTACCTTAGTTTTCTCTTATCTTTGAGAAGCACAGTGTAAATACTGCCTCAAGCCACCTTGACTTGCTTACATGGAGGCACAGAAGATTTACATGGGAATATGAGGAAATTGAGGTTAATTGGACCTGACTTACCAACAAGTCATACAAGGACAAATACATATATAACAAATGGATAAAGGTAAACTGGCTGCTTTATAGTTACAACCCAACATATGGGCTGACATGTCAGTTATACAGCTTATTAGGTATATGCTAACATGATCTGGGACTAGTTTCAGCAGACATGCATAAAACACTGCTAAATTACTGCACTGTGAAGCTGAAGTTATCCAATACAGCTCATAACGTATAAATTGCTAAAAAGCCTCCCAACTAATAGTACTGCAAAACTTGTATTTTGCTCTTAACAAAGACTCTTTGGAATTCAGTTTATAAACACAGTTCTATAAAACAGGTAAAGTATATGAGATCTGCAGGAGATCTGAACAGTTTGTGCATGAAGGTATACCAAAGCTAAGCTCAGTATAAAAGACAAAAAAGTTCTCTAAGTAGTAATTCTGTATGGATGTTTCTTACTTCAGCCTTCTGAATCCCAGCTACAGCACTGTTCTACTAGAATTGCAAATGCAAACTGCGGTGAACAAACACGCTTTGGTAAACAAGTGCTCTGGCACACAATGTTGTGTAGGTGGGGTCTACACAGAATGTCAAGACTTCTTCTTCAAATTGTAGAGATGAGCAAAAATACAAGAACCATATCTGCATTTTCAAGCTATTTACTTGTATTCTATTCAAATGAAACTAAAGAAGGGTGTTGGTTTGGGGGGGTGTGTGTCCCTCTTAAAAGGCTCACAGCCTTTTTCCAAAATATCACCATTTTAAGGGCAGCTGAAGATCTAAAGAACAGACCAGATTTGTGTTTGCTATTCTGTTAGTTCTTCTAACAAACTGTTTATGTCAAAAGACACACACATTCCACCAGAACATTGTTATGCACCAACATGGTGTAGAAAAATGGTAGCCACAATTTAAAAAAAACAACAAACAACATTATCAAAGCTAGAACCTGTACCTCATAATCCAAAAAGGACAGAGATGTTATGAGTTGATTATTTGATTGCTTTACTTTGTTTACTGGTTTATCTAGCTGTTTCTTCATGTTTGCCAGATGCCCAGCCTCTTCCTGAACCACAGAGAAAACATATTTCTATCTACCAACTACACAGTCTGGTGAGTCCGTTTTTTGTTCTCCAAGCACAAATATTCCCATTTTGAGTCCTGGGAACTACGGGTGGATGTTTTAAGTTTGTACGTGGGTCTGAACTATTAAGTGAGTTTCAGCAACAGATTTATGTAAAGATACATCCTGTCCTCTTTACTGGGTAAAAACAACACAACAGAGGATGTCCAAAACCAAGCAGGGAATCAACTTTTGGACTCTACTAAACTATGTATTTTTTAATGTAGCTTTCTTTTTACAATATGGCAATCTAGCAGAAGCCAGTTAATGGAGTACTGTAAATCTGAGTATAAAGTATAAGCAACAATTAAATAAATCCCTCTAATCTCAGTAATAACTAAAATGCACTGTTCTATTATGCAATTTAAAAAAAGGAACATGACAGTATTTAATCTTTCAGGTCAGCAATTTTTTAATGTTTGCTCTTATGGTGTTAGATGGTAAGGACCACAGGAAACAAGGAAAGATACTCTAGGTTATGGCATCGAGCAAGAATACTAAGAAGATGCTATCATGACATTGTATCTCCTGACATTAAACTTTGATGTACACACAGCTGTTCTAAAGGAACAATAAGAACCAGATTATTTAAAAAATGGTATTTTTTTGCAGTCATTTTTCAAATTAGTCAAACGTTTCATATGAAAATGTTCCTGCACATAAATTCCAAGCTACTCTGTTGTGTTTTTTTTTAATAAAGCATGAGATCAAGCATAGGTCTTATTCCAACTACAGTTTTCTCCAACGTTATACAAATTAATTTTTGTAGATGACAGCCCAATTTTAAGCATGTGTAAGAGCACAAGAGCAAAATGTTTTTCTAATTACATGGCAATCTTTGTGTCAACCTGATTCATTAAACAGTTTTATAAATCTTCGAATTAAACAAAGAAAAAATTTTGTTCTAGAAAGAAGACAAAGAATTTTGTAAACCCATGAGAACTCAAGATGTTGTACATCTCATGAACTGAAGTACTTGATGAATATGTTGTTACTGCATTGGCAGTAAAATATGGGAGCTGTGTAGAATCTGTACAACGTTGAGGAAACAACCAGTGATCACCCTCTGTTTGGATGCAATTGCAATAGTGATGAGAATACCCAGACTGGAATATGCATCATGCTAATGGATGCTCGGAAGAGGGATGTTGGAGGAGGGTCTTAATATCTTCCACTCTTGAACTAACTGATGAAAATTTACCTTCAGCCTGAAGCAGTTACCAAAAAAACCCCAACAAACCTCTGTGCCACACCAGCTCTATTTCTCCTGAGGTTTGGGATGAGTCACTAGCAGGTTTCTACACCAAACTGCTTCCGATTCAAATGTACCTTTCATTTATATAAAAAGTGTTGCAGTAACATCCCTTCAAAATACCCACTTCAGAAATGTTCCATTGTTCACCTTTATATAACTGTGGTTCTCCCAGGCCTACGCTGCTCATTTTTCTTCTTTGCCACCAATTTATGCCTACCCACACACTGCTGCCAACACACCAGAGCCACAGAGGACGCCTGCGCTGCTGCTGCCGTCACCTCCCGAGGGAGCCTGGGCTGGTGGGCAGATGTCCGGCCAAGGAGCTCTCACTGTGTACCTCCCTTAAAATAAAGTTGGAGTAATGACAGGTATTTTCATTCCTTCACCCATCTGCCTCCACCAATTGATTCAGAAGTGTATTTAAAATCAGAAAATACAAGCACTGTTTATTTCTCACTCTTAGGAGAATGCTGCCTAATTGTGAGAAGAGAAATGCTTAAGTACTGAGGACAAAAACATTTTTTACTTAATCCTTCCAAAGTCAGAGAAAGCAAGATGGGTGTTTATACTGCTGAGACCTGGCTCCAGCATTCCTACATGCATAATTCCTGAATAAAGCTTTTCATGTACATTTCATTGCATTCATTGTGAACTTGAACAGTTAAACTACCACCGCATTTTAAAATCTGATTTACTGAAAGGATGCCTCAAGTCACACAAGCCAGAGCAGCTTAACACTTGGACTGACAGTAGAGTTTGTATAGACTAACAAAAGGACCAGAGGTGGAGGGAGACAAGAAGAGAACAAATAAGCTAATGCTAGAGAGACACTTTGGACATTTCACATAAAAGTAAGCTTGAAAGCATTAATATGCAGGACAGTTACAGAGTCAGACTATACCTGTGTGGATGCTAGAATTGTGGAAGTATGGAAAAGGGAAGATATGAGAATTAGTTATTTAATTTACATGGGATAATACGAAGTCTTGTTTTATTGCATGTCCAGGAAAGTTGAAAGCAGAGTTAATGATTTCCCACAGCGTCCAGGGAGAGGAGACAAAAACATGCAGAACTCCCACCCCTTTACTTTATAACTACCTCCCTCAAAACAAACAAACAAAAATATTTTGTAAGAGAAAAAAAATTATATATGTGCATATATATATACACACACACGCATATATTAGGAAGGTCCAAATTTACTAAGAAAAGTAAATCAGACAGTAGCAAAGAGTTATTTCACATAATACTTGTCAGTATCTTCTGAACACACAAACTGTGGAAGTTTTGTCTTACATTTTAAAAGAGAGTTTCCAAATACTGCTAGATTATCTGCCCTGAAAAGTTAAGTAGTCATTTTACTGAAGAATCTTAAAAGGAAAATGGGTCTGATGCTGGTCTGTGGTTATTTCTGTAGTATGTTGACAGGGATTATATCACAAATTTGGAAGGAAGTCAGATGAAAGAAATAAGGTAAGGAGAAAAAAATAAATAAACCAAGGTCTGAATCCAAGTAAATAGATTAAGGAGTATTTTCTTTGCCAGCAGCAGCATTTATCAGCCAAGACTATTCAGCTTCCAATAAACAGTAAGATCAAGACCTCCTACATGTTGTAAAACATGAAACCAGCAATAATAAAGTTTCTGCAACACAGACTTTAAGAGTCAATCAAGGCACACGGAAAGTTTTTTTCAGTAGAATCAGGAAGAAATCTTGAGTCTTCCGAATTCCCATCACATCTTATTCATTATCCCTCAGAAGAGGAACATTACTTGCAAAGGACAGCCTTTTTACTGAGCTAGGAAGAATGGAGGAAAGAAGCCAAGTAATATACTACCTACCTTCTTCTAAAAGCATCCCAGCCCTAGTTCTCTAGTGCCAGGTAACACTAATAGCTCATCTCTGTCAAGCAACAGTGGAATCCCCAGTTGATACACGAATGTTTGGAAGACCACTTGTCAACCTCAGTGAAATCAAAACTCCCTAGGAGTGTCTGGGTGCATGTGTCAATATGCTCAGCGAATTAGTTTGCTAAAACTGATCTCTAATTAGGTACAGAATAGGAAGGGCTGAAAATAAATTAACTTCAAAATCATGGTAAGTCTTACTGGGCAGGAGACAGAAGGAGACAGACGCCTAAAAAAGCATTTTGTGGACAAGCTGGCAAAGCCTTGCCTAGTTAATTATTATATTAACCCTAAACAGTGTTTTATTTTGGGCACCTCCTTCATCAGCACAGATGAAAGTTTGCAGGCAATTAAACACACTGCAAAGAGTAATAACAAATAGTGGGCAACAAAAAACAACAGGCAAGAATATTAAGAGACCCAGTGAGTCAGTTCCACTTCAAATTCCTGGGGAAAACAATCCAGAACAATTAAGTAGCAGCACCTGGAAGATAATCTTAACTAGCAGCCAAAAGAGATTTGTTATATCACATTGCTAATTTTCCTTGACATGCCTTCCAGATAGATAGGAGAGAAACCACAGATGTCACATCTTCCCTTTAGTAAGGCTTTGAAAGCGCCTTGAGATATTTTAACAATCACACTATAGATGAAGGAAGATGCAGAAATATTAGTTCAGGGTGTGAGAAACAAAGGTTAAATATATCATCGTCAGGATAGAGTAGTGATCCGGAAGGACAGAGTGAAATGTAGCAAGTTACGTACAAGATACTGCCCAGAGGCAGGAAGCATCAAATATAGAAGTACAGGATGGGAAACAACAAGGCATCAGACTGCAGCAGGTCACCAGAGACAAGTATCATGCTGTCAGACAATCATTGCTATGGCATGTAAAAGAGAAAAAAATAAATGTTGGAGTGCCAAACCTAAGCATAATATGATGAACTCAAAAAAATCCTTCTGCTTTACTCTGTTCACGTCTGAATGGCTAGGAAAGCTGTGGACCCACCAGAGATGGTCTAGGGAATAGTAATGAAAATGCAAAGTAGTTTAGAAAATGGGATTTACAGGGAGGTGAGACAGACAAGCTCGTGGTTAGCAGAGGGGAAAAAAAAACAACCATGCACTTAAGAGATAACTATTACATTGGAAGAATACCACAAAGTGAAGGGAATTGTCTTCTCAGTTAGCTATGGATAGGACAACTCCTAATGAGCTTAAAATGAGCACAGGAGTGGTTCAGGTTAAACACTGGATGAGGGAAGACAAGAATACTAAAAAAAATAAATGGAAGCGTAGCGAAGCACTGGAAGAGATTCCACCAGGAAAGAGCCTTCAAAACACCTGAGGCAGACACTTCTTCATAAAAGACTGCACCTTTGGGGCAGAGACAGTTAAATGACCTCTTGAAACTGATACCATATGGCTGGGAGCAATGTCCTAGGGAAGTGATGGTGGCAAAAAAGAAGTGAGGGGAAGAAAATGTGGTTAGAAAGCACAGAGAGGAGAAGCACTGAGGGAAGACAAGTGACCAGGAGGCAACAGATAAAAAGAAATATGAAAATAGATTGTCTTTTGCAGGGAGAGCCAGAGGTGGAGGAACTGCTTTGGAGGTTACACCTGAAGTGAAGACAGAAGGCAGGCTCCAGGTGCTTGCCTCTGCCCTTGCTGTAGTTTAAGGGCCAATGTCTACCTTAGCAAGTAACACAGTGCAAGAAAAGCGCATCCACAAAAAGGAAAACAGCTGATGTTGAGGACACAGCACCCCTATCACCCACGTTGGCGTGGCACGATTTGTATTTTTCTTTCAAGCCAGCTCTAGCCTGGTCCTGGGGCATGACACCTGTTTGCAGACAGTAGGTGTTTAAAGCACTCCTGCAGAACATCTTCCAGTCTGACTTCATCTGAAAGGAAAACAGCTCGTGTTCCCAAAGCTCATCCAGCAAAGCAAACTAAAATGTGGTGAGGAATGTACTTCCAAAGCAGACTCCTGAACTGAACTAACGTGGTAACACAGACTCACTCTAAGCCAAACCAGAGGAATCCAGGGACCAACAATAGCATCTGTATGGCAGGCAGCAAAGCAGGACAGGTCAGCTGTAGCAGACCAGAACAGCTCTGCTTGCCTCAACTGATAGATAGACATAAATACTTTGCAGCAACAAGCATGACAGGAGTGACAGCGCTGTCTATGTGCCCAGCACTGTTTTGAGACAGTATATTGACCACTGCAGCTGACATCTGATGTGACATACAGATATCTTCAGTAGGTCTGCAGATTAACTATAAGAAACCATCACAGTGTTTTAATTTAACAATGGCATTTGTTTTGAAAGAACATTGGGTTCTTTCCTTCCTTCCTTCCTTCCTTCCTTCCTTCCTTCCTTCCTTCCTTCCTTCCTTCCTTCCTTCCTTCCTTCCTTCCTTCCCTCCCTTCCTTTCCTCCCTCCCTCCCTTCCTTCCTCCCTCCCTTCCTTCCTCCCTTCCTCCCTCCCTTCCCTTCCTTCCCTCCCTTCCCTTCCTTTCGTCCTTCCTCCCTCCCTGTCGTCCCCTATCCTTCCTATGTCTAGAATCTTTCTGACTTGTGTAAATTAGAACAGCAGCACCAAAACAAAAGGCAAAGCACTCATGCTATCAGTCTTTTCCAGCTGCCAAGTCATAAAGCCAGAACCAAGACAAGGAACATTCCGGTTTCTCGTTGCCAATTCCTAATTTCTTACCAACATATTTTCATTTCATGATGCAACTTTCTTCTCCTAAAGAAGGGTCTCATTGTGCACATGTCTGTGTGTGCCTGTTTAGATTCTGAGATGCAAGGCCTGCATCCTCTGTTTCTTATGAGGCAATTGCTCTGTAGCTTCTGAAATACCTGGCACCTTTGGATTCCTTATCAAGGACCGTTTTGCTTCTTACTTTGTGCACATCACACATCTAACATGGTTTCCTGAATAATTATCTGGGCTTTTACTGGGTGGTTGATGATAAAATTTCTTTCAGGTCACTTCACGTGATGCTTCTATGTAAAACAGCAAACAGATTTTTGCATGCATTGACAGGCTTACAGCTTCATTTCTGCATAAAACCCCGTAGCAGTTACAAGATTCCTCCTTCCACCTCTATTTTAATTCCTCATAAACAAACACGTGAAACATAGGGAAAAAAGCCCCAAACAACCTCATCTAATATAAACAAATACAATTAAAACGTTTGCACAGAAATTCTAGATACCTTTTAATACATGAGAAAAGCTACAGAATTCTGGTTTTATTCCCAGATAATTAAACTGTAAGAAAAAAGGCTGAGAGCGTCAAACATAAAAATATCTTAACTAAGGAGCCTAGCCAGCTCATGTTGCAGAGCAGTATTTATAAGACAGGCATTATTTACACATTCTGATTAAGTACTCCAAGAGTTTAATTTAGAGATGGTTTATGAATTTCTAATAGCCTCTGTCAATTCACATAAACTGTACTTAAACACCCAGATGCTATAACCAAAACCAAATTAATAATAAATGTTAAGGTCATCTGAACTGGTGAGGTTAAGCCAAGCTCCTAATTTCCACTTACATTGCCTTGGATGTGTAAATTAACATCCAAGCAGCAAAACTTACTTTAATTGGCTTGGACTGTAGATGAACTCTTCCCTTTTCAGTCTGCCTTCTGATTTTAATTGGGTAGAAAGCTACTGTAAATATTTTCTTCTTTCTCACCCCTTCTTCCCAAGGTTTTTTATAAACAAGGGAGGTACTGTTTAGCTGCTCTGCACTATACTCCACACACCCCAAACCAAAACAGAGAAAAAGTAGGCATTCAGGTTGCTACAGAGCACTCAGGGTTTTAAAGATTTCTCCACTGCACGCTGCCGAACAATGTTGTGTACCTCCAAAAATTTGACTACTGCAACTTGTAGCATCATTTTAGCTTCACTTTTCATTATCTGCATAAGGAGAGAAAAGTAGTCTTGGAAACTTTGGCAAGTGAGCCTAGAAAGACTCACTCAGCGGTGTCCAAGTCTCTGGTCAACAGCTCTGTGCTGTTCAAAGCCCAAGTACAAGTGCATCACTGTTCTCTCATTTAAATGTAGAATAATTCTAGGATTCATGGCAATGCCAGCTTAAACTTAGCTCTAAAGAAACCCTTTGTTTTCAAATAAATCAGTGCCTGGTTTTAGATAATTCTATAAAGAATCCTATTCATCCACCATATAATGTATTAGTTAACATGAAAAGAGCACCAACCAGGCAGCCAACCTCCAAAAAATTCTGAAGAAAAGTGAAGTTAAACCAATCTATCTGGCATATGCCTTTACAGTTACATATAATCTGTGTGGACACATCCACAAGATGTAAAACCTCACTGGCAACAGCACAGTTTGTTCTTGATACAAACGCTTTACACTGGGACAGTTGAAAATTTTGGAGCATAGTGGCCACACTGTCTCGCCAGAGCAATGTAATTGTTCAGGTTTCCTGTCACTGCTGCAAGTATCACATGGGTTTTAAGGAACGCTACCGAGGGACAGTTTTGTGGTCCCCTGACAGGGAGACTCCATGTATTTTCAGTCAGGGCTCTGAACACATAGGGATGGCAAAAAAGAGTCCAAACCATTCCAAAGACAGATCCTCTTTTACCAAGGGCTGAGGGGTGGGGGTGAAATTTAGATGTTTTAATGTTGAAATGTTGGTTCAGTATTTCCATCATAGTCTGGAAATCCAGAATTCCTTGTAAGAACTATTGATCAAGCTAAGTTACCTACTTACAAGAAATTTACCATGAGTACCAGGGTATTAGATTTAAGACCACTACATGTATTACTTAAATGAAACACTTGAATTAAAAGAAGGGAGAAAAAAATCAGGAGGCAAATCGGATTCTAGGCTGTCAGAATCTACTGGAACTCCAGATAACCCCCTTCTGTTTCACTTCTTACCTCTCATAAAACATTGCTATATACTCTTTAATGCTTCATGCTCTTTTTACTTACCTTTTATAAAAACATAGCTTTTTGCTTTTTTTTTTTCCCTATAATGTAATCAAGATGCACCATAACTACCGCAGCAAGGAAGCAAAAGTCTCCCAGCTCTTTGATGCACTTATCTTCAGACATTTGACAGTCTGGGTACTTTTGCCAGGTAGCTCTTATTTCTGAACTGTTCTAAATTTTCTCCATTTTGTATTTTTTGGTAGCATTCCAAACTCACAGACTTAATGCCTCTTGCTTTTGCAAGGTATGATTAAATCCCATCCAATGGGAGTAAGAAAGTTATTTTTTTCTTTAATTACCTCCTATCCCTATTCCATGCTCTTCCCAATGTTAAAGCAAAACACATACCATAAACTGGAAATTCCACAGCATTTAAGTAGAAGTATTCATTTTCTGAATGCTCAGTCCTTATTTACTTACTTACTAAACTTAGTATGAAACATATTTTAGAGCTTGCTAGTGATCCAAGTTCATAAATAACATGAAGATGACAAAAAAGCAAAGTCTAAACCTAAACTATCATAATGTAAATACATGGTTGTTCTGTCAGAGACCTGTGGACTGAGTACATCACATTTAAATATGTATGTCTGACATCCTCCACTTAAACAGGAACTACATGGGGGCATGGAAGAGGTCAGAAGATGGACAGTCCAGGGCTGCAGCACATGCTCTAGGAGGTCAGTAGAGAGGGAACTGCACTCTCTTAGCCTTGAGAAGGCCTCAAAGGGACCTAAAAGCAGCCTCCCAATGCCTTTGAGAAGGTTACCAAGAAGACAGACTTTCCCTTAGTGCATTGCATGAGAAGGGAAATCACAATAAGGATAACTGATCACTAGGACAGGTTGCCCTGAGGGGCTGTGGAGCCTCTGTCTTTGGAGGTCTTCAAAACCCAGTTAGACAAAGTCCTGGGCAACCCTGTCTGAACTCAGGGTTAACTGTTTTGAGCTGGAAGTTGCAGTCAACACCTCACAAGGTTCCTTCTAGCCTGAACAACTACATGATTTAAGATATTTACCCAAAGCAGCAAGTACCCCTTTAGTTTATCTTTCAAGCTGAATCCAGAAATGTCACTGCAATGCAACATTATATGCAGGACAATAATCCTCACAAGTTCCCCAAACACAATTTCTTATTAAACTATAAATTTGAGCAAAGATTAATGGTGCAAAGCCCTGAAACAGCCATCAAGATAATTTCTGAAAAATAAGAACTGAGTTTCCAACTGGTGCCTTATCTAACAGCAAACAGAGAAGTTATGAGACCTCAAAAATTGATCCACACTTAGCATGTATTTAGATACCAGATATTGTATCCTCTCTGAATTAGATCAACATAAATACTTGGGGGTGAGTTCCATTCCACAGTTGCTCAATAAACACTCAAATATGAGGTATAACTCCATGGGACAGTGCAAATCTGTTTTGATGCACCTGCTGTGTTAGCATGGAGTACAGAGGCAAAGCTTTCCTTGGTCTGATGTCTGTCCCAAAAGACTTTGCAATTAAGAATACAATGAAAAAGTTTTAAATAGTTCTGTTTTGTCAGTTACTTCACAACAGTGAACAAGAGATGAAGAAGTACTCAGAAAGAGAACTGACTGCGAGAACTAGAAGAGAAGGCAGCATCAAAGCAGTGTGTTGGTGCCCCATAAGCAGCTGGAAATGTTCCAGTCTTGCTTCCCAGTGGAGGCAAAGGATCAGAAGTTGGTACCCTGCTAGTTTACTCCAAGAGAAACGTAACGGTCTGTGAAGTTATGCAACTTCTGCAGTGGCAGTATTTTGTAATAACATTTGGCAAGGCACTGAGAACTAGCAGCTTGCCAGTCACCCTCAGAGTCTCAAGCAACTGCCAAAAAATATGATGTGGTATCTCTTTGAATAAAAGAGCTTTCAAATAAATTTAGACACCAATCCTGCCTATCCACACCCCTCCCAACCAGGTGCTTTCCTGCCCTAGAACAAAGCAACACTGTAGTATCAAAGCAAAGCTTTTCAAATGTGACAGAATGAGGAATTTCCCTTTCCTTGTCAGATGATGCTCGCAGGGTGGCTGAAGAAACCAAGTGAAAAGATCATGTGAAGATACAACCTTATGTCTTCCTCTGCTTAAGGCTAGGGAAGATGACTCTCAACACAGAATCGGGTGAGGGAATGGAGTTACAGGTCAGATCACAGACACCCCGACCTGTAGAATGGATTGGTTATGACAAGAACTGAACACTTGCATGATTCAAAGCCACCAGGCTGGCACTTACTGCCACACAGAGACACTGAGATAGAGCGGTGGCCCAGGATGGAGATTTTTGCACTGAAATGGGGTTTTCTGGTAGGGAACACTGGATGCTCCTCCCACTTCAACTTCAGGGCTTTCAACTCCTAAGCCACAACTACAAACAGCTATCACCACCTACTCCAGAGCTCAGAGCCCATTCATCTCCTGGGACCAGTTTTCTCCTAGGGCAACAAGCCAAGCATTGCTCCTCTCTTGAAACACAGAGGATGCTGTGGAAATTTCCACCGCTGATAACAATTCCATTCTCAGTGACCAAGCAGTAGGTCCCAGCTCACCTCCCAGGGGTGCACACAAACTGCCACAACAGAGTCACATTCCTGGTGGTGCTGCCCCATGACAGCCTGGGGAAATCTGCTGCATCACCTGGGGTACCGTGTCCAGTTCTGGAGGCCCCAACACAAGAAGGACATGGAGCTGCTGGAGAGAGTCCAGAGGAGGGCCACAAAGATGATTAGAGGGCTGGAACACCTCTCTTGTGAAGACAGGCTGAGAGAGCTGGGGTTGCTGAAGCACTTCAGTTCTACTCTGGAAAGCATGTTTGCTTTGCAGGTTATTTTAGCATATGGATATTACTTAAACTAGAACAAAATGAATCCTTCAGTATAAACACTTGAAGTGCTAACTTCAAATAAAAACAACATATTGCTTTACTACAGCTCAGCCTATATTACTTATGCTAGTTTCTAGTTCCTCGGTCTACAGAAAAAAATATTCATAGCAGTGTAAGTCATCAGTGACTTATGTGCATCCAAAAATGAAGTGATAAAAACAACCAACAGTGACTTTCCTTTTGGGCAGTGCCCACTCCTTAAAAAATAACTTAATCTAAATGACAAATTAGAAGAAAAATAAATAAATAAATAGATAATACTACTACAAATATGTGTAATCTGATTTTTATTTACATGCAGAAATGCTGGGCATTTGTGTATAAAATGGCTGGTGGCCGTGGGACAAAAATGCCCTAGTACTTGCATGCAAATTACAAAACTGAAACCATCTGGAAAATTATCTGGGATATAGGCAGGATAACCCAGGAGAGAGCTGTTGCAGGGATGTGGCTGAACAGCTTATTAGAAGCTTATCCTGAATGGATGAGATGGAAAATAAGATTTGACATACCCTCTTATACAGTGATGATTAACATGAACCTGCAATTAGCATGCGCCACATTATAAAATGACAGATGATTTCCATCAAAAATCCCAGATCCCAGGGGAGACAAGAGTGGCTTTGCATCTGTTTTTATTTGCTAATGCCACTGACATTTTATTTAATGTACTGTATTTTTTTTGCTCTCAGCACACCCCACTGAAATACCCTGTTGCTGGGTCAGGTCAGCTTTGGAGGCCGGCAGCTCCTCCAGTGAGCTGGGCTGAAACAATTCTGCACGTTAAAAACCTATTTTAAACACACGCCATTATAGTCAAATTACCCACCTACTTGTGGATTAACTTTAAACAAGTTAAAAAAAAAAGAAAAGATGAGACTAGTTAAAGTGCCCACATGTTAAAACCAAGCAGAGTGAGGCAGGAGCCGCCCGGCTGACGTCCCCCTGGGTCCTCCTGCTCCACGAGACCTGGACACCCAGCTTTGCCAGGCTCCTTGGAGAGTGAAAATGTAGAGAGCAGTCATAAAGAGCAACAACTCCTGTCAGCTGCTGCTGATCAGAACGAAGATCCTGCCGGAACAGCACAGGCACCGAACGACAAGTCCTGCAGCGCTCTGGGTGCAGCTCACGTCAGACACCAGCCCGGATAACGCTCCCTCCCCTCCAGAAATGCTTAAGCCTCTTCTAAGATAGCAGTAGATACTGCATTTATCGGATTAGCATGAAAGAAATGAGATGCGAGGGCTGTCAGCAGCTATTTGGGGTGTCCAATGTACATTTAAACTATTTCAACGCCCTGAGCGTGTAACAAAGAGGCTGCAACAAGAGAGGCGAGCAGAACTTTCTCCATGTCTGCGTGTTTGCTCCTCTGCAAGCGCTTTGCCCCGCTCCGTAACTGGATCCCTGCCCGGAGCCTCCCGCCCACACGGACCGGGGCCCGGCCCGCCGGGGCTGCGGGGCACACGGGGCACGCCGGGCACACGGGGCACA
>NW_009952893.1:3917542-3931740 GCF_000747805.2 Chaetura pelagica | reverse complement strand
CGGGGTCCCGGTGCCAGGAGTTCATTCATCTGGCCAGCAAAAAAAGGGATTAATCGGGCTGGACGGAGGAAAAGGGACGCTGGAGTCACTAGCGAGGGTGCAGAAGTATCCTCCCCCTTCTGTCTCCTAGGCATTATTTTGCCTTTTTCCTTCAACAGTGGCATCCAGCGCTCCTTTCTCACAGCAGGATGCGGTCAAAACAGGAGTTATCAGTTTGGTCTCCGGCTGCTTCTTCCGTGCTTCCCGCCGCACTTTCTTCCCCACACATTTAACCACAGGATGCAGCACAGAAGAACCTGCCCCGCCCTCCGCCTGTGCAACCCCGCTTGGGAGCAGCTCCAGCTCAGCGCCGCGGCTGGGAGGGCAGGCTGGGGCTCCCGCAGGGCACACCTGAGAAGGTGGCACCGGTCTGGGGGCTTCACGGAACAAGGAGAACTTCAGGACGGCCTCAGAGACAGGATGTGAGGCGAGGGAGGTTGTTCCAAACACAGGCAGGGCGCAGGGGAAATGCTTTGAGTGGCAAAAAGGGAAAGGCAAGAGACTAAGGAGAAAGGCAGCGTCTCTTGCATCCTGAGATGCGAGGAAGAAAACGGGCACTAGAGTTTGGGTAAAAGCGAAAACTAGACAAAGAGATAAGTCTGATGATCTGAAAGACTTAACCTGATGTCCTGACGTAGTGGTCACTACATTACACTGTCCCTTCAGAACAGTTTGGGTAGTTCCTTTGGTCCCCTATTCTAATTAAACAAAGGAGCGAGGTGAAAAAAGTACAGCGAAAAGCCACGTCTTTGAGGAGTGATAGGAACAAGCAGTTCTTGCCAACGTGGGATGATTTCATGTAAGCTTCCTCTTTTACTGTCTTTATTTGAGGGTTGCACTAACACATTTTTTAGTGGGAATACTGTTTTATCCCATAATTAGTCTTTTGACTGCACCTGGGATTAATTTCTGGCCTCAGCCTTTTCTTTAGCCTCCCTCCACTTGCTGGAACTGTACGTTCAAGCTGCTGCAACAATTGCTGTTGTGTTGGACATTTCTCTTTCTGACTGTCTTCTTCTTCAAAACTGTGCTGATGGTCCAAAATAAGAACCTGGACAATTGCCAGATCATTTAGATCATTTATAATGAAGTACATTTAAATACCATTGTAACCTTCTGTTCCTCTTAAGTCCTGCCTACATTTAAGATTATGTCCCTGTGGGTGTCCTTGATCTGTCTTTCCTCTGTAATAGTTTAGAATACAGCCACACAGAAAAATATTTTCAGGACAACTTCCAAAAAGCAAATCTCCAGGCAAAAAGGTCACGCAGTTTGACCCATTCAAGAGATCCACCCCTGTTATGTTTAAGTAATGCTCAGAAATGACATGGGAGATTCCAGTCATATTCTATACTTGGGAGAAAGTGTTTGATTAACACCACTGAACCTTTCCTGTAAGGCCTGGATTTTCAGGAATTAATCTTTCAGTGTAACAACACTATTTCTGCATTGGATTGAAGAGCTAGAGACAAGAAGAATTAGTAATAGCTGTATCCACCCTCTCCTTTCCCTTCTTTCCTGCAGAACCTGAATGAGGAAAAAGCTATCACTCTCCTGTACAGTCACAGCACAAGAACTAAGTATCAGTGAGAATATGAAACACTCCCTTCAATGTAAGCAAATTTCACCTAAGGTGAAATTGTCTTTTAAAAAAAGGAACAAAGAAAAAAATTACTTGCCACTACAGTCAGCCTTTTCTTCCATCATAACTGCCCTGTAAGAACAGCCTGTTTTCCTTTTGCTCTGGGATTCCACAGGGAGGACATAAGTACACGCTCAAGGTCCCCGGTGCTGCATCATCCACAACAGGAAGCACTAAACCTAGAAAATCTTTAAAAGGTTGGTCTCAGTCCTGCTGCTGAACAAACAAAGCTCATAGTTGTGCCTCGTTTGTTCTGTCATCTGTTTGTTCTGTCGTGTGTTTTCTTTTCTTACACATACCCTTGCAGACAGGTTGATATGTTTAACTACACACGGGTCAATGAATAACTCACCTAGAAGCACCAGCAACACAGAAAGAGAAAATGGGAAAAAAAACAGATGATGACGATGATGACATGTTGCTTTTAAAGCATAACAAAACTCCTGTCAGCATCAGCAGTCTGGTGCACAGACTGAGCTCAGAGGAAACCCTCAGAGCAGTAACTGAGCAGTTGTGGAGATGATGAACCCACCTTATTGTGAAGGAATAAATGGAAGGGGGCAGACATCTTTTGCAAGGTCACCATCACTTCTGCCTTCCTGCTATTCTTTCTTGCATTCTCTTTGTCGCTTCACGGATTTGCATGTCTCCACCTTTCTTCCCTTTGCACTGCATTCCCCATAGCAACTCTGCCTCCATACATCCAACTTCTGCCTCCTCCCACATGAAAGGCAGGCTGCACTTCAGAGGGAAAATTGCAAAGGGAAGGGGTCATTAGCTGATGTAGAATGGTAGTCAACTTTCTAGCACTACAGGCCATGAGCCAAAGCAGGCAGGAAAAAAATAAAGCAAGACATAAGGACAAGTGAAATAAAAGAAAGTAAGAAACTTCTAAAGCAGACAGCAGAAAGTTATATGAAGTGATCTTTCACCTAGGATTGTCTGCTCGGCAGACCTGACAGTACACGCTCGGGCTAGTTAGCTCCCCACAACCACATACTATTATTACAAGTACATCAAGGAAATAAATCAAAGATTACATATAATGAGAAAGGCTTGTTGTGACATGGCAATCATCTGCCACTCAATCTGTGTTCATGAAGAGGTTCCTATCTTCAGGCACACAAATTGCCATTTTTTTCAGAGCTTAGTTCCTGACGGAATGATGAAGTTTGCCTTCAGGGGGCTGGCTAACTACTCATAATTCTAGTGAACGTGGAGCTTCACAGGGTGTGGGTATTGAATTTACTTTCCTCAGGTAGGGTAGTAAAACACAGGGTTTATTGAACATTTGAAATGTAGAGTCATAGAATGCCAGGTTGGAAGGGACCTCAAGGACCATCTGAGCTTTTCTAGGAGCTGCTTACTTATGAGGTGGCTCAGCACCCTGTCATGCTGCAACTTAAAACTGTCTGATGTGGGGGAATCTTCCATTTCTCTTGGGAGACTATTCCAATGTTTGATTGTCCTCATGGTGAAAAATTTACCTCTTGTGTCCAATCGAAATCTCCCCAGAGCAACTTGTGCCCATTACCCCTTGTCTTTTCCATTTGACTCCTTGTAGAAAGGGAGTCTCCATCTTCTTGGTGGCCACCCTTTAAGTACTGGAACGTTTTAATAAGGTCTCCCCTAAGCCTTCTTTTCTCAAGGCTGAACAAGCCCAGTTTTCTCAGCCTCTCCTCATTTGGCAGGTTCTCCAGTCCTCCGATCATCCTTGTGGCCCTTCTCTGGACCCTCTCCAGCCTGTCCCCATCCTTTTTGTAGAGTGTCGTCCAAAACTGAACACAACACCCCAGGTGTGGCCTGACAAGTGCTGAGTAGAGCAGACTTCTTTATCTCTGCTGGTGATGCCCTTGTTGATGCAGCCCAGCATCCTGTTGGCTTTCTTTGCTGCTGCAGCACACTGCTCACTCATGTTGAGCCTGCTATCCATAAGGCAACACCCAAATCAGATAGAGAAGAATAGAGGTCACCCTCTCATAGCCACCATTTTAAGTTGGTTTCATTAGGTTACAGTTCCTACACTGTTGGGATGTTTTGAGTTTCAAACTTCACTCTATACTCCTCAGTGTCTTAAATAAAACTAGATCAGATTTTTCAGAATTTGAGCCCACCACAAATGGATATTCAGGTGAGCTGCCCACCTCCCAAGTATAAACAGAGACTTTTCCAAATCTTAGGAGTTATTAAACAGTGGTCATTACCAGTCTAATCCTGAGGCAAGGTGAACACTAGTAAATTGAGTAGGAAGAAGGTATTTCCAAGCTTTTGGGTGGTATTTCAGGACATGTAAGCACTGTTACTTAGTCCCTAACTAGGAGCAATTTTCAACTCACTAAGTACATTTCTTTTCCTGAAATGGTGAGAGGTAAGCAATTAAGCATGGGATCCTCTGCCTATGAAGCTAGTAAACACATTCAACTTTCTCTCCCTCTTTCAAAAAAGTAAATTTGTTGTTCTTTTATCATATCCTCTTCTTCAACTCCTGTGGCATATTATACTACCCCTAAACATGTAAGTATGTTCTCTATAAAGTGCAAGATTTATTAGACCAGAAGTTTACTGCCCTGCAGTTTTTGTTACTGGATACACTGTAAGGTTCATTCATTCAAACCACAAGCCTGTTTAATTTTGCACACCAAGCAGAACCCTTTTTTTGCATTCAGGATCCCTGCTGCTAGGAACTGTTTGTCATGTGAAACCCCAGTCACGTTGGCTGCAGCATCTAACAGTTAACCTCTACAAGCATAATTCACTAAAATAATGGAAGACGGTACATTCTTTGAATCTGTAATAAACTTCTTTTAAAATAACAAAAGTTTCTAATTTTAATATATTAAATAACAATTCTCAAACATCTAGCCAAGAATCAGAAGCTATTTCTCTACAAAAAGGCACAAGGAAAAAGGCAGTATGGCATGGATCACAAGGGTGCCACATAATTATTTTCTCTGGCTACCTCCAAATGGAAAAGCAAAGAAAACATGAGAGGACATGTTGTCATCTTACTCACTGCAATATGTAGTGATTAAGTGGATTGTAAGTTAGATGCCCTAAGCAAAACCTTAAGTCTACATTTGCTTCTTAAAATAGTTTTATAAAAGGGAATTGGGATTAAATCTTAGCAGTAAAGGAAAAAAATACATCATGTGATAAAACACTGAAAGTCTCCAAGAAATTAAAATTGAGTTAATTTACCAAAGTTTCAGTAAAAGAAAAATATCCCACTTAAAAAATAGATCTATTTAATGAAGGGGGGTTTTTGTTTCTTCTCTCTTCTCATTTTCATTCCAGATGTGGTTGTCATTTTGGGGAACAAGAAAGTCCTTGCCTCACATGTTTCCCACAAGTTATCAGGAAGTACCAAAGATGAGGCAACAGCTTTCCCAGAAATAAAATCACAAAGCCTACCACAAATTCATGGAGGTGTTCTTGTTTGTCTGAATATAGTAGCTGGGCTCTCAAATTGTTAAAAGAAGAGAGCTTTTTAAGTGGTCAAGAGTAGAAGGCTATAAGGAAGCCAAGTTACCACATTTTAAGCAGAGGGCTTAAAAAAGTTTATACAGGTAAAGCATTCTTTATTTAGGTGTAAATCACAGTGTTGTTGCTCACTCTTCGTGGGCACAGGCACTTTTTTCAGCCCTGCTGATAGTGGGAGTATAACTTAAAATAATTTATTTTTTTTTCCTCCAGTTTGTTGTTCTGCTCTATCATCTTTGCTGTCTTCTGTTCTATGGACTTTTCTGCATGGTAAGGCAATACAGATGAAACCAGATTAAGGAAGCAGATGAAATCTCTCTGCAGGGTAAACTGGGAAAGACATGAAGCTACTCTTTTTTAAATTGTTATTTTATTTATTTATTTATTTGTTTTTAATAAACTTGCATGTAGAATTAAGCGTAGTGAAATACAATTTGTATACAACTAAGGGATAACTGAACCAAGCAGGTGATGGAGAGATACCCATGTTACTAAAATGCTACTGCCCTGGGGTCTGCAATGTGCTGTAACTCCATTCTAAAAGCATCTATTTATTAATCAACTCTTGCAGAACTCCAGCAGGAAAAGTAGAGGGAGTGTCCCAGATGTGCTAACCAACTGGTACATGGATCTGCTCTCAAATAGAGCATGTTTCAAACACTGGTATCTGTCAGCATCTGAGGTAGTTTCTTTGCTGGTGGGAACTGCTAGAAGTTTACACAAAATCCTTTTCTACACATGACATGAGGTAGCTGCTCACAAAAGCTCTATTGGGAAGGATCTGGAGTCCTAGGAAGCAACGGAGACACAGTGCTTAGAGTAGGGATTAGATAAGCCTAAATTAATGTTAAACCAGTGGTAAAAATGCCATGTTCTCCACTTCAGAATATGTTCGGATCCTATCTGTTTCTAAGGAGTAATTTGGGGAAACAATCCACTCTCTCTCCCTACACCTAGACTTGAAAGGCAAAGTTTTGGGCCCCATTACATATCCTCTAGTTACTTCTCCATCTTACAGTAAGCATACTTGCCTGAGGCTGTCTTCCAGGGGTCTGCTGTTATGGAACAAGGAAGAGGAATTTCTGGGGCTCCCCTTCTGTGAAGCTGGGGTTTCCCACCCTGCTTATGTTGTCTCCACATCTCCCCATACCACAGATCCCACATGTGCCTCTTTCCCCCTCCACTACCCCACTAATTCACTGCATCTTAGTCCCCCACAACTTTTAATTAATTTTTCCTTCACAGTAAGGAATATATCAGAGAACCAGTGAAGTATTCTGGAAGAGCTGAGTTGGGAATAGCTCTTAGGATGGGTAATGGCTTCAGTCAAATGTTCTTTGGTCTGTAGGTTATTATAAAACTAGCTGAAACTATCATCAACACACATACAAGAAGGTAAGCTCTCAGCCTCTTTATCTCAAGTTCTCATTTTGCTTTTTTCCAGTTTTCAACACAGTCAGCCTGTTTTTGTTTGTCTTTGTCAGGAACATTCCCCCACATTTCACAGTTCACCTTGAGCACTGGGCTGGCTGCTCCTGGTGTAAACAGGACATGAACAAAGCTTAACTATCAGAGGGGTGGACATATCAGTCATAGAACCAAACAGCAAGATAGGAAAGTGTTGGGAGTAGAGCAGATTATTTATCACAAAGCAATATAATCTTTGACATTTTTTCTCATATCCTCTAATTTTGTGTCATCTTTCTTTATTGAGATCTTGGCTGTTACTCCCAGTCTGTGAGTGATACCAGCCTCGGTTCCCCAGCTCTTGCATGCTTAAATGAGGACATCCATTCTCTCTCTGTTGTTTGGTTTTGGTTTCCTTTTTCCTAGACTATGATAATTTTTTTGTTCATCTTGCTTGGACTTTCCCCTGTTCGTTCACGTGCTTCTTGAAATGAGGCACCAGCACACACTGAACTTGCTGCAAGTTGCCATGTTGCTCCTTTTGTCTTACCTGTGACACTCCTGGTCTGAAACTATTGCTTTTTCAGAACAATATGACATGGCTGCTTCAATCAGTTTGTGATTCACTGTGTGCCCTGATCCTTTCTGAAGAATGTTTCCAATAAATTTACTCCTTTATCCTGAGATTATAGATGGGAATAAAGTATTACATTTGCTGACTTCTAATCCTATTTATTTCACCACCTTGTCAAGATAACTTTAAACTATAAATTTCTCCCTCAAAGTGCTTGCAACTCTTTCCAGCTTAGTGCTTCCCACAGATTTAGTAAGCAAAATCTTGCATGTAATTAATGAACAGAATGAGGACAGATGCCTGCATAACCTCATTTTGGTGTGTTTTTGCATTTTGGCAGAGACCAGCTGCTCTGCATGTGCCCTGGTTACATAAGGATGCTGTCATCTTGGCTTTGCTATCTAGCACAGCAGGACCCAATCAGCACATTTTCTGCTAGCTGGATTGCAAGGTGTAGTCTGAGAGGACACCGAAACTTGGGAATGCCAAGACAAGACAGCTATCACTTCTTCTCATGTATGGAGCCTGGGAGAAGACAGATTATCATGCTGGCCTGGCATTGTCAACCATCCTTCATAGTAATAGTGCATTTGTAGAATGTCCTCTTCATATCCCCTTCATTGTGTCTTACTTTCTGCTTTGGCATTGTTGGATTTTCTTTTTACCATATGGTTCTTTTGTCATATCTATCTATCTATCTATCTATCTATCTATCTATCTATCTATCTATCTATCTACCTACCTACCTACCTACCTACCTACCTACCTACCTATCTATTTTTACATTTTGGTATGGTTCTTTCTGAGTTTTGGAGTTAATGTCATTATTTAACCAAGCTGATTTTTCTGCATTTTACTGTTTCTTTGATTGGAATGATTTGGGCCCATGTAACCTCTGATTTTTTTCAGAATTATTTTTTATTTTTACTTCCTTCCTCTGAAATCTTATTTGGCAAGGTGGAGAGTTTCAAAGCTGTTCTGCTAAAGCCATTGTCTCTATGTCTCTTGTCGCTTCATGAACAGCTGTGCAGCCTGATGCTGCTTTTGCTCACTCGGCTAGATTTGCTCAGATTAGAAATCTAGAAAGGCTTCCCTATAGGATGTCTTACATCCTCCATATGTCTCCAACTTCCTACCTCTTTTAGTCAGCTTTCTCCCACTGCACCCATCTACCAACAGACATCTGTTAAGTAGCATAGTGAACATAGTGGTAACGAAGGGCTCTAACATGATTTTATTTTACATCCCCCCCTTCAAATAATACTCCCTGAATCTTCCTTATGCAATGCTCCATAGCAAAGTCACACCATAGTAGGATCTTTCCTCTGCTTCCGTTTAAGCAGATCTCCTCATGAGTTCTGGACCTCAGACCAGGCTGAGGTCCCCTTGGTGAGCTGCTGCTGACACCTGCTGCCAGAGCTGAACGCAGCAGAGTAACACACTCCACCAGATGGGAGGTTCAGGGAATGCAGCTTTGGATTCCGACTACCCTGTTGTACTCAAAGAGGTAAATACCATCCATAGTTCTGTGGAAACAGGAGTAGTGCAGACCAGAAATAGTGGAGTATCAAGGGGCAATTTAAGGTTTTTTGTTGATTTTTTTTCCAGTAAAATCAGTGAAGGACAGAGTTATTTGAAAGTAATTTTATGCATTTTCTGTGATAGAAATTAATGAGTCTATGGCTAGAAGTATCACACAATCATAAAACCACAGAATCACAGAGTGTTCGGGGTTGGAATGGACCTCTGGAAATCGAGTCCAACCCCTGCCAGAGCAGGATCACCACAGAGCTAGGGTGGGTCACTCAGACACATTCAGACAGGTCTTGAAAGTCTCCAGAGAAGGAGACTCCACAGACTCTCTGGGGAGCCTGTTCCAGTGCTTTATAACCCTTACAGTAAAGAAGATCTTTCTCGTGTTGAGGTGGAACTCACTCCCTGTGCTCTAGTTTGCATCCATCGCCCCTTGTCCTATCACAGGGCACGACTGAAAAGAGACTGGCCCCTCCTTCTTGACTCCCACCCTTCAGGTATTTATATGCATTAATAAGATGCCCTCAGTCTTCTCTTCTCTGGACCAAACAGCCCCAGGTCTCTCAGCCTTTCCTCATATGACAGATGTTCCAGTCCCTTAATCACCCTCACAACCCTCTGTTGGACACTCTCAAGTAAATCCCTGCCCCTCTTGAACTGGGGAGCCCAGAACTGGACACAAGACTCCAAGTGGTGAATCAGCCAATCCTCCCAGTTTCCCATCATCACCAAACTTGCTGAGGATGCACTCTGTCCCATCATCCAGTAAATACTTCTGCAAATGGTTTTACATTGGATTCAAGAATAAGCTTCTCCTCAAAGCAATCCCTGTCCAGCAGTAGGGACTTGTTTCTTTGTTTTTGCAAACCTCCTTTTCACTTATTTCAATACTGAGATGTCACATCCAGGACAATGAAGTGTGGCAAAAGAACTCACTGGAAGGTTGTTAGGTTTAGGGAACTGTAATGGCTGTAGTTTAGGCCTTTACAGGTGTATAAAGGATTAAGAACCTTTTGAGCTATCAGAAGACTAGAAACCGTGCTAACATCTGGCTACTGGTAGTAAGAGTGTTTGTGCATTTAGGAAGATGGGATATTATGCTTAGTTGCTAAAAGGAAGGGCAACAAACCAGTCTGAAGGGTTCATCTAGTTTGCATTTGAACTGTAATAACATCTAGGCTAAAACCCTCAGGAGACAATGTGAGGATGGAGAGTGGTTTTGTTTGTTCTTCTTTTCAGCCAGCTGATCCACTTCTACCTTTTCATATTTGTGTGACAGGTTCTCTCCTGTGTCTTCAACTCTGAAAAATACAGCATCTCAACCTTTCAAATACTTCTAAATTTGAGGATAATCACAAACCAGCCATCACTGCTCCACGTTCTCTGTAAGAAGCATTAATTGTCTTTGTCACCCATTTACATCCTTGACTTGGGAATACTTAGGTACTGGAAATGGCTGTTCGTTCTTCTCTACCAAACTGGGTATTTGCAGAGAGAATTTTACTGTGGACTAGACAGTGAATTGGGCTGCTTAAATACACGTGAATGTGAAGCAGATTTAAGTAAACCTTTAACAGCTGCCAAGATCAGTGACTGTGCATACACTGTGAACATACAAATCAATAGGGCAGTGAGTGTGTTAGTTGCCCAATGTATTTTATTTTAAGGCATTTATCTTTTAGTGTAATGGAATGGCACCATTCCTTCAATTTATATTTGACAGAGCACTATGGAAAGCAGATAAATACTCACAGTAATGGACTTTGAGACTTCCATATAATCAGGTTACACATCTAAGCTAATAACACTTGTATGCTCCTCTTTTTTAATGGTCTACTGCTCTAAGATTGATTTTCTATCAACAGTTGCTGGACACAGGCAGTCCTGATGAATCCATTTTGTCTGCCAGTCGTGCTGGCATCAACTCTCAAAAAGATATTCAGAATAAAAAATGTGGGGCTTTAATTTTGCAGAGGAGTTTGCATGTGACATCAATTTAATTTGCTTGCAAGAGAGGGCCTCAGAACCAGAGTTTGAGCCAAGAAATAAAAGGAAAGCATAGGTAAAAAAACCTAATAGTGTACCCATTGAGCAACTTGTCTTGGATGCCAAGATTATCCCTGCATGGGAGTCAGCTGTAGAGCTATTCTTACCAGACAAGGCTGTACCTGGGCAAACACTGGGAGCACTGACTTTGCAGCAGCAAAGCCTTTGAGCAGGTTGTTTGGATATTTGTAATTCGTCTTAGAACCTCTGCCCAGTATTTCCCTTTTTGTGTCGTGTTTGTAACGTGCTTACATTTTTCTAACATGCATACCACCTTTTTAGCAGCCCAACTTTGGCCTCCTGTGTAGGAAGGACATCAAAGTCCATAAATTGCATCTATTAGTGGCGTGAAATGTAGAACGTGTTGCGATGGCAGCAGTTCAAGCTCTGACTCTGTGAAAGCACTAAAGGAAAACAGTAGTTCATTTTGGAGGTCATTGGAAGGCAGTAGAAGGAGGACATGGGAGTTGCTCAGTTGGACATATTCAGCACAAGTGTTACCAGTCCAGGTCCTCAAAATAAGCCAGATGCTGTTTTCTAACCACCATCGCCCAACTATTAATTAACCAAAAGGCTTTTGAAAGGTAAACTGAAGTTGCTTAGCGGTGATTCCTGCCCTTCCAGAGCACTCAGCTGGACTGCACGCTGCCTCTGAGGACGAGGACATGAGGAAGCCTGTGACCAACCTCCCTCTGGCATACCACAGCAAGCTTGGGCTGCTAATGACACCTGCTCAAGTGAAGGGCAACAAAATAGATGCAGTTCAGCAGCAGTTTGGGAGCCAGTCCAGAACTGGGTTAACAAGAGCAATAAATGCAAGTGCCCACAGTGCATGGGACTCAAAACTGCTCTGTGTGGTGAAGCACATCCTGTCGTTGACTCCTTGTAGAGAGCTGGTACTACTAATAGTACTTATGATATCCTAAGTGTTCTCCAGTCAGGGGCCTACTCTTGCTTTCTAGACACTAGAGTGTCATATCTAAATAGGAAAAAGTTGCAATCGTTGTGGGTTGTGATGATACTGCCACCTTCCCTCCAGCCCATATGTGCATTTCCTCTTCTCTTTCTTGAGCATAAGGCTAAAAGGTAGAATGCTTTTAGGGCCAGATCAGGCAAAACTGTGAGTCCTGCAGGCTGGGCAGGATCAGCTCTGCCAGGGATCCAATGAAGGTAACACCAGACTTATAGCTATCTTTTCTGCATAAGGCATGGTATGGAGACCACACTGAGTTGTAGCTGGAGGCTGATAATAACTTTCACTTCTTGACAAAATAGAGCATCTTCTAGTTTATTTTGATCTGCTCTTTGGCATGCAGCACAAGCCTTTCGCTCTGTTTAGATGGAAGCTTCTGTCCTTGCTCTTCCAAAGAAACAAGTCCCTCTGAGAGGTAATTGCTTTCATTCAGGAATGACCCATTTCCTGAGGGTGAATGGCAAAGAAGAAAGGGAATAGCACTGAGTGAAAATCAAACCTTAAATTTTAGATCTTGCATACTGGACCTGAACTGAATGCCTGGTATTTTGCCTGGCAGTGCTTGGTTCTCATCATCAAAGTGGCATGGGTTCAGATGTATCCTGTTGCTGGCAATTAATCACTCTTCTGACCCATTATAAATAGATTCAAATTTGCAATCAGTGTGTTGTAAGGTAGATTTGAAAGCAATGCTGCTTTACTGACAGAGATGTTGCTGTTTGCACTGCCTGTGAAAATAATGTGGTGATCTCTGGAAGGACTCATTGTTACACTTCCACAGGGTATCCACTATCAAGGCAGACACTTTATTTCCTGATTTTTCCACGAAGGCTGCTTAAAGGTTTAGTCACTTGCATGACCTGTATTCAGTGATACAACACAGAACTTCCTTACCTGTTTTGACAGATAGAGCGTATAAAGCTTGTAAATAAAGATGCAATTAATTTGCATAAATTATTAGCTCACCAGAGAATTGTGATTTTTTTATCAAAGATACTGTGATGAAAGTTTATGGTTGCAGAAATTGCTTGGGCAATTAGTCATGATGATAAGTTTGCATATAGCTGGAATACTTACAAGTGTAATTCATTGAAAACAGTAATGTTAATTAGGGTCAAGTCACCATAAAAGATAGATTCCTCTGTTGAATATAATTTGTCATTCCCTGTAGGGAAGAGGAAGGTGAAATGGCTTTGACTTTACAGTCATAGTTTATCAAGTGTTTTCATTGAAAAATCTGGCTGGAGAGGTAAATAAACCATCAACATTTCTGTCAGCTTTGACAGTAAAAGCTAATTATTTCACCAGGGTGCTGCCCTATTACTTATCACAAAGTCCTATCAAACAACGACAGTTTCTTTCCTACAACGTGAAGAAATCGGTCGCTCCAGACGCCAGAAAAATTCTTCAACACTGCTTCAAAGCACAGGCAGGATTAGCACAGGGCTGTCACCACCCGACGCCCTGAATGGTGCCCATTCTCGAGAGCTGCCACGCAGTTGCACAGAGGACAGAGGCTTCCCTATTTGCATTCTCACTGCGTCCCTGCTGCTGAGGGAGGGAAGCCTGAGGAACGGATGGGCACAGACTGCTGATTTCTCCCCAAGGACAGGGCACGTTGGCAGGATGGTGGAGCTGGTGGAGCTGCCCCCGCAGTGACCCACGCAGGGAAAAGAAGCAGTAGCAGGCGAGAGTGAGAACCTGCCTCGTGATTTTCACCTTTTCCTGTTCAAACCTGTCCCAGATCTTGAAAGATCGGATACAAGGCTGTGCTGTGGAATAGATACATTTACACGCTCGTTATCTATTTTCTGTGCTCGACAGATGACTGTGACTGAGAGGGCAGGAACACGCCCAGCTCTGCTGCCCTCGCTGGGAGGTGGCAGTGCTCAGCCGGGCACAGGGTCAGGCCTGCAGCCTTTCTTCCCTAAAGCCTGGGATAGGGCACACAAGCTGATTTTTCCTGTATATATTAATAATCTGAATCTTTAAAAATCTAAATGCCAGCTGCTTAAGTTACTTTCCATGGATTACTAACACGGAGGGACACACAAAATGCATTCCCTATGATGTGTATTCTAATTTCAGATCGTTGGGGTGACTGGAATAGGTGAGGCCTTGGGACGTAAACACCAGGTGCTTGTGTCATGGCTATGGGATGACGGAGGTGGCAGGAAGTGGTTATTTTTCAATGTTTGCAGACCTGGGTCACACCAGCACTTGGCAGCGCTCCACGAGGTGCCACCTTGTGTCCGGACGTTCAGCTTCTGTTTTCTGTTAGTTAGTAAAGGATAAGCCCGTACCTGGAATGACTTCCAGAGAGCTTAGCCCCGCCCTGTGCCGACAGTGACCCTCCCGGAGCTCTCACACAGTGCCAGCCCAGCCGCAACCGGGTTGGAGGTGCTGAACGTCATTCCCTTCCGCCCTGGCGCAGCATCACTCCGGACCGCGGGGGGCACGAAGGTGCCAGCCCCGCTCCCGCTGACCTCCCGACGCGGGACCCC
>NW_009952893.1:3890160-3916761 GCF_000747805.2 Chaetura pelagica | reverse complement strand
TGGCCGTGGAGGAGGTGACGGACCCCGACCTGGTGCTGCACAACCTGCTGCGGAACGCGCTGCTGGGCGTCAGCGGCGCCGGCCCGCCCCGCCGGAACACCGAGCTCGTCAAAGTCATGGGCCTCTCCAACTACCACTGCAAGCTGCTGGCCCCCATCCTGGCCCGCTACGGGATGGACAAGCAGACCGGCAAAGCGAAGCTCCTCACGGAGATGAACCAGGGAGACATCTTCGACTGCTCCCTGCTGGGTGACCGCGCCTTCCTCATCGAGCCGGAGCACGTTGAAACCATCGGCTACGGCAAGGACCGCTCTGGCAGCCTCATCTACCTGCACGACACCCTGGAAGACATCAAGAAGGCCAACAACAGCCAGGAGTGCCTCATTCCTGTCCACGTGGATGGAGATGGCCACTGCCTCGTCCACGCAGTCTCCCGGGCGCTGGTTGGCAGGGAACTGTTCTGGCATGCTCTGCGGGAGAATCTGAAGAAGCATTTTGAGGAGAACCTGAGTCACTACAAGGCGCTTTTCCATGACTTCATTGACGCAGCAGAGTGGGAGGACATTATCAATGAATGTGACCCTTTGTTTGTTCCTCCAGAAGGTGTGCCGATGGGCCTTAGGAACATTCACATCTTTGGGCTGGCCAACGTGCTTCACCGCCCTATCATCCTGTTAGACTCCTTGAGTGGAATGCGAAGCTCTGGAGATTATTCAGCAACATTCCTCCCTGGTCTGGTACCACTAGAAAAATGCATGGGAAAAGATGGCATGTTGAACAAGCCGATCTGCATTGCATGGAGTAGCTCAGGACGTAACCATTATATTCCTCTAGTTGGAATAAAAGGTGCTGCTTTACCTAAACTGCCTAGGAAGCTGCTTCCTAAAGCCTGGGGAGTCCCTCAAGAACTCATCAAAAAGTACATCAAGTTAGAGGAGGATGGTGGTTGTGTTATTGGAGGAGACAGAAGTTTGCAAGATAAGTACTTGATGAGGCTTGTTGCTGCGATGGAGGAGGTTTTCATGAGTAAACATGGTATCCATCCCAGCCTTGTAGCTGATGTCCATCAGTATTTCTACAGAAGGACTGGTGTGATAGGAGTCCAGCCTGAGGAAGTCACTGCAGCTGCCAAAAAAGCAGTGATGGACAACCGCCTTCACAGGTGCCTCATCTGCGGGGCCCTTTCGGAGCACCACGTTCCTCCAGAGTGGCTGGCTCCTGGGGGGAAGCTCTATAACCTGGCAAAAAGTACCCACGGCCAACTAAGGCCTGACAAGAATTACAGTTTTCCCCTGAACAGTTTGGTGTGTTCTTACAACCCTGCAAAAGATGTGCTGGTACCAGACTACGGCCTGAGTAGTTTGACTGCTTGTAACTGGTGTCACAGTAACTCAGTGCGTCGTGTCAGAGAAGATGGCTCTGTTTCATACTTGGATGGAGACAGAACTAATACTAGGTCTACAGGTGGCAAATGTGGCTGTGGATTCAAGCACTACTGGGAAGGTAAAGAGTATGATAATCTCCCTGAAGCTTTTCCTATTACTCTAGAGTGGAGTGGAAGGGTAGTGAGAGAGACAGTCTACTGGTTCCAGTATGAAAGTGACACATCTCTGAACAGCAATGTGTATGATGTCGCCATGAAACTCGTTACCAAGCACTTCCCTGGTGAATTTGGTAGTGAGATTCTTGTTCAGAAGGTCGTCAACACAATATTGCATCAAACTGCCAAAAAGAACCCTGATGATTATACCCCTGTAAATATCGATGGTGCTCACGCCCAAAGAGCTGATGATGTACAGCAAGGACAAGACTTAGACTCACAACTTCCAACCAAAATTATTTTGACTGGACAGAAGACAAAAACTTTGCACAAGGAGGAGCTGAATATGAGCAAAGCTGAAAGAACTATTCAGCAGAACATTGCAGAACAGGCATCTGTAATGCAGAAACGGAAAAGTGAAAAATTGAAACAAGAGCATAAAGGGCAACCTAGGACTGCCTCTCCTGGGGCTGTTCGTGAGGGCCCATCATCCGCACCTGCTACACCAACAAAAACCCCGTATTCTCCAACATCTGCAAAAGAAAAGAAAATTCGAATAACCACGAATGATGGGAGGCAGTCAATGCTTACACTGAAGTCCACAACCACTTTCTTAGAACTACAGGAAAGCATAGCAAGAGAATTCAGTATTCCTCCGTATTTGCAATGTATTCGCTATGGTTTTCCTCCTAAAGAGCTTCTGCCTCCCAAAGAAGGCATGGAAAACGAGCCTGTTCCTTTGCAGCATGGTGACAGGATTGCGATAGAAGTCCTGAAAGGTAGGGAGGAAGGCAGGCAGTCTGCTGCAGCACACTCGTCCCATGCCATCAAGCATGAAGATGTTGCTGTCACTAGTAAAATCTCATCCAAGGAGCTGCAAGAGCAGGTCGATAAGGAGATGTATTCTCTCTGTCTTCTAGCAACACTAATGGGTAAGGCTGACTTCAAGTTATACTTTAAAATTGTATTTTTAAATAGAAGATGACATTTTACAAACTAGTTTCATGCATCTACCTTTTTTTTTTTTCTACTCTGTAACCACGGAGAAGGTCCTTTATTCCTCTGTGAGAAGAACATTTAACACTCTTAGTGACTTGTTGAGTGTTGTGCCTTTATAAAATGAGATACTTGTTCTTTCTTTGCTGTAAAGTTCTCTTTTAAAAATTGCTGTTTAGAAGTTGTTGCATTTCCTCTTCTGTCTCTTTGGTTTTTCTCTCATTAGGCATTCATCTGTGTGTGAGGTACTGTGCTCTCTTTTTACCTACATCTCCCTCAGGTTTTTCAGGAAATAAATTCAGAGCAGAGATGAGAAGGGGACGCTGAGTGTCTGCTCGCTGGAAGTCGCAGGACTAAGTTCTCACCTTTGTAATAGGATAAAGTCCTGGCATTTCTCCCCACAGGGAGTTGTGTTGGTTTAAGCTGATCAGCACATTGTCTCTTCAGCTAATCTACTAATTTTAAGTGAAGATCTGGTCTTTCCGAAGAACTGTGAAAAGTATTCTTTCAGAATGTAAGCAGAGGAGAAACAGAGATCTAAACACGTATTTGAATTCCAAAGGTAGATGTAAGGTTACAAAACTATGCTTAAAAACTGTCAGTCATGTAAATCTGCCTGTTAATAATTCAAGACAAAAGGATTTTTATCAGGGGCCTTTGGTTTTTATTTTGATATTTGGATTTGGGAAACTTGGACCTTTGTTTGTGTACTTTCTTCCTCAGGTTTCACAGTTCTTGCTGCTAAGTGGCAGGAAGTAGAACGGTAGTTGTCACACATTTAGCTCTGTGACCCAGTTGAATAGTGATGTTTACAGTTCGTTTTTTCTCTTTTTGGTGGGAGCCTTTTCTTTTACTGGAGGGATTTGGTGTGGCAAAAGCACGTGATGTTTTAGAAACGAAACAATTACATAATCACAGAGTGGTATAGCAGAAGTTCAACAAGCAGAACTTTCTTTTCCAGGCCTGATTGTTTACTCCCGTGTCTCTTGCAAGATAGCATGCTGAATCACTGGCCACCTCGTCACATTGACATTTACACCGCAGATCCAAAGTGCAGGGAAATGTTAGGTTTAAAAGCTGACTTCATTTGGACGTGAAGCTTAAAAGAGTGCTTTCCTGTTTTCAGGAAATATTGATGAAAGTGTAGTTATTGGCTTACTTTTAAAGAACATCAGAGTTTTTTTCTATCTCAGCTACTTCAGCATAGGGTGTGTCATTTTTTTACAGGTACTTATCCGTAAACTGGGAGCCGATCCTGTATTCAAGAAGCAATTTTTGTCTTTGACTTTCCATTGCTGTTAGATTCTGCTTTCAAAGTACAGGTTAGAGTAGAATTTACCTCACCCTTCTGAGACTGTGTCCATTTTGCATTAGTAAGGAAAGTGGCAGCAAATGATAAAACAGCCACTTATAACAACTTGTGCAGTTACTGAATAAGCTGGTATTTATATATAATAACTTTTCTTATCAGGGCTTAATTTTCCTTTAGATTTTTTTTCCACAAGTATCTTTAGACAGTTGACTCATTACAATTTGATTTTTTTAATATTATTTTTTTTCATGGGGAGACAAACTCTAAGAAACTTACTGTGTCCCTGTGCTTTTGTAGGGACATTGAAACAGCAGTTCCTCAAGGTGGGATCTTCAGCTTTTTTGGGATGAGAAGCCTTGGTGTTTCTCAATGACATGTCTCCGCTGCTAAAAAACTGCTGCAAAGTTCTGAGAGTCAGCTCATCCTGCAAGCTTTTGCTGTATCTTTGTCCTGCTAAAAACATTAATCAAACACTGTCGGATTAGAATGTGTAGAGGGGAGACACTGTTGGAATAGTTTGCTGGCCCTAACACAATTTTTTTTTCCCCAGTGCCCATAGCAAAAGTGTCTTCAAACATCTATAACTGTTCATTCTGGATGCTTAAAAGCCTTTGTTTCATACAGAGTTGCCTGTAGGCTGACTTTGAGGCTTATTTCATATTTCAGTTACTCGAATTCTCATTTTCTTCGGGTCTCTGCTAGTTAACTGATTAAAAGTTTAAACCACGGTCTTTAATTTTCTGTATATAATTTAAAAATAAGCCCTGGGAAATTAAATGCTGTAATCTTTGGACCACTTAACATATTATGCATATTTTTTGTAAAGCTTTCTTCTCTTTTTTTGTCTAGCTTAGAATACAGAATCCTATAGAGAAATTACTAAAGGAACTTTAACATTAACACATTAAAACATTTTCTTTTTAAACAGATTTGATTACACTCATACTCTAGAAACGTACAAGTCAAGTGTGAATCTATTTTGATGGGCTTGTTTTACATTGATTTTGTCAGCACACAAGAAATGAAAATAGCCAGGTTTAAATTAAACGTGCTAGTTTATACTGAGGTTTGCTTGGAATTGAACAGCTTGTTTTTAAGACACCTTTAGTTCCCTGTTAACGTTATGTTTCTCAACTGGGATTCTGAGTTGTTTTGCACTTCTCTATGTCCTCCCTGCTGCATGAGGTGACAGTCTTGGGCTTCCAGTGGCTTAGGTTAGTCTGCAGCTGCTTTTTTTTCTGCACTGTGTGAGGCATGCTTGTGGATAAGATAGTCTTCAGTTGTTGTCATACCTTAATGTTGTGGGGCTGAGGTCTGGTCTGAGTGAGTCTGTCCTGGAGTGGGAACAGTGCAGGGAGCATAATCTCTTTGATAAATGTAGTGTCTTGAGGGAGTTCTGAATCTAATTAAATGATCACCCAAATTAACTTAGACCTATAAACATCTTACTGCCATGGCAGACAAACCCAACACAGTGAAACCCAACTAGCAACAAAAATCTGCAAACCTCAAATGTAGTTTAGTTGAATCACACACCCTAGTTCCTCTGATCTGGGAAAGTCCAGTTGTAATTGTGGGGTTTTTTGGTGTTCCAATCTGAGATCTCTATCAAAACAGCATCGTTAGTTTGTGTTTCTTTCAGGGGCTGATGCTTTTGTTTTGTGAGCTCTGCTCTCCATACTTTTCTGCATGTAGTCCTTGTTACTGTTGCATAAAAGGCTGTGTAAACAGTGATGATGCTCTTGTGCAAGGCTTGAAAAATCATTCCAAAACAAATGGGGAATCTTTCCTTGGAGAATGCCACTGATGGGCTTCTTCTAAAAGCCTGGTACTCATCTTGTGGAAGGAAAGTGAACCCTTCAAACAGGAATGGCTTGCTAGATGCACCAGTATAGGAGACCTTAGTATTAAATCAGTCACCATATGGCTGCTGTTGTTTGCTGTACAAATGACTGCAGTGAACGAGAGTATATATGGTTCAAGGGAATGGATTTTAAATTAATCAGATCATGTAGAACTCCTGTCTTTAAAGTATCTAAAGACAAAACCCTATGAAGATGCACTGTACCTTTTTATAGGGATCTAGGTCTTAGTGATACCTGATGTGGAGAGGGGAGCAACAGAATCCTTCTTGTGGAGAGACAGAGGAGCAGGCAAGAGAAGTCGAGAGTGGCTTTTAGGGTTTCAGAGTGTAATGTAGCTCACAGGGCCACTGTCATAAGGGTGAAACATTTTTTCATCTGAGGTGAGTGGGACAGGAGAGTAGCCACTGTCACCTTGTGGGATATGCAGTAAAGAAATGTAGAGAAGGATTTAGATGTGCCCTATATTGAATATGTGCAAGCTATTAAAAATAACTTTTTAGTTTTAATTTGCTCTAACAGCAAGCAAAGAAATATTGGTGGGCAATAATTTATAGCCTCACACATTCCAACTATCTCTACAAGTAGTAAGTGCATCCAGTTAATGTTATTGATGATTTACATGCTCCAACTTTAGTAGAAAATTGAGACATGATTATTCAGATTTTGATGCCTACAGAAGGGTGCAATTTCTATTTAAACTATCTCAGTATGTTGCCTGAATGTTTGATGTACAGTGGGAAAAGCAATTTTTTCTGAAAATGTATAGGCACAGTAGCTATTTCTGCATCAAGAGAATGGACTTTATCTGTACTTTCTGTTTGCACTACTTGGACAGCTACATCACACATCGCTTCTCTAACTGAGTGGTTAGCAAAATGAGGAAAAGAATATAGGTAAAAATGCAGATCTGAACTGTTTTAGTGGGTGCTGTTAGGTCACTGATATTCTATCATTGTAACCCATTTTTTCTGTTCTTTATATTCCTTTCCTTACATAGCCTAGGTTGTGTTTTTCTTCCTCTGTGGCATTTAAACTTGTCACATTTCAATGCTGTTTTTGGCATCTTTGAAAAATGTCAGTTACATAGTACTGCTGAGGCCTTACTGTTGGTATTTTGTTTCTAACCCTCAAGAAAAGCAAGGTATAGACTCAGCTTCTACACAGCTGCCTATGTGGATGTTTGGATCTCAGCTGTAGCATAAAGTCTGCTGTATGGCAGCTGTCAAATTGAGATCTGATCTTTGAAAAGATGTAGGAGTATAGAATTGAGGCTTTAATGTGCAAAGGTATGTGCTTGAATTTTGGAAGTGTGTTAGTAATTTCCTAGTTTTATGTTGAAAGCATGGGTAGGAGGGAAATGGAGACTTGTGTAGGGCCAAGCAAAGAACCAGGAGCTGCACCCTGGGTCAAATAAATTTGTACCTTTGTACTAGAACGTGTAAGACAGTGGTATGTTTTCCTGAAAGTTTCTCAATAGCCTGGGCTCCTGTTCTGTAACTTTGCAATAAAAATTTAAATTCTTAGTTGCATAGCAGAGCTGGAGGATTCAGCTTTTAATTCAAGGAGTTCTCAGCCATTGTCTATAATGTTAACATTTGACTGGTTAATTCTAATGATTGTGTTTGATTTTTATAGGAGAAGATGTCTGGTCTTATGCAAAGGGGCTTCCTCAATTGTTTCAGCAGGGTGGAGTGTTTTACAGCATAATGAAGAAAACCACAGGTATTTTTTTGTTGTTGTTTATCTCTTCCTTCTTTGCTTTTCAAATCTTTAAAATTTTAAATTGATATTTAGTCACTTGGTAGCATAAATATATTTTTATTTATTACCATGGATAATTTCTGTTTTCATTCTCTCTTCCTTAGAGAGTCTAAGACTAGGGAATCTTAAGACTAGTTAATTCAACTTAAATCTCTTCATTGCCAAAATTTTCTCTACAACCATACATCTCCATTTAAACTTCCTGAATTGTACAAACAATGTAATATTTTGTGCAAGGGTACTGCATATTTGAAATTTAAATGGTTGATTAAATTTGTCTTTCATAATCCTGAGATTGTTGCTCAAAAGCAAAGCTGTCTATCCCCTTCCTGCATTGATAAACATCACATCTTGGATTATGTGCCGAATAAACAAGCAAGTAATTAGAGTGTGTTTGATTTTTAGACAAGTACTGCCTACGAATAATAATGTCAGGTTTTTTAGAGAAGAAAGTACTATTCAGTTGTTTTCTCTCATTTAAAATTTATTTTCTTATGCAAGTCTTTGCATTCATAATGTAACTCCTGTAGTTTCATCTATAGTAATGATTCCTTTGCTGCTTTCTTGCTGTTTCATTTCTTAGACGATTTTATCAATCGTAACTTAATCTTGATTATTTCTGGAAGTGGGTATTTTATCACATACTTTCTGTTCTGTTTGCAGTTATTAAAATACATGGTATACTCGATGTGTACTGCCTCTGAATTTTTAGCCTGTGTAATAGAATTAGCATGGAAGTGTCTTATAGCTGATAGTCTTCTTTTAGTTTTGGTTCTTTTGCTATGCATGAAAGGTAAAGACTGGTGTGTTGTCTGTAGCAGGTGAATTAGCTTAAACCGTGCCTGATGGAAAGGACATTTTTGACTGATCAGTGACTGGCTAGAGTTGAGAACCTAAAATGAATCCAAGGGATTTTAACCCATTTGGTCATTAACTCACAGAAAATGCCTGAGTGAAAAGTTGTTTTTGCCAACTGACGACGTAAGAACTAAGACTGGGGGAGATGATATTCTGTATTTAGATGTCATTGCAGTTCTTTGCAGATATTTTACACTACCTTGGCAGGTAGAGTTACTATTTCAGCATAAACATACTTGTATGATTCTAACATTTTATGAATGTTTTGTGAAATTTCCACATTCAACAATTAGAGTGTGCAGCAATCTATTTTTTTTTCCACTTAAAGAAGCTCCCTACCTATTTATAATATTGTAGTTAATGTAATAACGCAACTGTTACACTAAACATTTGGAACAAAACTTTCTATCAAGTGTAGGTACTGTTAATCAATGGAAATTTCATCTGATAGATCTTACTTAATATCATATTTTGATGTTTCAGAAACAGTGATGGTCTATCGTAGAAACTGTTACAGCTGTCTCTTGAAAATTGAGCTGATAAGTTATGTTGTTGAAGTATGTTCTTCGGGTGAAGTCAGAGGCATATGTGTTTGGGGTTAAGTTTTGTCTGTGCTTTTTCTGTTTGGTTATTGGTTCCCATGGATATGTAAAGAAAGGAGCTACATGTCTGAAGTTCTCGAAATAAAATCTGATCTGTAGATTCTCTGCTACTATAAAAGTGTGAGTCAGAAGCTGGGGAGGATGAGTGAGATTGGTCAGTTGGTTCCTCAGTATAAAACCTGTTTAAATAATGTTTCACATTATTTGAGTGACCTTTTCTAATTGATTCCCAGAATACTTGTTTTGACTGCACTGTATTTGGTAACACAGAAACTGGACTTGCTTCTTCTGTTTCTTTCCTTCTGCATAATTTCTGATGTTTTTCTTCAAGAATTACAAGTCAATATGAGGAAAAATCCCATTTGTTTACCTATTCTTGGCACTTCCTAAAAAGTGGCATTTTTGTATCTCTCCTTGCATAGCTGATAGAACTGAAGCGAATTGTTGCAGCCAAATTTTCATCTGCCAATAGCTTTTAACTCACAGAAAGCCACGGTCACTCAAGTGCTACCTTCCTGTTTTTACCAGAACCTGTAGGAGGCAGAGTTGAA
Organism: Chaetura pelagica; assembly: GCF_000747805.2. Lineage (NCBI taxonomy): Eukaryota > Metazoa > Chordata > Aves > Apodiformes > Apodidae > Chaetura > Chaetura pelagica. Next base: position 3,907,276 of record NW_009952893.1, on the reverse strand, counting down.
AGAGTTATTTTTTGGTTTATGGTGATAAACTGCAAATCTGAATGCTGCCCATTTTTGATACAGAGCAGCTTCAGAACTTATATTTGTCTAGGGAACTGTCGTGATGGTTTTGGGTTGACAGTTGGACTTGATGACCTTAGAGGTCTTTTCCAACCTTTCCAACCTTAATGATTCTATGATTCTGTGATAGGGGTTGGAAGAGATCTCTGAAGATCATCAACCCCCTTGTTGCAGCAGGGCAGATCACACAGGAGTGTGTCCAGATGGGTCTTGAAAGTCTCCAGAATAGACTCCACAACCTCTCTGGGCAGCCAGTTCCAGTGCTCTGTAACCCTCACAGTAAATAAGTTTTTCCTCATGTTGAAGTGGAACTTCCTGTGTTGCAGTTTGATGCTGTTTCCCCTCCTCCTGTCACAGGGCACCACTGAAAAGAGACTGGCCCATTCTTGATATCCACCCTTCAGATATTTATAGACATTAATAAGACATTAATGAGATCCCCTCTCAGTCTGCTTTTCTCAAGACTAAACAGCCCCAGGTCTCTCAGCCTTTCCTCATATGATAGATGTTTGAGTCCCTTAATCATGTTTGTAGCTCTCCATTGGACTCTTTCCAGCATAGCCCTGTCCCTCTTGAACTGGAGACTCCAGAACTGGACACAGTACTCCAGATGTGGTCTTGTGAGGGCAGATGGGGAGGAGAACTTCCCTGGACCTGCTGACCACGCTGTTCTCAGTGCACCCCAGGATACCATTGGCCTTCTTGGCCATGAGGGCACATTGCTGTCCCATGGATAACTTGTTGTTCACCATGTCCTTCTCCATGGGACTGCTTTCTAGCAGGTCAACTTTAGAAGATGGGTCAAATTGTAACTGGGACAATTAAACAGCAGATTAAAAATATTATGCCTCATGTTTGTTTTGTAAAGTTTAATAGTTATAATCTCCAGGACAACTAAACATAACAAGCTTGAAACACTTTTGTTTATCTAGCAACACTTCCTCTCTGAGGAGAAGACAAATGGCAAATTTGAAATTCCTTGGGCTTAGCAGCAGTTGTACACCCTGAAATCCTACTACAATTCTAGCTAGTATGGAAGTGGTCTCAAATTGTGCTTCTCCAGATAGACAATTATTTGAAATGTGCTCAGTTTTCTGTGTTGGTTTGGTTGGTTTTGGGGTATGGGGTGGTGGTGGTACTGATGGGGTTTGGCTTGTATTGTATTACTGCAAGCACATACTATTTCTTTAAATTCTATTGTATTAGAACTGCAAGTCTGAGCAAGATGGTTCTTTTACCTAGTAATACTACAGTCTTGTCTCTTCAGTAGAACCATCACAGGAGGCAGCAGCATTTTAGGGGTATACTGTGGTTGCTGTCATATGGCATACAAGCCTACATTGTTTTTCTTCCCCAGTAGTAAGTTCCAGTGTGTATTTTTACATACTTGATGCAATAAGTTTAAATGCAGTAACCACCATGTATTCAGAGAATGCCTGAAAATATGTTAATACTCTGAATAACTTTTTCTTTCTCTTTAGGTTTGGCTGATGGCAAGCACTGTACTTTTCCTCATCTGCCTGGTAAAAACTTCGTGTACAATGCAGCAGAAGACAGATTGGAGCTTTGTGTGGACGCTGCTGGGCATTTTCCTATTGGTCCTGATGTTGAAGAGTTGGTTAAAGAGGCCTTAAGTCAAGTACGAGCAGAAGCTACTTCAAGAAGCAGAGAAGGAAGTCCTTCTCATGGAATGCTGAAGCTGGGTAGTGGTGGAGTAGTGAAAAAGAAATCTGAACAACCACATAACATAACTGCATTTCAAGGAAAGGGCCATTCCCTAGGAACTGCATCTAGTAGTCAACCACATGATCAAAGAGCCAGGGAAACACCACTTTTAAGAAAGCATAGCACAGAAACTGACTTCAGTCCTTCTGCTAAAATTGAGCCTTCTGCATTCACAGCTGCTTCTGGTAACAGTGAGCTTATCCGAATTGCTCCTGGAGTTGTGACAATGAGAGACAGCAGGCAGCTTGACCCTGCTTTGATTGAGGCACAGAGAAAAAAGTTGCAGGAAATGGTCTCTTCTATTCAGGCTTCCATGGATAGACATTTTCGGGATCAGAATACAGAGCAGTCAGCATCAGTTGATCCATCTCAAAGAAAAGCAGAGGCAGTGAGTTCAGCTGCTAAAACTGGGAGCTTGCAGGCTGGCTTACCTGAATCGTTTGCTGCGCCGGGTGGTACCGAACACTTGAATTCCGAGTCAGCTGATGGTAACATGGTGAATTCTGCGGGAACAACATTCCCTGCGAGGTCTAAAGCGCAGAAGGGAAATTCTGTTGAGGAGCTTGAGGAGATGGATAGTCAAGATGCAGGAATCACTAATGCAACTGAGCCAATGGATCACTCTTGATAGGTTAAATCTAATAAGGGTAGAAGAAATTACTGTTAAAATGTAATGTTTATTGGCTGGGCCACACAAAGTGATTAGTTATTAAATCTTGTATGTATGTCAAAGATTATATCACCTTATTCAGTGCATGATAAGCAAGTGTGTGATTGGCAATAGCTTTCAATATTACCATACTGCTGCCCAGGCTGGCTCTGTTACCTGTAAATTAGTTATTAGGAAATGCACTGAGATAAATATCTGCTGTAAATGTGGGTTTGTAATTTTTAACTCCTTAAAAGTCTTAAAAATCTAAGGCCATGCAAGGTTCTTACCATGCTAGTTTAAAGGTTACTGGAAAGGCTAGAACAGGCAAAACTAGAAACATGACAAAGTTAATCCTGTCCCAGGTGCTTAATTCATCCCAAAAATTCACTATAAATGCAAATTATACTTAAATTTTAAAAAGTAACTGAAACTAAAATTCTGCTAAATTTGATAAGGCAGCATATACAGTACTTTAGTTACACTGACCTGGCACTTCCTCTGACTTAAAAGCTTTTTCATTCATACAGCTGTATATGCTTGTCAGAAATCTTGGAATAAGTGTAACTTCAGTAAACTCTCTAATTTCTGCATATTGTCAGTTCAAGCAAGTTAGAAAAAAGGCTACTTAGTGTATGATGAAGATAAAGTGAATTTGGTGTGGTTATGCATGGCTGTCTGAGCCAACACAACCGTTTTGGTGCTCTGTTAGTAAGTGATAGCATGTTTTTATTTCTTCCCAAATGCCAAGCTGCTCTGATGTTGTGCAACTTCTAATATAACTACAGGAGAGAAGAAGGTGGTGATTGCAAGAAAGAACAAATGTTCAATGGCAAATCCATTTCTTTTAAAAGACTTTGATTATTAGCATTGGTCAATAATGGCAAAAATTAAATAACAGCTGCCCTCTTCAGAGCAAATTAACAATTTATGGGAAGGAAGTGACTCTAACATACATTATTCTAAAGTGATCAGAGGTAATTGAGCTCACTGTTTACTCCATGGAAACAAGGAATACATGCTGTTTCAGTGTCTGTAAAGACTGCCCACCTTTATTAGCCTCAGTTTGTGATGCAGATTTCCCTGCATCAGTGAGAATATAGTTGTTATCTACTTCAGTAGCACGTTCATCAGCCCTGCAGTGCTAGTTGTTAAGAAGCAGCCATTGTTCTTGCTCCCTAAGGATGGAATATGTATCTGATACTTAACTTTGCTTCCTATACTCACAGTCATATTTAAGTGCACTACTGTTGCTTCCTTTAATGGTGAAATAACACTGAATGGATTAAAGATGTTAATACAGCTTCAAAGGAATTAAGAGCATTTAAATTTTGAAATCTGTGTGCACATGTGGGTTTTTACCAGTTCACAAATGTTGTACTCTATATGTTTGTATGCAGAAAAGTCTCCTCACTTTTTACATTTCTGATCACTTAAACAGTTCTAAGTATTAGTATGGTAAAATGCCCCACGAGGGAGGATTTATTTTTGTATGGAAAAACTAACTGAAGCAAGTCACTTAAATAATAGTCCCTGTTTTGTCAAAGTAAATTAAAATGCTTCTGTTGGTTAACTTTTTATGTAGAGGGAATAAGTATCTTATGATTTAGTACAGTACTTAAGAGGTAAAAAATAAGCACTGCCTTTTCCCAAATAACTGAAAAAAAAAATCTCAAATTGCTAACCTGCAAGTTAGCAATTTGGAATCTTGGAATGCATGAAGTAATTTGGCTCACCAGAACTGACCTTGCTGATGTACTCATTAACTGGCAGGGTTTATTCAATGGGAAACAGGATGCACTTGCAGCAGCTGGAAGCCTGCCATGACTTGTGAAAACATTTAGTCTCCTATGAATCAATCAGTCTAGCTGTCTGAAGGCTACTTCTGTATAGAAAATGTTGAGTAGAGGCTTGTGCTTTGTCACAGACTGAGGTTTAGAAAAGTATAGCAGTGGCATGTTCCTGGGAAGGAGTTTTAAGTCGGGAGAGGCTGAGGGGGAGGAATCTCTGGGATCTTTTACATTTGAGACAAGGTAACTATCAGTTGGACATTTTTTTACCTTTCCTTTGGAAAAAGAAGTGTGTTCCTTAGCTGAAAAAGCAGTGTATATGAGAGAATTTTAAGTTTGAAATAAATGGAAATATTTATTGCACACCATCCTTATTTCAAAGGAAGATGCTTACTTTTTTCATGTCTTTCTGGTAAGACTACAGAAGTTTGTGTGCCTTTTACTGTGTAAAGAGGAAGGCCTGGTTTAATTATGACACACTTCCCATTTCAGCAGTAATTTGACATTTTCCTTCATAGCCAAATAGAAATAGACACAGATAATAGTTATGTTTGGCTCACCCTTAGGCTCCTCTCTGATCCACTCAATGGATCAGAACTCTCCAGTTTCTATAACAAAATGGTCTCAAAAAAGAATGATAAAATGGTGTCAAAATCACAGGATCTGCTGATGTGAATTTTGCTGCTGGTTGTACATACTTCTTTGCAGTGTTCTTATTTCAGGTAGCTTTCTCATGCATTTAAATATCAGTGTTTTTTGAGAAAGATGGCTTTTGATACTCTGAAGCTGAACTTTATCTACATGCTGGTGAGATGTGTAACTGTGCAGGAGTGAATAAAGAACACTGAAGTATAAGTTTGAACAGATGTTTCGTTTGATTGCTAGCAGTGGGTGCAAATGTTGAGGCAAATCTGTGTGCCTGTCTTGGGAGCACCCACGTGCTTGTTAGATTTCCCTGTTAGAGTCAGGAAAGTGGTGGTGGGGTACAAGGGCAGGGAAGATGACTCGCTGTGGGTGTGAAGCTGTGTCAACAGGACTTCTCAAATGGCATGAAGAGTGTCCCTTTCTAGAGGAAAAACCTAACAACCTACTGAATTGCCTGTGGACAGAGGCTGTGACTCTAAATTATGAGTACCTGCCTTGATTACCTTCTTGTCTAGGAGACAGCCAGCTTCTATGCAGTGTCTCATGGCAAAGATGACTTAAATTGTTTGAAAATCTTGAACTTTACTATGGCTTATTATGTATAACTTAAATGAAAGATAACTGAAAATACAGGCCCAGTAAAAAAAACCCCACCATAATAGAAAACCCAAACAATGGGAGAATGAACTAGATTGCTGATGAGCATGTGGGGAACCTCATGAGAACAGATCAATGTTCCAGGCAAATGCAAGATTTTTTTCCACTTCAAATGATTAGCTGTTTAGTAAGGTTGACTTTTTGCTACTGCTGTTTCTCTGTGAGTTGTTTGCATTTCAGTGAGGTAGAAGAAATGGCAGCTTTTCAAATGAAATCATGTAAATATATTTGGGATGTTTCACTGTTATAGTCACAAAACAGCAAAGTATGTTGCTGGTTTGGTGAATCTCGTATAGTTTACTAGTTTTCTGATAGATAAAATTTGCCAGCTAGACATCGGCTTCAACAGAATGCTCTAGCTGCTTCACAGAGGCACAATGCCACAAGGCTGTATGCTAACAACCCTGTACAACAGGCATACTTTCAAGACCAAAATGCTTAATTTACAGTCTTTCAAAAAGTAGAATCTGTTGTCACTGTCACAAGGGTAGCAGAGTCGCTTGCTACTTTTTCAATGTGCTGAAAATGCCAGGTAATAAAATTGATAGTATGTTTACAATTGGGAAAGTGATGCTTCATCTGAAATGTATGAAAAATGAATTATTTAAGAAGATGCCACTGTTATCTCTGTATTTGTTTGGCTCCCATTTTCAAATAGCAGAATCTCCATGCTTTTGTAAAATATAAATAGTATGAAGTATTTAAAGAAAAAAAAACAACCACCAACCAGTAAGTGGTTTCTTTGTTTTGCTTGTGGGTATCAGTTTAGCTTCTTAAAACTGAAGAAATTGCTTAAGGTCTTTAGAATGCAGGATTCCCTCTGAGCCCTTATGCCTGCGGTTGAGCAATAAAAGGTTGGAAGAAGAGTGGTATTTTCAGAATTATTTTATGTTTAATGGGGATTATTGCCAAGAAAGAGTGCACTTTTAGGAGGGAATGCTATTTAAAATGTATAAATAAAATAAAAATAGTGTATATATATTTAGAGAACAAATCTTTTTAAACAGTAAGTGCTTTACATGTTGAATTAAAAAATAAATTAGCATACAAACAATACCATCTTCACAGCACTGGCTGTTATCCAGCACAGTTTGGTTTGTTTTATTTGTGATTGCTGTACTAATTATATTTGATTTTTTTATCTGTATTGTAACAATAGTGTATTATAACAGTATATAGTGTACTATACTACACTTCACTGTACAGTATTTGGAATTTTCTTTGATTGCTATATTAAAACTATAAGTTAAAACATCTGCTTTGGCTTTAAAAGGTGCAACTTTTATCTAGCCTTTCATACATTAGGCCATTTAATTAACATTGATTTGACTACAAAATTAATGCTTTGTTGTTACACATGAACTTCTGCATTCTACACATAAATTGCATTACACTTGCATATGTGAATACTAGTACAGAAGTTGAAAAACTGGTACAAATCATAGAAAAGTAAACTCTGATGTCATCCATTTTGCTTTAGTTATGTTTCTATTTAAAAGAAACTGCTTTTGAAAGAAAAAACTCTTTATAGAAAAGCTTTTTTTTGACCTCATACCTGTTTTGAACATTTCATTAAACACATGGGACCTTTGAATTTGAGACATTTAAAAAACAGTTTTTTATGTAGATGAGATTAAAAATCTGAGATCTGAAACTTATTTCAAAGCTGTCACCAAGAAGAAGGTACAGAAATGCGCTGATCAAGTCATTCATGACTTTTATGATCTCTTGCCATCTGTGGTTTGAAACATTGGTCAAAATGTATCTCAAAGCAAAATGTCAACGCATGCATGTCATAGGCAAGTATGAGTAGCATAATTTGGAAGAACTAGGCTATTAAAAGTTTGGCAGTACTCAAAGATGAATATATTGATAACTACTTAAATTATCTCTGTGCTTTTTCTGCCAGCTAGATGTGGTACTTTTTTTCAAAGATTGGCTGCACCCTTAACTTCTGAGCCTAAAAGGAAGTTACAAAACCCACCAGCAAAACTCTGGTACTTCTTCCTGTATTTGTTGAAAGGCTTTAAAGTGTGCTAGCATTATATCACTCTTTAAAATGATGTGTGTAAATATATGGAGTTAATTGTGATTGCAGGCCATATCATGAAGAATGAAAATTATTCTTAAAAAGACTTGTATTTCAAAGGCGTAAATGCTTATTGGTAAGCTAGAAGTTTACTCATCTTTATTAGTGCAGTGTTTGTAATCTGAGCTAAAACCAGTACTGAATCCATGAAGCAACGAAGTTAGAAGTGCTTTCAAAGTGTCTTCATTTGTTTTCCACTATTAATTGTACAGCCTTAATAGCTATTTTTAAAATATTACTATTTTAGATGGGGGTGGTTTGGTTTGGAGGGGGTTTTTTGTTGTTTTGTTTTTTTCCTTGGGTATCTCCACAGCAAGTCTGACACCCCTGCAAAGCCCCAGCTTCCTGCCAGAGCAAGACCCCTCACAACTTAATTTCCTCTGTAGGATCAGGGTGAGAGCAAGACTTGGATGTTCATCAGCATGTGTAGTGAGTTGTGGAAGGGGCTTCTGGCATTATGAAGAAGTATAAATTAAAACATATATCAACTGCAAAAGTTATTAGAATAATAGAATGGTTAAAGTTGGAAGATAGCAACGGTGATATGTTGCTTGGTGTGAAGTTTATTTTATTGAGGCTTTGGTCTATGTTGGCCTCAACTGATTTGTGATGTTTTAAATATTTACTTCTTAATGATAAGGACAAGTAGAAGTGTTTGGATCCATAGCAGACTTGATGGCCAAGCTGACATTACAGAGACCCGGTTGTCACAACTGACTTAAAATTTTTATTTCAATTACTTAAATTGATGGATGCTGGATGATTCTGAACAGTTATTAATATCGATACCAGGCCTCAGTGTAAGTATGACCTCTGTTGCTGTAACTTGCAGATACTTTAGGAAGCTTTGGAAAATACCAGTATGCTCTATTCTGTATTGATGATGAAGAGACAGCTGCACAGACTTGTATTTGGATTTTATCCACCTCTGTTTTTTTAAATGACTACCTAATTTTGTTTTCTGCTGGAAATAATAATTCTAGTGGCTTTTCTTGCTAGCAGCAAATCTAATTTCACTTCTAAAGTGATTCTGTAGATCTGGACTGGGTCTGTGTTGTTTGGAAACTTTTATTCAATTAGTAAAAAATTAAAAGAAAGATGGCAGGTGGAAGGAAGTTACCAGAAATTAGAAGAAGGCTTAGAAGGTGCAATGGTTTCTATTAGCCAATAGTCTGTAGAGCCTGGCTGCATGAAATGCACAGTCATGTCTTGTAAACCTTTAAGCTGTGGTTCAAGTAACTTCTTTAAGAGTAAGAAAAGTTGATGTTTCAGGCTGTTTGTCAACACAGTTGTCACCGTTTGACTCAGGTCCAACAACAATGCTCTCGATCCCCTCCCCCTCCCCCCCATGTAGGGAAGGAATGAGAGAAAAAGAGAGAGACTTGGCTGGATTGAAAACTAAACTACACAGCTTTAATTAAAACACTAATGAATGATACAAGAAAATATATATACAATTATATACAGATATATTCAGGTATGGGCTAAAGCCTCTCGCCTCCCCCCACCCCCAGCAACTCCCACAGCACTTCCCTGAACTGGGAAGAGTCCCGAGGAATCCCGGAGCTGCTGCTGGAAGAGAGCAGAGAGTTATGGGGGTCAGGAGATCTCAAGCCTAAGGGTCGACGGTGATGGATGAACAGAGTCCTCCCTGGATGCCGGCCATGGACGGAAGAGAAGGGAAAAAGAAGAAGAAAGGAAGTTGTCTTCTGTGATCTCTGATCTTCCTTTGAGCTTATGTAGATATATGGAATGGAATATCCCTGGCCAATTTTGCTGTCTGTCTAACTCAGCCTCCTACGGGGGGGTCACAGATCTCCCCGTAGTATCTGAGCCAGCAGAGTGAAGGTGCGACCTTGAAGCCTCAGTAGTTAGAAAAACATTCCACTGTCTTATCAGCCTAGCAGAACACACTGTTGCTAGTTACAAGAAAGCTTACTGAAGGAAAAAAAATCAGTTAAAAGAAAAATTGGCTTCATCCTGGCTCAAACCAGGACAACAGTATACATGACTGACTTTAAAATTAAGCTTATTTCAGATTGTCATGTTGTATACGTGTAGAGAAACACTTGCCAAATGCTACCTCCTAATCCCAACCTTTCTCTTCTTTCACACATACATTTGTGGAGATTCTGCAAATCCTAACGAGGTCTCTTCTGATGCTATACAAGCTTTTCTGTTTGCTTTTCATCTGCTGTTTGGACTTACATACTGAATCATTTTTATCATGGACATTTTTGTAAACTTGTACTCTGCTTGTACTGCTACTCTTAGAGACAGTAAGAGGCAGAAGAAAAACTACCAAATTTCACACAAATAAGACTGACAGAAATTAAAACCTTGTTTGACTTCATCTGAGATCTGTATGAGTATATTGGACCAAAAGGAATGAAGAGAGATTCCTAAAAGACTGGAAGACCTCTGGGTATATTCAGGAGAAGGAAGAAGATATGTAAGGACTTAACAGAGTCTAAAAATCACCTGAAAATTCTATAGGGCAACCATGTCTTGTGTTGTTCTACCTGCAGGGTGATAAGCTTTGGAAGCTGCAGTAGCTCACTCTAAATCTGGGGATTTCCCTTAGATCCACTTTGTCACCCAGGAGCAAAAGCTGCCCGATACATGCTATTCCACCCAGTGGAAGAGAAGGGGTGAGATCTCACCAGTTGTTGCCATGTGATGCTGTAGGTTTTGTGGAAGCAAGAAAAACACCAAAACACACAGAAAAGGCAAGGGCCTAACTTAAAATTGTGGGGAATAAAATTACTCCTATTTCTAACTATTGGTGTGTTCAATTCTGCTCAAGTATTGCTCAGTACGTACCCAAGGCCTATATCTAAACACTGGGCACACAAGAGTACTACTTTTTCCCCCCACTCTCTTTCATAAAATAAGGTCCTTCCTGGCTTCCAAAGACAGATGCTAGAAACAGCCATTATTTTTATTGAGAGCAGGAGAGGTGCAAAAAAAATGGGTCAAGACAACCTGCTTGCTTTTGCTTTCAAAATGTGAAATTCAAGGCGGGGTACCATGGAAGAAACTAAATACCAATATTTATTTCTTTGCTCCTCTGTTTCTCCTAACCTTAACTTCTTCATTATCCTGCCATATTAATATTTTTTGCTTTTTTTGGTTTCTTTTTGAAGTCAGCCATGCTACCCCATGCCCTTCTTAGTGTGGAATCTTTGAACTATCTCAGGTCTCTTGTAAACCAGCAGCCCAAAAATCCCCAGTTATCCATTGTCTACACTGGAGGTCATCTTTTCTTATTTAGTGTTTTGGTTCTTCCCAGGCCTAACTTTCAGGTTCTACATTTGAAACTCTCATATGCTGACATCCTTGCACAAACTCAGAAAATACATTTGCAGCAACTGAGGACCTTTCATGGACACACACTGCTGTGGAGCTAGGGTGGATGTGTGCAGTCTTTCACATCTATAAGCACCCTGCTCTCTCTCCTCTCTTCCTGCTGGAATTCTGCAGGACATGGGAGCAACACTGCCTTGGAAAAAGAGGTGAACTGCAGTTGTGCAAGCAGCAGAGGCCAGCATCTCTGGGATTGCCAGCTGTGGCACTGAAAAGCTTGTCTCTGTGACTCCTGTTATTGTAATCAGCGTTAGGGGTGGCAAGGAGAGAGTCTTGTCATTAGTTTGAAAGGTAGAGGATCATAACACTATTATTATTATAAGTGTTTTTGATTTCAGGGGTAGAAAGTGAAGCCAGTGCTTTCCATTTATCACCAGGATTTAACTTGGGCTGTTTGCTCTAATCTAACTCAAGATGCTGCTGCCTGACTCCTTTTTGCTCGCCTGAACATTTGGTTGGCTCAGTGTGGTTCAAACTGCTTTACAAAGCCCTTATATTAGGGCTAATTACTCCTCAGGCTGGCAAAATCTAAGGATTATGCTGAGTTGTCTTGCATTTGTAGTAATTCCAAAACTGTGGGAAAATGTTTACTGCTAATACCTTATTAACAGGTGGCCTCTAAATGATCTCTTTGGTCCCCAAAGTTGTATGTATGTTTCTGAAGGGAATAAATCCTTTTTTTTTTTTTTTAAAAACATGCATAGCTGACTACAACTAGTAAAATTATTCCTCCATGATTTCCAAAATAAACAAATGGAATTTGAGAAATTAGTAAAGCTTGTTAACCAAAATTAATTTAATAATCAAATCATGCAACAGTATAATGATTATTTGTTGGGAAAATTAATAGCAAGATCATAGATCTGGGTGTAAATTTGGGAATGTCTTTTTCCTCCTCTTTGACTGATTCATGGCTGTCCCACTTCTAGCCTGTAAAAAGTAATCTGCCTATAGAATGCCTCACATAAAGGAATAGCCATGCCATTAAAGCCATAGGTGAAGCAGTTGCCAGCCAGAAATTTGTCTTTTCAAAGGAGTGCTATCACTGGAGCTGCTGCTGTACTTGTAGAAGCAGGTAAGGTGAGGCTTAAGTCATGGTTTCTAAGTGACAGTGTCCATTAGAGCCCTGCACTGACACAGGTTCCTCACACTCTGTGCAAGAGACAGTGTGAGCTCAGCATGATCTCAGTGTCTTCCCAAGGCAGTGACAGCTGAGGATTGCCAGAACCAGGGTACAGAGCAGCTCATGAGGTCTGAAATATAACCTCATCCCTGAGAACTACAAGCATTCTACAGTAAGTAATTTGTTCTTTGTGTATATGCCTGAGGAGACCCTAGTGTAGGTCCCTTGCAGGGCTATATCCCTGGAGCTTCTTTATTGATCTCCTGACCTTGGGAAATGCACCTATTTCTTTCAGTCTGAGTCTTGATCCAAAGGCCACCTCAGAATTATCTGAGGAGCTGTACAGCCTCCTAGAGAAGCTGATACTGGCTGCTTTTGTTATATGCAGGCAGATGTTCCCTGTGCACAGTTATCACAGAGGTTAATGCACTATTATAAATTCTAAGCCTATCCAGATATACTTACTTACTCTGATATTTTTGTGATTTGGCAGCCTTTAAGCCTTACATTTCCACTCTCCCTACACCAGTATGAATAATGTAGACCTGTAAATAATAGTAAAGCAAACTTCATGAAATGACAAAGTACACTTGTTCTGTGTCCTGGTTAACAGAACACAGGACAATTGAGCTAGGCAGAAGTAGCACTTTTCCCCCCTTCTCTGAAAGGCTTAGGTAGAGTCAAAGCACACAGAGCTTGCTGACTCTTTTGGGTGAAATGGTTGATCCTACAAGACTTAGCATCTCCAGAAAGTGTAAGGAGGATTTAGAGAGAATTCCAGCAAAAGCAAATAATTTTCAACAGCCACAAATAGAATATTACCCTTCAGAAACCTTGGTACTAAGAAGTTGTTTGTTTGTTGTTTTGTTGTTTTGTTTTGTTTTGTTTTTTAAAAAAGGCCAAATATAAGACTGAAGACAAATAGCAGCTTGAAATTACTCTAAACTGCAGCTTCGCTGGACTGACTATGATGTTGGGGTCCTGGCTGTGCTGAAAGATTATGAGAAACTTTAGACTAAACATCAGGCAGCCGGAGGAACAGGGAAGGTTGTTCTCATGGGAACTAGTGAGGCTTTGCTATGTAGTAATCAGGTAGTAAGGTAAACAGGACGGGGAGCTAGATAAAGGGCTTAAAGTAGTGACCAATAGAAAGGGGAATTGGGGCGCATGAACAGTGTATTGTACCAATTGAACCAATTAAGAGCTTTGCTTTGCCGCGTGGACAGCGTGAACACTGTCCTAAAGACTATATAATATGCACGCAGCTAAATAAACTTGGACTGAACGAACATCACATTGGTGTGTAGTATTCATTCCCGGCTCGCCATGGATATGGACCACGGCACTATGACATGACTTACTTACAAATGACAAGCTGCAATCTTCAGTACTGAGACACAGAGCACGTGCAGATAATAATATGCTGTCCATATGGAGAACTATTTTAATTTAAAAGAGGATCTGGTGAGTATCCTCATGCTCTCCTCATCCGGAATTTCTCCAAACACAAGGAGAAAGCTCAGCCTCCACAGATCTGATGCAAGCAAGATCACCTTGGGCATTGAATGAGGGTTAGAGTGATGCTGAATCTGGACCATGTCAAGTAGCTGAATGGGTGCAAAGGGTTTTGACTGACACATTTGGTGTTTCTGCCAGTGCAGAACTCTTAAGATCATAGTCATTGGAGGAAACAGTGAAGACTACTAAAAGGAGAGTGTCTGGTAAAAAATTGATAAGCTCACTGAGCTTGGTCTTAGCAATTGCTTGGTTTTAGCAATCAGCAGGTGTTTCTTTTACTTTATAGACTTTAGTTTTATGAGACTGCCAGCAATTGCTTTTGAGTTGGGAAACTGTTTTCTGAGGAAATAAGCCACTGGTTTTGCACAATTAAAAAAATTAACACCTGAGTTTACCTTGTAGGAATTCCACGAGGATGATTCCAGGAGGACTGGAACACCTGCCTTACAAGGAAAGGCTGAGAGACCTGGGGCTTTCCAGTCTAGAGAGGAGAAGACTGCAGGGGGATCTAATTAATGTCTATAAATACATGAGGGCTGGGCATCGAGAAGGCAGGGACAAGCTCTTTTCACCTGTGCCTTGTGATAGGACAAGGGGCAATGGATTCAAACTTGAGCACAGGAAGTTCCACCTCAACATGAGGACGAACTTCTTTACTGTGAGGGTTACAGAGCACTGGAACAGGCTCCCCAGAGATGCTGTGAAGTCTCCTTCTCTGGAGACTTTCAAGACCTGTCTGGATGCCTTTCTGAGTGATCTGCCCTAGTTGTGTTTTTTTTTTGTCTGTTTTTGGTTCTGCTCTGGCAGGGGGATTGGAGGTCCCTTCCAACCCCTAATATTCGGTGATTCTGTGATTCCTGGATTCAAAAGCTGAAGCTTTCACAGCAAGAAGTCAGCTGTGTGCCTTGTTCATTTTCTGGGCTGAGAGTCATCTTCACAAAGACTCTGGTTTCTCCCGTTGTAAGGTTTCCAAACAACCTACAGAGAGACAATTTTGGACAGACTAATGATTCTTAAATTCATGTTGGTGTGGTTAAAGCCCTGTACCTTCTGGGGTGTTGCTTTGTCCTCATAAATGTCACACTGGCTGCCTGGATTTGCAATGAGATTCTGATGAGCACAGCAGCAAAGAATTACAAACTTGTGCACATGACTTCAGATTTTTTTCCCATCATCTCAGCTCTGTGACAATATGAAATGCTATAATGACTGGCATTTTCATATTTGCTAAAGACTTTGCCAGGGAATAGATGGAACTCTCACAGAACTGGAACAGCAAGAAGTGAGCCCAGTAATACACATATGGACTTAACTTATGGCCTAGCACTGTGATACCTTCATGCCACCGCAGCTGGGTGAAATTTTTTGAAGCATCAGCGTTGCACAGAAAGGGAACTATTTCCCAGCAGGAACAGAGTCACTGATCTGTCTCTGGTTAGGGTTATAATGAATAGAATGGGTTTTTTCCCTCTACAGATCAGCAGAAAGCTTAGCAAGAAGGAATAAATAACAGAGCAAATGACAAGATCTTTGCTGCCTTTTCCAGAATACTTTGTTTATCAAATCATGTGGGTCAGTGTGAGTGTCCTGCCTTTGGAAGTGGGATGCCCACTGCTGTGAGCTCTTGGAGAACACTCCAGCAACCAAGCAGGATGCCAAAGCCAACGCGTGGCTCTAGTGATGCTTGGGTTTGGTTTGTCAGAACACCCAGCTGAGCAGTTCTAAGGCAAGGGGCAAGTGGCAAAGTGCCACTGGAAGTATGTCCAGTGTGATCTGGGGAGTGATGGTGCCATTTGCCTCAGCTGCCATCCTGACCCTGCAACAGTGTCCTTGCACGTGGTCACGCTCTCTAGGTCTGGTCTGGAAGAGAGCTCTCCTTTTCTACAAGAGAGTCTTGGGAGGGACCAGCGAAGACAGGAAGCAGTTCTTGTAGAATGGGACTCAGATATTGCAGCATATTTACTGTCCTGCCAGAAGTCTGCGGAGGCTGAGCCCGATGGATTGTGAGCTGTGAAAGCCCAGATGGCATGGAACAGTCCCTGAAAATGGTGGCACTTGGGGGAGATGGTCCATGTCCCATGACAGAGACAGACTGCCAGTCTGAGCCTTCTTTCTTAGGGGTGCTCTTAAATGAACAGGTGGAAAAAATAATGTTGTGAAGAGAAGCAGCTAGAACTCTGGCTTGGTTTTGTGGAGCTGCTGGAAGCTGCGAAAAGATGGAGGGTGAGATGCCTCTCCATCTTTTTTTTTTGGTCCTGTAGGAGCACAAGAAACACAGAACATTAGACCTTCCCACACAGGACAGTGGTACATCCAGGATTAAAAAAGAAGGAAAGAAAAAAAAGAGTGAGGTGTGTGCTTACTGTTGTACTCCAAGCAGGGTGTTCACTGGATGTGCTAACAAACTGCATTTTTAGTTTAGTTTAGTTTAGTTTTTAGCAGGACCATCAGTGCTTATTAATTTAGTAGTCTGACTCAGCTAACGCGTTCAGGATCCATTTCCTACAAATTAAGAACACACGTATTGCCATGGGAATACACAACAAGGTAGTTATTTACAACAACAACATTTTTAAAAAAAATTTCAGACCCCTTTCACTTTCGATTAAATATAAACGAAAGCTAAACGACAGCATTTCATGCCAGACGAGACGGACGGCACAGACCCTGCCTCAGGGCGGCGTTTGTTCTGTGCACTGTTTGATTACAGCGTCCCTACAGCCTGTTTTCCCAAGGCTCCCTGGAGGTGAGGGCTGGGGTGCGCTGCCGCCTCCCAGCCCCTGGAAGCGGCTCTCCGGGAACGCGGGTTGAGTGCGAGCACCTCTGCAGCAACCAGCGGGCGAAGACCGCTTGTAGGCGAATAAAAACCCGGCGGGATTATTAGTGGTGTTGTTGTTTTTCTGTGAGAGATGCAGCGGTGCGCGCGCGCTCCCGGCAGAAGCGGCGTTTCGGTGGCGTTTTGGGGGTGTTTCGGGGGTGTTTTGGTGGTGGTTCGGGGTGTTTAGGAGGTGTTTCAGAGTGTTCTGGTGGTGTTTCGGGGTGTTTCAGGTTGTTTGGGGGGTGTTTCGGGGTGTTTCAGGTTGTTTGGGGGGTGTTTCGGGGTGTTTCAGGTTGTTTGGGGGGTGTTTCGGGGTGTTTCAGGTTGTTTGGGGGGTGTTTCGGGGTGTTTCAGGTTGTTTGGGGGGTGTTTCGGGGTGTTTCAGGTTGTTTGGGGGGTGTTTCGGGGTGTTTCAGGTTGTTTGGGTGGTGTTTCGGGGTGTTTTGGTGGTTTTTCAGGGTGTTTTGGGGGTGTTTCGGGGTGTTTCACGGTGTTTCAGGTTGTTTTGGTGGTGTTTCAGGGTGTTTTGGTGGTGTTTCGGGGTGTTTCAGGGTGTTTTGGTGGTGGTTCAGGGTGTTTTGGGGGTGTTTCGGTGGTGTTTTGGGTGCCCTCCCGCCCGCCCGCGCAGAGGGCGCTGCCCGCCGGGCTTTCCCCCCAGGCTGGGGGCCGCCCGGGG
>NW_009952893.1:3884548-3889037 GCF_000747805.2 Chaetura pelagica | reverse complement strand
CCCCGCCGGGCCGCGCTGGCGCTGCTCCCGGGCTCCTGCCGGCGCCCCGGGTGTCACTGCCCGCCTCCCTCCCTCCCCCGCACAGGTACCTGTCGGGCTTTACCCGCTCCCGGGTGCGGGTTTCGCCTCCGGCTTGGCGGCTGCTCTCGCTTCTGTGCCCTCGCTCGGGCCATCTTTGTTGTGCCTTACCTGGGAAACTCCTTGGCTTTGCTTTTCTGCGGTCGCTAAGCGTGTCAGTAGCGACGGCGTTGTCTCCGCGATAGCTTTTCCTGCTGGAGTAATACTTGGTGGTTTTCTCCTCCCGAGGGGCACAGCCTTGGTGTGAGATCCGTGGCTGTTCCGTTAGTGTTGAGACCTGGTGATTCTTCCAGTGTTTTGTGTTCCTGCTTCCTCGGATTTGGCATGTTCTTTGGTTGGGGATGTCTTAATCTAGCCTGAAGTATTCCTGAGAGAGAATGTTTTCCTCAAGAGCTTCCGCAGCAGCCTCAGATGGTTTTGATACATCTTTTGTTTTATTGATATGAAAATGGGTGTGTCTTTGCTTTGTATTCAGAAGGTGGGTCTTGGAGAACTGTTCTATTGCTAGAACTGTTCTTGTCCTAAATAGAAAATCAGTTTCTGAAAAGTGATAAAGAAATGTGAAACAAGAATTAGGACTGAGAAAGGGAAGAATTGCTTAGTGAGTAATAGTAACGCATGAGTTACCTATGGCACCCGGGTTTTACCATGTCTGCACGCTTTCTTATGGAATTGGGAGCGGTTTCAAAGTTACAGGTACTAAAACTGCTTTTGCATTTACCTCTGACATGAGAAGAGTTAATAAATTAATGATCTTTATCTGCAAAATTGCAGCTAGAAGAAGAAAGCAATGCTTTGGGTTTCTAGTTGTGTAAGGAGCAAGGATTCATTAAGGGGCTTTGCTTGCAGAGGCTAACTGCTGTAGCTGTCTATACTTGGCTATCTGCAAGAATCAGCTCAGAGATACAATGTTTCTTCTTCTAATCTGCATTTTGTAATTTAAGAGACTTTAATCTGTGGTATTGCAAACAATAGTTTCGTCTTCGCAAAGCTTTAGCTTGCATTATGTCTCATGGCTATGGAGTCCTTTGATGCTGTAATTGAAATTAGAACTGGTTGTGGATAGCAGGGGAACTTTTTGTTAGAGATCAGTACCCCTGGAAGAAGAATATTATGTGAGTGTGTGATGATAATGTGTTCAAAACTAAATCACTGTAGTTAGGAGTTTATGTAAAAGTGATTTCAAGATTGTTAATCTAGATATGGGGTAAGGAGAAAGTATACTTATTTTGCACCAAATGGAACTAAGTTTAATTTGGTTTGAACTACTCTTGGTTTTTGCATTTGGAAGCTTTTTTTTTTTTTTTTCCTTTGATGGTTCTCAAATCAGAATTGCAGACTTAATTTATTGTTGCAGATGTCTTATTTGATGAAACTTGATGGCCACGTTCCACTTCCGTGCAGTATTTTAGCTCGGTTTTGTAACTGCAAAAGAATTGTCAAATGAGCTCTAACAACCCAACATGTTTGAAAATCTTTTCTTTTTAATAAAAATCTGAAGTTGGTAGTTCCAACCTTTCGTTATAATCTGGCGGTGTACTGCTCTGAGCAGGACTGAAAACTAAATGGTTATTCACATGGAGTCAAGGTGCAAGAGAGGTCAGTGTCCTCTCGGCTGGCTCTGGAAGCACAGGGGATGTGGTGGCTGTGCCGGTTGGCTCTGGGACGTGCACGTCACTGGAGAGCTCTGGGTGCAGGGTTCTCAGCCGTCTCTGCTGGCAGGGACCCTGCGGTGTCTGACAGTGGTGCTCCTGTCAGCATCACTGCTCTGTATGTGGAGCATTTCCTCTTTTTTTAAAATCGCTACAACTTTTCATGTAACTAAGGACACTGTTCTTGAACAAGTTTGCTGTGCAGAGGTCATGCTGACAAAGGGCTTAACCCCAAGGCCAAATTTTAGTTATAAGTAAACGATATGGCTTGCTTGGTATGAAATAGGATTTTAACACCAATATATATGCTCCTTATAATACTAATATATACTCCTGAAGTTCATAGAGCATCTGTGGATAAGAGAAAAAATAAAAGGAGGTGGGAGAAGGAAGAAAAAACTCTTAGTTACCTGTGGGTTTAAATCCTATTTTCTGAAGTCCTAAGCCACTTACTGCAAAACTCTTATAATAATTGTGTTTGCAGCTTGTTTTTTTTAACTACTGTGAAAAACTTACTGTGGACAAGTTTACTGCTTTGTATTTCAGTGGCTCTACAAAGTTTTAATGTATTTTCATGTTACTAACTATTTCTACTGCATTGGGGAGGGGCAAATCCAGATGTGGTGTAGTATGTAGAAGTAATAGTAAATACACTGGGTCTGCAAGAGCTAGATACATATTAACTTGTAGTAATGAAGGCTTTCAAGTAAGTAGTGCTCTACTTGGATGACCATGTATTTCTGTTAGCCCATGAGGATGTACTTCATGGGAAATAAAAAATATGCATAAATGGCTGATTGTCATACTTTGTGAGTTAATTGCATCTTCTGGAAAAGAATGTAGGAATCAGACATCTAATCAGTTCTTGAGACACCAGCACAGGTTAATTCCATTGCTGGGAAAGGCTTTCTTTACTTTCAGTGAAAAATTAAAGTAATTTTCAAGGCTGAGCAGAACGAATACATTTCGTTTTGAATGTGAATGTATTATATTTATCTTGTGGTTTACACTGATAATAAAATGGAGAAAAATTAAGATTGTGGTGTGAAACTACTTTTACTTAAAACTGTGTAATTGGATGCGAGTCCCTTTGTGTCTTTGCTGTAACTAATGCAGAAGAGCTGCTCATTTTGTTGTTAGGCCTAGGTTTCCTCGTGTTTGCATTGATGCTGTCTAACATGAGTCACTGACGTGTAACTTGAAGTGATATTTCCATGAAACGTTTCCCCGTGCTGCTTGTTCGCAAGGCTTTGTTTATCAAGGCTGTGAAGCGTCAATTTCTCCAGCAGATGGAGTATGATCTACATGGAGTCACAGAGGTGGTTACCTGGCTTCCTGCCTCTCTGACTCTGAATTTACAGGGTCAGCTCGGGTACGGTGGTTAGTTCTTGCTGGAATGTTTCTGTCTTCACAGATTTGTATGTAATTCCTGTAACATGGAGGCAAGGCATTTATACAAGCAGGAGTCCACTTAAAATGTCAAGCTGAAATTAAATTATTTGATACCCTCGTTGTGTTTGAGTTATGGAGGTAGAACAGGAACATGTTTTGCAGATTAACAAACCACTTTATCATATATTTTTCTGTGAAATAGAGTCATAAATGTGTTACAAAACCATAATCTCAAACAATAATTTCTGCTTCAAATTTAAGTCTTTACTTGGAAAGAATTATCTGTTCATATCCCAGTATGTGGTCTTGCAATTAAAGTTGATTCTGTTCCTTTGACACAGTAAATATAAGCCACTGTTGGAGGCAGATCTTACGTGCATGCAAATTCCATGTTATTGTAGGACAATATGTACAGATTGGGGAAAAAGCTACAGGTAGTTAGAAAAAAGTTACTCAGGAGTTATTTAAAGCTCTTTTTCTGTCTTCTTCACTCTTATCTTGTACTCTGTAGTAAGGAAGATGATGATCTTCAATATGTGGATCACGACTATGAAGTACCACAGCAAAAAGGTTTGAAGAAGATATATAACAGGGCAAAATGGACACGTGATGAGGTACTACTTTTTTTTTTCCTTTAGTTTCATTCATTTGTGATATTGGTAGCACGTGAAATATATGATTATTTAGCGCCATATTGGTATAGCATGTAATGTTTATTGGCTGAGGTTATGTCTTAACAGGATGAAAGGCTAAAGAAGCTGGTGGAACAGAATGGGACAGATGATTGGGCTTTCATTGCTAGCCGTCTCCAAGTAAGTAGAGTCACTCTTTCAGTTAGCTTCCCCTTTAATATTTTCACTTTGGTCATATGTCTGGTTTGGAAAGGAGGTGAAATAAAAATCAATACATAAAAATACTTTTAAAGGTGCTTGTAAATTGGGTTTGAGATCTCACTCAGACCTTGGCAAACCTTATCAGCTCAGGCTGGGGCTTGAAATGATAAAAAATGATTTATGTCTTCTGTCCGCACTTGGTATTTGTTTTAGTTTTGGAATTTATTCCTGCTTCCTATTGGTTGCATCACTTTTAGTAGTTATGTCTACAGCTGACAGGTTGCTTCTGAAGCAGTTAGAAGGGGGAGTTGCATCTGAGAGATTGTTTGAAAGGAGCAAGATCAGTTTCTTAAACACCTTAGGAAGGGGGATGGGTTTTTTTTTTGCTTTTGTTTTGGTGTTTGTTGAATTTTTTTTTGTTTTGTTTGGGTATTTTTACAGTGATTTCCCTAACATATATAAATCTTTCCACCCTATGATATCTTTGGTTGCTACAAATGGAACCATAGTGGGTTTCTTGGAAATTTCCTGCTG
>NW_009952893.1:3872449-3884336 GCF_000747805.2 Chaetura pelagica | reverse complement strand
CCTGCTGACACTTAAAAATTCTTCTTCTGTTCCAGTGGTTAGGTGAAATGAGTAAAGGAGCTGTTGAGTCAAACATTAAATGACTCCTCAGCTGTATGAGCTGCACTGGTAGAAAATGCCTACAGTTAGAAGTGATTGTTTTTCTCTTCCAATTAAATGTTATAAAATGCCTACTATAAAACCGTGGCTAGAATCTCAGGCTGAAATTTATACCTAGAAGTGATATTGAATATTTTGATGTTAAAAGTAAAAACGTTATGTTCTCCTGCCCCCACCTTTGTGGGTTGAGATGCTTATATGAAATTCCCATGTAACTAGGTAAAAATATGCTTGAATTTGAATGCTGACAAACTGTAACTTTTCCTTGGTCTTGTAATATTTGTGCAATTGCAATGGTTCTGATGTTTTTTTTCCAGGTGGCAAAGTATAAATATCAGAGAAGAAACTCAAAGCTTCTAAATTTAAGAAGTGCATAAGCAAGTCACTATTCTTTACATGTACATTATCCTCATCCAAAAAGCAGTGAAATTAGTGAGTGGCAGAGGAGAAAAAAGATAATATAAAAAAGCTTTTATATTGAACTGTTTAAAAATGCGATGTTTTGGGCTACCGATCTGCAGATGTATTCTGGAGTTGCATTTAATAGATGTATCAGTTTAAAAAAAAAAATAATTCTCAATCTGAAAACAAATAGAAAGTTATTGTTGAGCCAGGCCCAAGCGAGGCTGAAAAAAGACTCCCCAGCTATCATGGGAAACATGCATGGAGGATCAGGTTGACTGTTGCAGAATCAGTGATGTTGGAAGGAACCTGTCAAAATCATCTGGTCCAAACCCCCTGCTCAAGCACAGTCAGCTGGAGCAGGGTGCCCAGGATAGCGTCCAGTTGGGTTCTAACGATCTCTGTGGATGGAGACTCCACAGCCTCTGTGTGACCCACTGTAGTGTTCAAATTGCAAAACCAAATAGTGGAGGCTGGCATAATTAGCACTTAGCTTGTTACTGATGGTCTCTTGCTAGGACAACAAAGTGTATCTTGAGTTACTAGTATGTAAAGGCACTCAAACTGCCATGCTTTCAGAACCCCATTTCACTATTAGGCTGGACAGAAACAAATCTTCCCTCTGTTTTGCCCAAAAAAAGCAAAGATGGTTTAAAGGTGACCCTCAAGAAAGGGAATTCAGCTTGTATTCTCTTTCCATGTATTGGAGCCAAGGCAGACCTGAAATATTGATATTTTTTCATTCCATCAGTTGTTTTGCTTTCCTCTCCTAAATATGTCATGGTTTGAGAAATGTCTGGAAAGTAAAAACACTGACAGACCACAATTATAAAATCTTTCTTTCATCGAAAATGGGAACTCCTAGCTTGCTCCACAAGGAAGTGATAATGCTTTGTTAGAAAAATCGTGTGCTTTTAATCATACAGCATCTACTAGTGATTAACTTGAAGGCACTTTGATAAATGTAATTTTAAATGTTAGCAGAGTTTTAGGTGTTTTTTCTGATCTGCCAGCCTGCTCCTTGTTTAAATTCATCTTGGCATGGTAGACAAGCTCAGCAAAACCTTGAAATGGGTACTTGCTATCCATGGGCTTGCACTGAAGAGAGTAAATCATATCCCAGTGTTGCAAAAGGTGGACCAGTATTCTGTGCTAGGGCAGGCTCTTTCCAGCATATTTCTAAGGATTGGACCAAGGACCCTGAGAGTCCCAAACTTTACTACAGACGGTTTTTAGGTGGTTAAGTGAAAGCTTGCTTCTCTTTCATAACTGGGAACAATAATATTTCAAAGGAAACTTAGTGAAGCTACAGAAAAGCACCATCTGTCCTGATGAGAAAATGCAGTGTTGTTTAATTTAGTATGTTAGCCAAACATGATATAAATCTGTTTTTCTTAACTCTCTAGTAAAGAACTGAGAATATATTTATTTGAGACTCAGAAGAAAGTTTATTCCTTTATTTGAAAGAAAAAGTATTTCCTTAAAAAAAAATCTAAACTTATATAGGTTATAGATAACGTCAAAAGCTTGTGAATCATGAAGTTCAGAGAAAGTGTAGAGTAATGAGGACAAAAATAATTCTGAGTTTCTCTTTAGAGTAATTTCTGAATTTTATGATTAAGAACACTGAAATAATTAGAGCTTCATGCAAGGGTGTTTTTCTGGTGAAGAGTTTTTATAAACAAATGGAAGAAGAAATAAGAAGGGGTAATTTAACTCTTATACTTAGAACAAAGGTCCGAATAAGTCTTTTAATTTGAAATATGCTAATAATTGTACTTATTGGCTAGCTAATATTTACAAGCTTATATATTCAAGACTTTAACAGCTACACTGATCTTCTAAAACTATTTCAGAATCGTTCAGATTTTCAATGCCAACATCGATGGCAGAAGGTACTGAACCCAGAATTGATTAAAGGTCCCTGGACTAAAGAAGAAGATCAGAGGGTAATAAAAACTAATTGATACTGTACTGTTATACTGTAATAAAATTGGCATATGTCTGGTAAGAATGTGTATTTCCTCTTGGTTTTCATCTCCACAAAGATGGGGTCTGATGTATCTTGTGACATAGATAATTGCCTTGCATTATGCTGTGTGAGAAGAGAAAAATGCAGCTGCTCTTAAGTAGATGGAATATCTGATCTGCTCAAGTATTTCATTTCCCTTTGGTCAGATTGCCAGCTGAACTGCTCTAGCTTACCAAGGAGAGGAGATCTCTTTACAGCGCTAAAGATCAAAGGTCTTATTTACATCTTTGTTCTTCAAACCCACTAGGTTTAAGGGGGCTGGAAATAAGGGAGTTTGTTTCATACTCTACTATTAAAGAAGCTAGCAATGGTATTTTAGACTCCTTTTCCCAACCTCTGCTAATCCATGCTGCAGGTTTTTGTCTGCAAAACCTGGACTGTCCTGTAAGGAGGTGCACATACAGCTTTCACATGTTATATTTCATATCAACTGTTTTTTCCCACTGTTTAAAATTGTTCTAAGATCTTTTGAGCTAGTTTTTGTCAACTTGTGCATATGGTCTACCTAATCTATTTTTTTTGCAGTTCTCATCAGTCTTTTAAGAAAAACCTTGTTATGTGTAAAAAAATACGTTGATATGGGATGAAGACTGGGTGTAGAAAAATGGGGTTTCTCTCATACATAGGTTTTAAAAAAAAAAACTAAGCAGCTTTACAAGATTCTTTTTTCATCTTTCCTAGTGTCATCTTATGCAATGGGTGACAGAAATGAAACGTCCAACTGAATGTTTTCATCAGTATACAGTTATTGTCTAAACACAGTAAATTTGGAATTAGTAGGCAATTTTCTTTTATTTTTTAAAAATGATTTTTAAAACCCCAAGTCACTGTCTGCCTCCTTAGGCCTATCAAGTTTACTATTATAACCCTTTTCAAAAATATGAGTTTATCAGTGTTCTCAGTCTTTGATTAGGAAAATTAGATTTTTGAAATGATAATAAGCTTTCATCTGTGTTCCAGGTTATTGAATTAGTTCAGAAGTATGGTCCAAAGCGCTGGTCTTTAATTGCAAAACACCTGAAAGGAAGAATAGGCAAGCAATGCAGAGAGAGATGGCATAACCATCTCAATCCTGAGGTAAAAAAGTCTTCGTGGACAGAAGAGGAGGACAGAATAATCTATGAAGCTCACAAGCGTTTGGGAAACCGATGGGCTGAAATTGCAAAACTTCTTCCTGGAAGGTGCTTTTCAACTCTATTTGTGTTCAATATTGGAATTTGGAAAGCGGTCATGTCAGTACTCTTTCCAGAGTAATCTGTTAGTCAGATAGCATCTGTCAAAACTTACGTTACAACACATTTAGCTAGATAGATACTGAAATGTTTAAAAATCTTTTGCATTTCATTATGTATTCTTAAAAATCAATAAAAACACCTCTAATGCTCTGCAGGTTCCTTCAAAAAGCTTCCTGTTCACTTCGATAAATCTGTAGTAGAGTCGAACGGAGTAACTGCAAGTAACAGTGGAAGACACTCAAAAAAGAAAGTCTTAGTAACTTTCCTAAGTCCAGACTTAGAAGTCATGCAGTGCAAAGCTTGTTTGTTACCATGTATTGTCGAAGTTGAGAATTAATTGTGTGCATTGTTCTCCTTTATTTCAAATGTGATTGTCAACTTACATGCTTGTGATAAACAAAATTTTAGTGTATAAACAGTTTAATGAAAGAAATTTTTTTTGCCTTGTACTGTTAAATGAAATTCAGTGTTAAGCTATCCCTCTCTGAATTTAATCTGTTCAGGAGGTGACTGCATAGCTGTGTCTGAGCAATGTCAGCACTTGTTCTCTTGAGAGAATGAGTCCTTAGAGATGTGTTTAAAAATGTGACAATTTCCTTAAATTGAATTCATGAATCACAGGAAATCCTTTGGATGAATGGGAAGCAAATGGATTGCCTCTTTAGTAGAATTTCAGAGAGGAAAGCTGAGACAGTGGCATTCCTAATTCACTATCTTATATGTTGAAAAGAAATCAGAGATGAGACTCTTAGCTGAAGGTTGGATCCTAGACCTAGAAGATCTGTAAAGAGTAACACTAGAGGGATGGAAAAGGGGAATATTTCTTGGAGTCAATCTTAAATGAAGAATGGGACTTAAAACAATTTTTATCACTGTGTACCTCTCTCTAAGATTAGTAATAATATTGCTAATATTTTAAACTAGAATACATTCATACTCTATTCTTACCTTAGTTCTTGGCTAGTGTTAAAAGTCATTTCTGCCTGCTTGTCAAACTGCAGGCATTTTCTTTCCAAGGGGAGTGACAATGGGTACAGGTCTTCTGCCATGCCTGCTTGTCCCTGTACATGATCAAGAGCACCAAGAATTAGTGTTATGTTCTTCCACAAAGCTACATATAAAACTGGGAGCTGGGCATGCAGGCTGTCTCGAAGAGTTGTGTTCCAGGGGCAAACACTGGCCACAGTGCCCTTACTCTGCTGTTGGACAAGAGTTTCACATTCTGCAGTTTTGTAGTAGAGAGTAAAGAATGTAGTGAACTCAAAGTTAAATGTATGGTTATTCCAGGTATCTTAAGAAAAAAGTTCTGACCCATGATAACAGCCAGAACCAAGGCTTTATCTTTTGCAGCTTTTAATTTCCTGCATACTTGAAATTTAGTAGAAGCAAATTTTGAAAAGAATTTTCTAGCTATTATGTCAAAATCCCACTGATAACAGAACTCACAGTCCAAGCTGCTGGAGCTTTCTGGATTTGTGACTTCTGATTAACCTACTATACAAGCCCTGTAAATTGTATTAAAGTTTGAGTTACGGAAACTAGTCACTGTTGTACTCTTTCATTTTAGGACTGATAATTCAATTAAAAATCACTGGAATTCCACAATGCGAAGAAAGGTGGAACAGGAAGGATATTTGCAAGATGGTATGAAGTCTGAAAGAGCTAGTTCATCTGAACTTCAGCCCCAACCTCCTCTGACTGTGGAACACTTGCACACTCAGAATCAGTTTTACATACCTGTTCAGACACATGTAAGTTAAAAATCCAGAATAATTAGTATTTCCCAGTTTCAAATAATTTTTTTTGAGTTTGGAATGAGAAACTGAAAGAATGAAGATCTGTGGAGCATTTTTGTGATAATACAGTAGCTTAGGATTGGTAAGCCATAATACATAGTTTATGGTACATAAACTAGAGATAATTGTATAGCCTCCTTTTAGTTGGGGTTTGTAAAATGATTTATGTCTTTTTAGATTCCAGCATACCAGTATGCTTCACCAGAAGGCAGCTGCCTGGAACATGCTTCAGCCTCTTCTAACTTAGTTCAGGTAAATTGTTAACAGGCATTGTAAATGAAGAGAATGTACTGTGTGTTATGCTGTACAATGAAGAGTTAAAAAACTTGTAATTTCAAAATGTCTTTAAGTCTTTATCATACACCTAAATTTATATAAGTGTTCCTCTGTAACTAGCCTTGCTTATTTGGTAGTTCTAGGTAGGAAAAAAGGAGCCATCATTATACATTCCGGAAACATGACAATTGTGCTTATTCTGACAGAAATATGCCTTAACCCTTTAGTATTATCTAGCCTCTGAGAGATTGAAAGAGAAGATTTTACTACTTTGTATATGTAATAAATGTAACTCTGTCTGAAAGGTGGAACATAGGATGTTCCATTTAAATATGAGGGTGACAGAGCACTGGAACAGGCTGCCCAAGGAGGCTGTGGAGTCTCCTTCTCTGGAGATATTCAAGACCTGCCTGGATGTAGTCCTGAGTGAAGTGCTCTGGGCAATTCTGCTTTAGCAGGGGAGTTGGACTAGATGATCAGACTCTAGAGGTCCCTTCCAACTCTGACAATTCTGTGATTCTGTAAAAGATTCAGTTCAAATAAATTGCTTATGGCTATGCTTTTTACTTCTCAATTGGTTTTAGTTTTCTCTGACTGATGAATGTCTGTCTGTTGGTTAAAAATGTTTTTTTTTCAGCATTTCAAATGCTGAAGTATTGAGAAACTTAAAAACATAAAGTTGTTGAATAGATGTATTTCCTTTTGCTTTTTTGGTGGCACTTTGAGTATGTCTGAAATTCCTCATGTGTTGCAGATGGAATGTAGACAATTTTTTGTCAATTTAATATTACTAAAAAAGTTGTTTTGACACAAGGAATAATACAAATTTTGATCATGGTAGATATGTTGGAGGTATTCTACAGGACTCTGTACCTAGCCCTTAGTTTCCCTGTGCAGGTCATCTGTTTCATGTTGTTTTCTTTCCTGATCTCAGTATGAGAGTATGAATCATAACGAAGTCTTGCATGGCCTTTGACACTCTGGACTGCCCTATATAGGAAAGTGTAAGATACTTTCTGCTCCTTGAAATGCTCTCTAGATTGGGGAGAATACTTAGTTTTGAAGCTCATAACATCAATCCTCGCTTACCTGTATTTATAGCAACAATAGAAAGATTTAAGGAGGTTAAAAACCAACCAACCAAAACCAATTAGTTTTCTGATGGTAATGGTAGGGTTGTTTGTGTAGACACTTGTGTTTGTCAGCAAATGCTGATTTGAAACACTTTCTGAGGTTAAATAACTCAAAATTCTAGAGAGCAAATGAAAACACAAGCAGATCTACCAAGGTGACAATTGTGTTGCTTCCACTAAAGGTAAAACTGAGTAACTTTCCATTAAAAAGTGCTGTAGAGCACTGAGTGTTCACAGGCCACATTAGAAACCTGTTAAAGTATTAGCTTGTGTACCACTTCAGCATTGTATCCGTCTTGCAGTAATTGCTGGAATTCTTTCACTTGCAAGTGACTACTACTCTATTACAAAATACAATACAGCTGGAACAGCTCAGTTCCTGCTATGTGCGGATTTCTGCTAAAAATGTGGCTTTGTTGTAACAGTATCCTTACTGTGGAAGGGTGATGGAGATGGAACATAGTAATGGCTTCTTTCTTCAATTTTTCAGCAGTCATTTATTGATGATGATCCTGATAAAGAAAAGAAAATAAAGGAACTTGAATTGCTACTGATGTCAGCAGAGAATGAAATCAGAACACGAGTCTCTTCTGTAAGGATTGTATATTTCTGTAAATATTTGAGTATTCTTTACTGAGATTAATCCTCAGCAATTTAGTAATGGATATTTGGGTTTGTGCAGTGTTTTTTCACCTGACCTTCTAAAATCAAACCTATGGCTGTTGGGTTGTTAAACAAGGTCTATATGTCAGAATTGAGGCAAGTTATTTTTAGTGCAGTTTTTTAAAGTGTGAAAACAGCAGAAATATGACCTGTGATTTGGCAGGTGTTCCTAAAACCCCAGATTTTAATCCTCTTTAAGAGCCAGAATATTTGTTGAAATCACCGCCATTCACTTTTATAGATCAGCAACACTGATCAACTGATCAACAGAAAAAGGTGAAATTTTGCCCTATTTGATTTCAAAATGTCCTGTAGTTTCTATTTTTGTCAGATTCTGTGTGAGTGCTTGCAGTGCTTAGTATCCACATTTGGATGGGACAAAGAGTATATACATTTTCACTGTATAACATTTATGTGTACTTCGGTGGAATTAGGGAAACTTGCAGATGAGAGTCACGTATATCCTCAGGAACAGAGAGTTATGGACAACATCAGACACCTAAGCAACCCAAGCATACAATCACTAATTTAGATTACAGGTAAACTTCCAGTTTGATGTGGTGGAGCTATTTCTGCTGTTCTCTTGAAACAGTGCAACATTCTGCTTAGCTAGTGGAATCTGCTTCTAGATTTCTAGTGAAAATTAAAATCTGTTTCTGGAGTACTAAGCCGTGTACTAAAATGAGATATCCATTTAGAAGTTAAGTAAGCTATCAGTGCAGAATCTGCATTAAAAATGCCTCAAACAAGAAGTATTTTACCTTCTATAAACAGTTTCTAATCTTAAAATGTACCTGCATTCTGTAGTGAAGATGACTTCTTAATAATCTGATGTTCAGGAGCGCAGGAAACTTGCATCAGACATGGCTTCCAGTACAACCCATAATTATCTTAAGTTATAAGCATAAGACCTGAATAAGAGGTAAGATAAAAATCTTACACAATTTGAGAATGTTGAGTATGTTATTGTAAGGGGAAGACAAACTGCAAACAGATAATTAGCAGTGAAGAAGCAAAAGTTAATTACGCTTTTGTCTTTACATGTACTACTGTTTTTTCCCCTCCACATGGTCACATAATATACTTTCTTCAGCCTATAAATTGAATAAGATTAACATGTTTCTTCATACTTTTTAGCAAGCTGAAACCTTACCTTGTTGGTCTGGAAGTTTTGTCACGGAAGATTGTGTCTCTAATACGCTGAACAGCCTTGGGGATCAATCAAGTGATTTCTACAGCATGGATGAGACCCACTGCACATCTGTTCAGCCTAATTCACCACCTAAGTATTTGGCTGCAGAAGCGAATACCATGTTAACATCTCTACAAACCATTCCAGAATTTGCAGAGACACTAGAGCTTATTGAATCTGTAAGTCTGTATTTATTCTAAAAAAACCCAACACTTCAGTTTACACAATATATGTAGGATACTCTTGAAATTACCTTATTCTGTACTTGTCTGTAGTTTCACCCATATGAAGTGATTTGTTTTATTGCCTGTTTTAAAAGAGTTGCAGTTTAAAATATTCGGTGTTTTAGGATTGTGTGAAAGATGCAGGGAGAATAATGCAGTATATGCCTTCTGGATGTAGAGAGCTGTTAGATTGGCTTGGATGTTGTGAAATAATCTTGGATAAGCCTTCTAGTGTTTGGGTGTTTTGCATCTTGCCTCTTAGGATCCTGTAGCGTGGAGTGATGTCACCAGTTTTGAGCTTTCAGAGGCTGTTGCATCTCCTGTCAAGCCAGCTCCAGTAAAGCTAATGAGGATTCAACACAATGAAGGGGGTACTGAGTGCCAGTATAATGTCAGTGTTGTGCTTGATGGCAAAAAGCACAGTAGCATCAGTGGCGAAGAAGAAGCAGTTTTTCCCACGACTCCAAACTTGACTAAATTCAGCACTCCACCTACTATCCTAAGAAAGAAGAAGAGATTGCGTGTTGGGCAATCACCAGTTAATGAACTGAATGATGGTTTGAGTAATGATGCCATCAATGTTGCACTAAAGCATACACCAGTGAAAACACTACCATTTTCTCCATCACAGGTGGGTTTATTTTTTAAATTATGGGTAAACTATGAAGAATGCAGTGGGTGGATTTTAAGTTACAAGTACCCTCTTCCCTAGTCATGCTTTGTAGCCTAAACAAATGTGTCAAAAAACGTCTTAAAACATCTGCCTAAGGGTAAATATATTAAAAATAAATGGTTAAATAACCTATTTTCTCAGTTTTGAAGACTAGCTGGGGGGAAGGGGAGTAGTGGCAACTTATGTCTCAGCTCACACTTTC
The DNA here is from genome assembly GCF_000747805.2 of Chaetura pelagica. Lineage (NCBI taxonomy): Eukaryota > Metazoa > Chordata > Aves > Apodiformes > Apodidae > Chaetura > Chaetura pelagica. The sequence goes on along the minus strand of NW_009952893.1, from coordinate 3,874,409 downwards.
TCATGCAAATTATTGTTGATAGAGACCTATTGTCTCTGTGACCTAATTAAGCAGTAGGGATTTTAAAGAGGAAAACAAGGTTTCAGTGATAAATATCGCAGATGTCTTGGTGCATAACTCAAGAATATTTGTTTTGGTTTTGTCAGTAAAAGCTCTTCAGATATATGTGTTTTTTTTATTTGTTTATTTTGCTTCTTAGTGTAGTGGTGAAGTTTTGTCCTTTAAGGTTACTTAGGGTTTTTTCTCTTTTGTTTTTAGTTTTTCAACACTTGCTCTGGAAATGAGCAATTTAACCTTGAAAATCCTGCTTTTACATCAACTCCAATCTGTGGGCAGAAAGTTCTTATTACGACTCCTCTACACAAGGAAATGACACCAAAGGATCAAAAGGAAAATGTGGGGTAGGATTATTACAGTAAACATGTGGTGGTGTTGCTCAAATAAAAAGTTTTTCTAAGCATTAAGAAACTAGTCTACTTGTATGCATACTGGGAATGAGTTTTAAATCCCCTAACACTTAAATACTTGTGTACAAACAAACTGTTTTTACTTTATGGAGAGTGGTTTGCACTCAGCTAAAATTTATCCTTTTTAAAAATAATCAGTAAAATCCAATTAAAGTATAATATACCTGGAGCAATGCTATGGTGATCTTAAGACGTTGAGATTCTTGGTGGTGATATGTGTTATGTAAATTAAGGTATTTTTAAATGTTTCTTAGATTAATTTTATTACATTACTGTTGATGAAGTAAAATATTAAAATGCATATATTAATACTTTTCTATTCCTTAATAGTTTCAGAACTCCCACGATTAGAAGATCTCTTTTGGGTTCAACACCAAGGACGCCAACTCCTTTTAAAAATGCTTTGGCTGCTCAGGAAAAAAAGTATGGTCCCCTCAAACTTACGGTATGTGGTGGCATAGTTTACTTTCTCCTGTGTTAAAGTCTACATGCCCTTTTGTTTTTGAGATATTGTAGGCCTCAACATGATCTTAGAAAGCATCTTCTAACAATGCTGTTCTTTCAGTGACATTCCTTATTATCCGAGAGAATAGCTCGAATGTGAATCAAAAATGTGTCAGATTTTGTATCTTAGACTAGTATCCTCCAGTGTACTATGGAGGCATTGTCTTTTTTGGATGGTGTTTGGTACATATAATAATGTGATCCATAAAAACCTTAAAAGCATTGGTTCCGCATTTGTGAGTTGTTTTATATTTGCATAGCCAGGCTAATGCTGTACCTCTTATCAGATTATAATTGTCTAAGATTTTAATTTTAATACATTAGCATTCTGTTTTTTCAAAAGAAAAAAACATAAGTGAGAGAGGGAATGTATGCGGGCCCACCAACTGGATAATCTTGTAAGAGCAAACTGGTGCAGATGCACATGACTGACTTCATTATTTTAAACAACTTTCACATTTGACTTGAAAAACTGCATAGTCTTTGAAAGCTCTGGACTATTTAAGAGCTGAATTATTTTCTGGTTCTTCTGCAGTGCTAGGACTGAAACTAGATGTTTACCACAGCATGCCAGTATTCTGAGAATTTTTTTTTATATCCTTCTTGGGGTGGTTACTTGAGTGCCATACAGTTTTCTTCATCCTAAAACCCAAAATCTTAATATAGCACTTCATGATTCCTCTGATTCTTCTGGCTGTCACAGACATTTTTTTTTGTCTACAGATAATTAGTTTTTTCTTTGTTTATTCCAAATGAATTTAATTTTTGCTCACTTCCTAGCCTAGCTAAGGTATGTTAATGCATAATAACTTTTGGAATTCTGTAGACATATGTTTTTCAAGTTCTGAAATATTCCTGCCAATATATATTGACTGCTTCTTTTTTGCAAACACAGAAGGTGGCTCAGACTTTGCCACAGGGCTTGGCACCATCTGTGTTACCCTATAGATTCACAGTCTCTCACTATGCAAATGGAGTGGTTTGGCATT
>NW_009952893.1:3861749-3872388 GCF_000747805.2 Chaetura pelagica | reverse complement strand
GCATTCCTGTTTCTGTCCACTATTAACCTCCTGTTCAAAATCAAATTTTGAGGGCTTAAGGGAATTCTTCTTCTGTTGGTACACAAAGGAGCCATCTGTATGGCTTCTGTGAAGTTCTGCACTGTACTTAGGACTATCAATGTCTAATTCAACGATTTGTATTAAGATTGATACCAGTTCCTCTCCCAACAGCAGTCATACTTCTATAGTACAGTTTTGTAGTATGTTTGTATACATATATATGTACATATATGTGTTTATGTATGTGTTTAGTATATATAAAGTATTTTCATCCCATTTGTCAGTGGATAACTGTTGCTAATAAATGCAAATAAGTAGTTTGCATGTCTTTTTCAATGCTACTTTGCATTTTTGAGGTACTGTATACATATATATGTTTTATCTGGCTATAAATAATGTGGAGTAAAATGAATTTAAACATTTGCATAGCCTTGCAACGTTGATCTGTAATTGTTAACTACAATAGCTTAAATCCTTTTATCTGTTGCCATACCTGGCAGGCCTCTTTTCTGGCCTGTATTAGCTGAAAGTAGAATATGGTAAAAACTAGTGACTAATAGACTTCCTGTATTTTCTCCTGCAATTTCCATTAACTTAGTCACAACCACTTGCCTTCTTGGAGGAGGACATTAGGGAAGTTTTGAAAGAGGAAACTGGAACAGATATATTTCTCAAGGAGGAAGATGACACTGTGTATAAAAGCTGCAAGCAGGAGGTAATATTACTATAATAATTTCAAAGAGGAAATAACTGTTTTAAAATAATATTTTACAGTTTTTCTCTGCAAAATGTTTATTGCAGCATAACTCTTCTAAAAAAGTCAGAAAATCACTGGTCCTTGATCCATGGGAAAAAGAAGAGGTTGGTGCCCAGCTCTTCACAGAAGACAGTAATTTAGAGGTGCAGGTAAGTATTAAAGTACTGAAGGGCATCACTGGCAGCAATATTCATATAGAACTGAGTGTCTTTCATTCTGTCAACTGGAAGTGCTTGGATTGAGGCTAGATTCATAAATTTAGAGTGACAATTGCCTTCAGTTTGAAATACTACTTGAAGTACTTAAGCAATACTTGAACATTGGGCTTGAATTCATACATGAATTCTTCCTTTCAGACCTTCAGAGCACGACTGGTAAAGTAATGTGGATGCTTTGCGGATTTGCTGTTACTGCTTCCACACTGGTTACCTATAAACTTCAGCATATATGGCATGCCAAAGCTCTCTGTAATACACCAGCAGGATGGCATTTGCCCCTCTGTTTTGCATGCTTGATCGGCTGGGAGACATGGTCTGAAGATACCTAATGGCATATTAGACAGCATATTTTTCTTTTTCCTGCTCCATATAGTAGGGGAGTGCTTTAAGAAATATCAAGCATGTAGAAGATGAGGTTTGTGGGCTTCCTCTGCCTGAAGGAATTTTAATAATTCTGCCTCAAAACCCAAGACATCATGAGTTCAGAGATGGAGCTGTTTTGGTCCCTCATTCCTTTAAAAAGTGGCCCAATATTTTTCAAGTGTAGTGATTGTATAGATTAATTTTTAGTCCTGTAGGAAAATCTTTAATCTAGTTATTTTATGTATGTATGTGTTTAATTCTGAAAGAGGAAATGTCTGTGTCTCTTGATCAGGTATACAGCTATATTCAAGAGATAGAAGCCAAAAATCCCTAAAAAGAAGTGGTGTTTTAAGTCATACACCTTTCTGATTATTTGTAGCTGGTTTTTTAAATGCCCATCTTAAATACCCAGCCTAGGTGTCCTCTGGTGTTGGGTGTTCTGCTGCCTAGTGGGAATTCCTGCTTCCCCAAGAGCATCCTTGTCTTGTGAGAAGCAGCATTGCTGCAGCCATTCAAAACAGAAACAGCATGCTCGGTGTTCTCTTGGCAACGTCTTTTTAAGACATTAAATCACCTCACTGATGTTCAGGTTATTAAGCTAAAACCAAGATATGCTATGATGTTGTGGTATATTAAAAGCATTGGACTGGGGAAAAAAAAATAGCCTTTCCTCCGTTTTAATGAGGGATGCTTGTGCAACAAGAGCATTTCCTCTTAACAGGAGAAATAGCAGTAGTATTTTATTTAAAAATTAAAAATGTACTAATACTTACGTAGAAATGGTGTCCCCGTATGGCAATAAGTTAGGAGTAAGGTGTGAGGTAGAATAAATATGTAAAGGTAGTTTAATGCAATTTAATGGGGTGTTTTTGTAAGCAAACAAGTACATAGGCTACTGTTCTCATCTAATTTTGCTCTCTAAAATAGACACATACCTTTCATGCTTTGCTGTAATTTAGCTGGATTATCAGCATATAAAATGCTTTGGGAATGATCAATCCAGTGTTTATTTCAGTTCTCAAAGCAGTTCCTACTTGATACTGATGTGATCTTAATTTTTTTTGCTTCATTCTCCTTGTGCTTCCTTTCATAAGGATTGTACTAGAAACGAATGACAAGCCTTTTTCTTTAAAACTTCTGTAGTTACCACTTTGCCAAGTCTTATTCTTAACAAAATGTAATCAGCTGTAGTGTGACTTTATGTGAAAAAAAAGTCTACTCAGTAATGCTTAAATCACACAGCCAATCACTTGTTTACTGTGCTTAGTATTGACTGTGAATCCCAGGATAGAACTGGCTAGTCCTTCAATAGTGTTTGTTACTTTTTCTTTTCAGAATCCTTCCTAGGCTCTTTCTGATAGTATTTGCTTTGTTTACATTTTGGCTTCTCTGATCACAGCAATTGAAAACTTTTTTTAAATTAAATACTAATTATTATTTCTGTTCCCTTCCCTCTTTTTTTGTCAATAGTCAGAAAATGCATATACAACATCTTTACTAATGATACCATTGTTGGAAATACATGACAACCGATGTAACCAGACATCAGAAAACCAGGATTCAAATCCAGCAAGCAAAACAAATGCAGTAATTAAGAAGAAACTGAATGCATGTTCTTCAAAAAATGTCAAAACGGAGAAAGATCTTCAGGTCTGGATGCAAATAATTGTTAGTTTTGTTAGCAAGATAAAGAATTTCTGTTTGGGTTCTGCCTTGTACTAATGCCTAGAATAGTTCAGTTTAGTGATTTAGTTTCAGTCAGTGTTTCCATGATCTTTATTTCTTGTAAGTTGGTCATTTGTCCATGAAGTGTTCATTCATAGCTAAGTTCTTTAAATACAACCTAGATGTTTCACTGTGTGGCCTCTAAGATTGAAATGTGGGGAAAAAAAAAATCAGGATAGAGTAGATACACAAAACAAGTTTGAGTACGAAACTTTTCTTTTGGTAAGAAAACTTAGTGCAAACTAAAGCTCTGTAGCACTGAAGTTTCTCAAATTTGACTGGTGCTTACTGGAAAATCTAGTTTTTCGTCTATGTGTGTGTTGACCACAAGATTTAGGGAGAGGTTATCTGTGACCTGACTTGATACCTGTTTCAGTTTGTCCTATAGGGAGTTAATGTATAAAGTTTTCTGTGTCTTCTCAGGATATCTACAGCTATGTATTAATTAAAACAACAAAAAGGCAAGGCACCTGGAGCCTGATCTTCCATGTCCTGCAATTGCTTTAACAAGGGTGTACTTTTTAAGTACAGAGACAACAGTATTACTTTCTAAGCCTTTTTTTATGAGAAGACAGAACAAACCTCATTTAGTTGTGATGTTCCAAAAAACCAATTAACCACTGCAAATTGTAGCAAAGTTCTGGCCCAGAACTATGTTCTTAAAAATATTTAAAAGGGGAGCTTAAGTCATACTATACTCACAAATACTCTCATTGAACTACCTTTCTCTTTTTGTTCTTCCTCTGAGAAAGTGGCCTCTCTGACCATGAGTCCCTTCCATGAATCAAGTCCTGCTATACTCAGAGAAACTCAAATGACTATTTTTCTCTGTGCATCTATATGTGGAACTGATCCTCTGGATCAGTTGCTAGCTCCATGTGGGAGGGAGAGAATCTTGCATTCTTCATTATGTTACAATCTGCTAGTGTCAGGTCCAATTTAGAGCTGCTACAAATCAGCTTGAGGTTCAGTAAATCATGTAAATGTGCAGAGTTCCCTTTACGAAGGAAGCACTAGTGGCTCAATTATTCTTCCATTAATTATTTGTATTCCTAATTCTTTTGCCATTTCTAATATATTCCCAAAACATCTAACCGTTTCTCCACAGCTGTCACTTTGGTTCAGTGAAGACCTCTGCAGTGCTCTTTTTCAGCTGCCAAACCATTTTGCCTTCCTTGTTGTCTCCAGACAGCTGTCAATAATGTGTTTTTCTGCCCGCTGAGCTTAGCAGATTTAAAGGGGAAGATATCCAAAGAGAAGATGACTTAATTAACTTCCCAATTGTTAAACTAGTCTCTTTTAAGAGCGTCTCTGGTTTTGTGTGTTAGAACTTAAAGCGCAACACAGATGCATTGCTGGGGAGCTGGATTACGGGGTGGAGAGAGAGCTTTGTCACAGGTTTTACGTATTGTATTGCAGAACTGAATCCTCAATATTGTAGAATATTGCTAGGCTTTGATCACTTATTATTACTCTGAATAATTATACAAAAATTGCTCAAGTATTTTAGTTGGTTAAAAGAATCTTTTTAACTGAATTTTATTTTGTGCAGCCAAATTGTGAATGGGAAGCAGTCGTTTATGGAAAAACAGAAGACCAGCTTATCATGACTGAACAAGCAAGAAGGTATCTGAGCACATACACAGCTACCAGCAGCACTTCAAGGGCTCTGATACTGTGATGGTCACTGCAACTGACAAGCGTCTCTTTCCATTGAAACTGACTCAATGTTGGAGGGGGTTCCAGCACAATACTTGGGAATTAAGTCTTCATTTGGAGACAGTCTGCCAAGGGAAAACTTAAAGCTACCTTAAAGTTTCCTTTCTTCTTTTGACTGACAAAAACCAGGCATAAAGCTCTTGTATTCTCTATGAAAGGATAGTACAAACCATTCTGCAATTAATTTATTAAATATTTAAAAAGTAACACCCTAAAATATGATAAGAATGGTGAAACACAGTACTCACAACATACAGTTTTTAGGTCTATTTTTCATATTTATTCTTTTGACCTGCATTGCTTTTTTCCGTTAGTGCATTTTCAATATAGAGTAGGTTTATAAGTTGTTACTGTTTCCAGATGAGAAACATACATGACTGAATGTGCTTTTTGCTTATGTAGCATTTTTCTAGTATATAAAGAAACACAATGGAAAGGAGTATAAAGGAAGGATAGAAAGTTGCACTACTAATTTTTTTTGGTATGCTGCAAAACATTGAAATTAACTACAGTGTTAAATATATTTATTTGCAAATGGTACAAAAGTAGGCAGAGGGGGGTGAAATAGGTTTTAGTGTAAAGCATCAGTATTTTCTTCATAAATCTCAAAATGAGATGATTGTTGAATGTATTGTACAGTATGTAGGAACAGGGGAAATTTTGTAAATTGGAAAGGAGTCTGTTTTTATAATTTATTTTCATTTTAAAGCTTAAATGTAGATATTTATATGTATGCAGGTTGTCTAGAAGCCAATGTTGTTTCCTGTTAAAACAGCTAAATTGAAAAAGGACAAGTTTAAAGTATGTAATAGCAGAAGAATTACAGTGGTGAAGTGTACAAATCTATACTGTATGTTACATCTACTTAAAGATTGCACTATAACCCTTAAATCATGTTGGTCTACAAAATAATTACAAGGTATACCTGTATTATACAGCCATTGTTCCTATACCTTGTTTATTTATATTTAGAAAGGAATGGTGGGGTCCTGTATGTGACCCAGTAGTACTTCATCCTGCATAGGAACTGAAAACTAATGCATTTTAAATATATAGATATTAAAAAAAAAAAAAAAAAAAAAAAAAAAAAGAAACTTGGCACCTTGGATCTCAAAACATTTATATCTGCACTTAAGTTTGACCATTATGTACTTACTTAATGTCTGAAGAGCAAAGAGAACATTATTTATGAAAAATATTTGTCCTTATTTAAAAGTATACAGGTCACAACAGTTGCTTTAGTTGCCTATTTTAGGTATTTGCACTTATGTCTTTTTTTTTTTGGGTTGTTTTTGAAGGAGTGTTTTGGTTTGCTTTTGTTGTAGAGATTTTAATGTAGTTCATTTTAGAGCGAGTCATACTGGTGTGCTACCGACAGATACTGACAGGTAAATAGAAGTGTACACTGTAGCTGTAGTTATTTATGATTCAGACACTCTTCCTCTCCACTCCCGGGTGTGCTGCCGCGGATCGCGGCAGGGTCGGCTTGCTGCTATGAGAGATGGAAAGAGCCAGCATCGTATGCACTGTATGTAAAACTACAAAAAATGTCAGGTTCTCTAGTTAACTTTATGAGATCAACCAGTACTATGCAGGGTGTGTGAAGTATTCCTATCACTTTTAATATCAAAGATGGTAGAGAATAATTTATTAATGGAGCATTTTAACACGTGGTGAGTGGTGCAAGGAAGGTAATGGGTTATTAAACTTTTTTAAACATCTCAAAGCTTATACAATCCTTATTTTTAGAAGCTTTTTGATATTAAATATTTGCCTGGCTATGATAGTAGTAGGCAGAAATATTTTTAGCAGTTTTTAATTCACATCAAAATTTTAAGGGGAGGGGAATCCTGTATAAGCAAGGGAATCAGAAAATACCCATCATGCCAGGATTACTCCTCACCTATGAAAACTGAGAGGAGGCAATTGGCATTCTTGGCACAGTTAGATGTAGGTGTACATTACCAGAATGGATTTAACAGTAGTGTTTAATGCTGGAGACAGCACTTAATTGACAAAAAATGAAAAAAGACACTGAGAGAGAATGAATATCTAGAATCTGGATGATCTATTTCAGTAGAAATGGTATCACCATAACTCCCTATACCAAGTTTAAGCATAGATTTATGGTAGGTAGTATTAATTTGTGTTGGTATTGGTTGGATCGTTTAGTTAACTCTTACTTTGTTGCTTTAGCAGGAAGGATTTAATCTTTCATATGTCAGGCATCTTTTATTACTTTTTGAATGTTGTGTGCATTTGCATTTCAGTTTATAGGTAGATTGTACATGCAGCAGCCAAACTTGCATGAAACCTAAATACATATTACTCCATATTTTTAAGGTTTGCCATAATGTGCAACAAATGCCTTGTTTATCTTAGTTTTTGTTGTACCACAAACTTTTATGTAATAGAATCTCACATACAATACAGACCATATTAATGCCAGAAATAAAGCAGTCATGTACCAGGTTACTGTAAATGTTACTGTTACTTTTTTTTTTTTTAGTATTTTAACACTTGGTGCTCATTAAAGCAACGTGTGTGTGTGTGTGCATGTGAAACGGCAAGAAACCTACCTTTTGTAGACTGGGCAGAGACAAACAGCAGCTGTGGAAATCAGGAGGTTACACAGCAGGATGGAGTTCCTTGACAATACATGTTTCAACCCAACCTACTTGTAAGCCTGCTTTGGGTAGCAGTTTGTATTTGTCTCTCAAGGCTTTAACACAAATATTTATGTACAGGAGACAACTTGAGGGACCAAGAATATTCTAGTGTAAAATTTTTGAACATTCTTTTAATTTGTATGGTGGAAGTGATATTTTAGTGTGTACATCTGGGTCTCAGGAGGTAAATGAAAGTGTAAGCTGTGCTGCATTATTTTTTTCTCCTGTTACTCACAACCGTGTATTAATCTGAATTAGTGTTAGATTGTGACTTATTTTTCTAGAAACATGGGCATTCAATAGATAGTATCTATTGCCTTTCCCAGATTTTGTGACAAAATATAAATGGCAAACAATTAAGTCTGTGGAAGGAAAAGGACAAGAGGGACTAACACAAGCCAGTTCTTCAGAAATACGTCCTGGTGATTTGTATCACCTAGCTTCAAGCTGTACAGACAAACTAGGGCTGGGGCTGTGGTAGCCAGACTGATGTCTGCAAACCTGCTCATGTTTGCATACATGAAGCTTTTCATCACTTGGGACAAGCGAGGTGGGCTGACTGCAGAGTATTTGTTGTGGCTGTCTGCTGATGTCTGAAACTGGGGGGACAAAGTAGAGGTAGATGAAAGTAAGTATCTAATTATGTGACTAGTTAGTTAATTTTTCTATGTCAACTTTGCTCAGTCAAAGAAAGTAGAGTCAGTAAGCCAAACTTGGGAGGAGCTACATCCCTAAGTTTGATTATATGAAGACTCTGGAAGCTTTATTCATGAACCTGGCTTTTACTTGGAAAAAATGGCCTTTAAGGAATTTATTGCTGAGAGTAAGCCCAGTTCCTATTCTTGGTTTATATCAGAATACCGTTACTAGACTTGCACCAAACTAGAACTGATACAACATTGGGTAAAATCAAGCTTCATGAAATAAGGATTTTAACACTGGGAATCAACTGACCATGTGTCACCATTTGACTCAGGTCCAACAACAATGCTCTCGATCCCCTCCCCCCCCCACCCAGGTAGGGAAGGAGAGAGAAAAAGAGAGAGACTTGGCTGGATTGAAAACTAAACTACACAGCTTTAATTAAAACACTAACGAATGATACAAGAAAATATATACAATTATATACATTCAGGTATGGGCCTGAAGCCTCTCACCTCCCCCCACCCCAGCAACTCCCACAGCACTTCCCTGAACTGGGAAGAGTCCCGAGCAATCCCGGAGTTGCTGCTGGAAAAGAGCAGAGAGTTATGGGGGTCAGGAGATCTTGAGCCTAAGGGTCGACGGTGATGGATGAACAGAGTCCTCCCTGGACGCCGGCCATGGACGGAAGAGAAGGGGAGAAGAAGAAGGAAGGAAGTTGTCTCCTGTGATCTCTGACCTTCCTTTGAGCTTACGTAGATATATGGAATGGAATATCTTTGGCCAATTTTGCTGTCTGTCTAACTCAGCCTCCTACGGGGGGGTCACAGATCTCCCCATAGTGTCTGAGCCGGCAGAGTGCAGGTGCGGCCTTGAAGCCTCAGTAGTTAGAAAAACATTCCACTGTCTTATCAGCCTAGCAGAACACACTGTTGCTAGTTACAAGAAAGCTTACTGAAGGAAAAAAAAATCAGTAAAAAGAAAAATTGGCTTCATCCTGTCTCAAACCAGGACACCATGGTTGCATCATACCTATGACCAAGGTCCAAAACAATGCAAACAACAAAAATTCTGAGACTGAAATCTATTATTGCAGTTGATTTTGTGATAAATGTTCAGATGATGGTTCAGTATCTAGGCAAAAAGAGCACTCGTCTTCTAAATGCTAGAGCTCAATTATTTTTTTTTCATAAGTTTCCTTGACCTTGGATAAGCTGAAACTTTGCAGGGATAAATGCTTACTTTCATGAGGAAGCTGTGGATTACTGTTTCTGTGCCAACTGAGCCAAAAGATTGGTCCCTCTTGAAGCTGCAGCATTCTGGTCTGTGTGGCTTCCCCTGGAGACAGCCAGGTTATCCCTTGAGTGGACTGGATTCTTGCCCTGCAGCTGAAGAGAACAGGGTCCTTGTAGTTCTATTAGCATGGTGTGTTGGAAGAACAGGCAAGCCTTGGACATTTATACATAATCTTACTTTTTTTTTTTTATAAAGTAAAAACCCAAATGCTCATACCCACTGTAATTTACCTTAATGATTGTGAAGAAACCTTAACGGCCCAGCTTCTGTTTGCAGCTGGAGTAGGAGGTGTGCAATATGGCATTCTTCAGTATCAGCTTGTGTTGGTGGCTTTGTTTTCTTTTTCAATTTCATGTTCTCTGCTTCACTGCTGCGTGTGGTTTTTGTGTGGTGCAGAACTGAAAGGAGTCCTCTGACAGTGCCTGCTGTTGTATTGTGTCACCCCAGTGATGCAGTTCCTGTTGCAAAGGGAGTTGTCTACCTGCTACTACCTTTTACAGAATTTCTAGTTCCTCCTTTGAGTTTATCCTTAGAGAGTCCTCTGGATTACCTGTTTCTGATTTCCTGTGTCATCCCCCCCTCTGACTACAGAGAGATGGGTGTTAATGGCCTTAGTGCACCCAAGATGGGGATGGGCTGTGTAATGTGTGGCAGTGATGTCTGGCTGCCACTGTCCTGTGTCTGGGGGGGAAGGGTGCTTCTGTCCTTTGGGGGAGTTCTGCTTACCAGCATTACCTTCCCTGCTGATTGTTGGCTGGTGGCTTGGTCATAGTCCTTGTAAAAGTGATGCCTGGTGGTTACACAGCCAAGGGAGCTTTAGAGTGCACTATAGTGCATTGTACTCTGCTTTAACATGGCCTGTCCCATAGATGGAGAAGTATTTGCTGAGTTTTCTGAGGGTATGAAGTTCTTACATCACTAGGCTTAAAATAGAAAAGATGGTTTTTAAAAGTAACAATAGAACAAACCCATAAAACAGAGGAAGAAAACCCACTGGGAACGGCTCATTGAAAGACCGTGCTCATCAACAGCGTTACAAAGTGCCCCAAAAGCCTTTGCAGGAGCCATATGAGCTGAACGAGCTGCGCACAGCCCTTCGGAGGAGAGACAGCGTTTGCAACAGCACTCGGTTCGTAAATCGGAGCAGCTGCGGATGTGCCCGCACGTCGGCGCGGGGACGAGCTGGCTCGGCGCGCTCACCCCAAAGCCGAGCGGGGAACGGGCGGGCA
>NW_009952893.1:3858308-3861680 GCF_000747805.2 Chaetura pelagica | reverse complement strand
CGTTCTCCGCAGCCATACGGAGAGGAGCGGGGCGGCGGTGTCTGCAGGGCCCGTGTCACCGCACGCCGGGTTTGTGCCTCGTCCTGCGCTGGCAAACGGCCAGGCTTTGTGTGCTCCAGACACCAGATGGGAAGCAATTACGAGTGTGACAAGCAGGTCATCTGGCAGACACTCCGCGGACCTGCTGCCGCATAATTTTTGGCGGGAAGAGGAGAGCTTTTTCTCCCACCCCCCCTTTTTTTTTGGTTTTGTTTTGTTACTACAGCCTCTCCCTTAGCAAACCTGCAGTGACTGTGCATGGTGCATCCTGTGTTTACTGAGTTTATGCTCCTTTTGTGCCCTTGCTGCTGCTTATTATAGTGCAAGTGTTTTTCCTTGGCCAGCAGCGAGCAATGGTTACACTTGTGTTTGCAGCTCCTGTAGTTTGCAAACATCTGTGCCAGCACTGCAGGACAATGTAGCAGCAACTTGGCAAGACAGGCCAGGGCAGGAGATCTCCATCCCAGGTCAGGAAAACAAGGAAGCATGTAAACCCCTCCAGCACAGACCTGGTGATCCAACAGGGAGCCCAAAGGAGAAAGAAACCCAGCACGTCCCTGTAGGGCCAGGTGGAGGGGTGGAACTATTGGCAGCTGGGGCTGAGATGGGACCTTGTCAGTTTGTCCTTTGACCGAAGTCACTGGCCTGTGAAAGGGGAGTTCTGCGAGCCTGGACAAATCAGCTTAGCTGGCTCCAGCTGAGTGTGACAATACATTCCTTCCATCAAGAGCCTGTTGCTAATTGCATTGGACAAATGTGTAAAACACATTACATCTTCCATTGCTTTTGTCCAGCTGGCTGGGGAAAAGTGGTAAATGTGGCCTGCGTCACCCGAGGTCACACTTTTGGGGTGCAGCTGGAGCTGGCAAAGGTCTGAGCAGGGGCAGGGGCTCCGCCAGGGCTGACCCTGGCGAGGAGAGCCAGGGCAGGGCTGCGGGGCAGGGCTGGCTGGCAGCAGATGCTTCTCCCCCTGCAGAGCTCCTGAGGAGCTCGGGGACCGCGGGTGGCAGCCAACTCCCTCCCTCAGGAGCAAGCATGGATGTAAATACATGGCAGGGGGGAATGTCTCTGCTCCCGAAGTATTCCCAGCTCATGCATATAGTGAGTGGCCCTCAGCAACCTGTCTGTGAATAGCTGCAGAGCTTCAGTCCACCTCTGTAAATCATGTTCTGAAGAGGTGTTAGGTCCAGAGCCTCAGTTCACCTCATGATAGATGATGTGTCCTGCTGGTAAAGGTTTGTCCAGAACTCATCTGGGTCTGCGTTGAGGCCTGGCCCTGCATGTCTTGGCATCATGTTCCTCACCCTAGGGGAAGGTGGGAGTGAGCATGTGTGTTTCTCTCAGTGCCAGCATCATATGAGCAGGTAACAGCAAGGTGAGAAGAGAAATGTTGCCCTGAAGGCAATTAGTGGTTGCAAGAGCAATTTCAGAGGACGAGAACCTGCAGCCTCTGATCCTGTTCAACTTCCCACGGTTTGGTGCCAGGCTCTGCAAAAAGGGCAGGTGAGCACCCCCCTTCCAGCCCAGCTCCCTGCCCCTCGGCAGCTCAGTCTGTGGGTGGAGAGGCCAGCAGTGGGTCTGGCTGGCAGCCCCTGTCCTGGGCTGCCTCGTCCTTCTACCTCCTGCAAACTATTGCAAGAGACCACTTGCATTCATAGCAAAGGCATGTTCTATGGAGGTGCCTGGAGCCTGCCCTGCTTCAACAGTCCAGAAATGTAAACAATTAATTCACTAGGGATGTGCAAGGTCTGACTATGCTAGGATGGGAGAGTAAGATAATTTGGTTAAAATCTCTAGAGCTAAAAGAGCAGGACCCTCAAGTGCCATGGGTGCCTCCCAAGTGCTGATATCAGCAGGACTGTGGATCTGCCTGTTCTCAAGAGGTCTGAAGCTGAACCTACTACAAGCACAAAGCCACAGAGTTCAGGTAGTGGCTGGAGCAAAGTTCTTGCCATTGTACCTTGGTAACTTTTTATTTCCCTTGGATTTTATTTTTTTAATTTAGTAACTGAGAGATCTTTTGGGAGATGTGGGTTGTTTGGGTTTTTTTTTTTGCTGAATTACTATGGACAGAATAATTTTCAGGCAGTGCTTTTTGCAATGTTTTTATTCACAAAGTGTGTGATGGCAGGATATATGTTAACATATTGCAGCATAAGGATCATGGAACTCAAGGTTTTCTTCTGTGAATAACCCCAGAGCAAAAGGCTTTCTGACTCTTCACTGAATGTGGATAAAGTTGTCAGCTACTGATTTACTTAAGCAATATGACACCTGTAGGCAGGTGGAACGTAGATTTTGGACAAAATGACCTTCAGCCACATCAAAAGCTTTACTCTATAGCACCAGCTTTCATTTGTCAGGGTGGTTGTCAGACTTGTTCCCTGCTCAGGATGCCTGGCTGTGACCTCATACCCAGCAGCAGTCGGGTGGTGATGTTAAAAGCTCTGCTTGGTTTGACCCAAGAGAGACAGGGAGTTTCAGTGGAATTGAAGGGGGGAGCTGAGGGGTGTGGGTGTTGCCCTGAGTCTGTGCAGCCAGATGTGGCCTGGAGCCTCTGCAGAGGGAAAAAAAATATTTCAGTTTTACTTTTTAAAATGGTTTAAAATCTACAACTGGATGCCTCATGTCACTGGAAGGTGTTTAAGCACTTGGGGGAAAGGGGAATGTCTTCATCATGTCTTGCCGTGTGAAACAGTGTTTCCCATGATGGATTTGCATACCTGGACCACGCTTGGAGAACCAGCTGAGGTTTGTCTCACCTAAATAAAACATAGCAGAGCCTCAGAGCTGGCTGCTCACATGGGCACAGACACAGGACGGGGGTTTTGGTGTGCTCTCCCTCCCTTGCAGTGTGTGCATGTGTTCATGAGTGACCCTGGCGTCGTGCTGACTCTGGATCACTGCCCACAGTCAGCCTGTGGCCCTGGTGGTGCTGAGAGGCACCTTTGTTCTCAGCCTCCTGTGGTGTGAGGTGATGTGTCCAGCTATCCTGCATGGGTATTTATGAAAGAACAACAATGTTGTTCACATAGTGACACTTCTAACATACAAAAGAAGTTCTTTCATTTCCAGACGTCCAGCATCTGCCAAGTCCCCATGTCTGCACTGGCTATGAAGATGCAGTAAAACTTAGAATAATTTTGGGTTGGAAGCGACCTTAAAGATCATCTAGTTCCAAGCCCCCTGCATGGATGGAAACACCTCTCACTAGACCAGGCTGCTCCAAGCCCCATCCAACCTGCCCTTGAACACTTCCAGGGATGGGGCATCCACAGCTTCCTTGGGCAGCCTGTGCCAGTGTCTCACCACGCTCACAGTCAAGGACATGTT
>NW_009952893.1:3846417-3858255 GCF_000747805.2 Chaetura pelagica | reverse complement strand
ACTCTTCCAGTTTAAAACCATTACCCCTTGTCCTCTTACTACAAGCCCTTACAAAAAGTCCCTCCCCAGCTTTCCTGTAGCCCCTTCAAGTACTGGAAGGCCACTATGAGGTCCCTCCAGAGCCTTCTCTTCTCCAGGCTGAACAGCCCCAGCTCTGTCAGCCTGTCTGCATAGAATAGGTGATCCAGCCCTCTGATCATCTTTGTGGCCCTCCCTTGGACTCAATCCAGCAGATGTATGTCCTTGAATCCTGGGAAAGTAAAGATATGAAGAAACATGGTAAGATATGAAGAAACTTGGCAATAGCTGTGTGCATTTGCCCTGATAAGATGGACTTTATGCTGTTTTCTCACAGTAAATAAATAAAACTATTTCTTCTGCAGCAGGTGATGGTGGTTTGGTGGCAGAGCACCATCTGGGGGGGGAGTGAAGCTGGGTGCCCCTGGCTCTTTCAGGCCCTGAAAGGGAACAGCTTGAGCTGGCTTGAGGTTCTTCCAAAAATATTGATCTTCATGAAAAGTACCACAAGTACTGGTTCCCAAACCCTGAGCAACTAAATGCAGCCTGTGCCAAGGTTTGTGAAGGAAAGACTTTTCCTCTGGCAGGTGAGTGAGCCCCTTCTTCCAGGAATGGCCTGCATAGCCCTGGGGCCTGCATAGATGAGATAACAACGATTGAGATAACCATGGGGCGGAGGGGGCAGGTCCCCTCCAGCTGCTCACACATGGATGGCTCCATCACACGCATTAGTTGTGAAATCAAGATCCTAGGCCTACAAAATAGGGGGCTGCAATGGTGGGCGTTGGGAGTTCCATCAACACCTACTATCAACACCGACCCTCCCCTGTTGGCTGGACCAACCACGCTGGATCCAGGGCCGGTGATCTTCCTGTCCTCGTCATCTCTCTCTTTCTCCTTCCCACCCCCCAATTCCTCTCACCTTTTTCTTCTCATCCCTTTTTCCTTACTTAAACAAAGCCACCCACATATATATATATTAGGTTGTTCGATAGTTAACTTCTACTAGTGTAATAAATGTGTTATTTGTTATAAACAGACCTCACCTTAATCTGATCAAGGGCTATTGGACAGTCGAGCTTTTACTCGGACTGTAACACATTTCCTCTCTCTGGGAAAAGACCAGGTCTGAGAGAAGGATTTTGAGCCCAGCTGCACCTCAGCTTCTCTCTGAAGGAAGTCTAGAAAGCAAGGGGGTTCAGTCCTAATCTCCCTGGGCTGCCCAGTCTGAGTTGTGACATGCACAGGACTGGATCCAGCTGCACCCAGGCTCCTCTATTGCAGCAGGAGCTTAGAAAGCAAGGGGGTCCAGTTCTAACCTTCCTGAGTTATTAAATCCGGGCCATGTCACTGGTGTAAGGAAAAAAGCAAGACTTGTGTGAATTAGCCATTTCTCTTTTGCAGAAAGGTCATTACCAGCCTGAATGTGTCATCTTCCTCCTTACCACGTTACGTGCACAGAGCTGCTGGTGCCTGTTTTAGTGGCTGGGCCTGGTGAGGAAAGGTTTTATTGACCCTTTGAAGGGGCTGAGGCTTCTAACCCCTGTGCTTTTGGATTCAGAGGGTTTCCATCTCTGCTGAGCTTTCATTACATGTGCGTCTCCAGCCTGGCAGTGATCACACACAGTAAGAAGGTATTTTTAACCCGGGGAGCCGAAGCTGAGGTGGGGGTCTGCAGAGAGGCCCTTGCTGTGTCCAGCTGCTGTGGCTGCTGTGCAAATGGGGCCAGACCCTGTTCTGCACGCCCGCACCCACCGAGGCACGGGTGCTGCTCATGCATGCCACTTGGGGTGACTTCTCTGTGGGTCTTGTTTCTTTAAGTGGCAAAGGATGTAAAAGAAAGGGCATCACCTGAGGCACCACTTAATTACTGAGCATCTCTGCTGCTTTCCACTGCTGTCTGGTGAGGGCCTGGTGCCTGGCCAGAAAAGCAGCGTCTACCTTAGTGTGTGTTGCTCAGGTGTTAGCTGAGATGGGTGCAATGATCACAAAATAAAGGCTCCCTTGCAAAACTCCTGGCTGGACAACAGCATCATGTGTTCACATGCTTGCCTACCCCAGGGTGGCTTTTCACAGACCTTTGCCTTTGGTGGCTGGCGCACTGAGGCGCAGGAGCCTGGCATCCTGACTGCTGGTGATTCCTGTGTCAGAAGGTCTGTCCATGGAGGAAAATTCTCAGAGGCTTATTTCTTTTTTCTTAATATTTTCTTATTTCTTTTTCTCCCCTCTAGAATGTTTGCCTCTCTTGCACTAATGGGTTAACTTACCTTGAGCATATGGCAGTCAGCTAAATAACTTGATATATCTGTTTATAATGTAAACAGTTTAAAAAATATTAGCCAAGCTTGTATTTTAAATGTTGATTGAATGATGATTAAAAGAACAGATATTGTAAGAGTCTGAGTGCTGATGAACCCCATTTAAAAGGGGTCATTATCGATAAATCTTTATCCAGCTTGCTTCAAATCTGATTGAAAAATGTACTTGCATCCCAACTTACAAGGACAAATGTCAGATACCTGATGTTCCAAGGGCTCTGGGACAGAATTATAAAGAAGTAGGGTTGCAGTTTTCATTGGAAAGGTTAATGTTGTTACTAGAAAAGATCACTTGCCAGACTTTGCTTGCAGTCTGACAGTCAACAGGTCTTGCTAGGCTTGTCGCTGCACTCCCAGCCTAAAGGAGCTTGTAATGGCTGAAGTTTTGCTCTGTGTTTAGTGGTCCTCATAACTCAGACAACTGCTTTGACGAGGGTGCTGGCTGCTGCCTCCTGAACCCCACCTTTGCTTTTGCTGGCTCAGGGCAGGAGCAGACCCTGGCCGAGCTGCTGGTTTCGCACCCTCAGCTCCCGGCTGGGCTGAGCAGAGGGCTCTGCACCAAAAAGTGCCTCGTCAGGGGTGCTGGGGAGGGACCGTGAGCTCTGAGGGGCCCTTTGCATGTCTCTTCTGCTTTATGGTCCAGTGCACCCTCCTTCCACCCCCAAAAAAGGCAGCAGCAGGCGAGTAGCTGGTGTGCTGCCTCTTGATTATTTCGCTGCTATGCAAAACGTGACGGTGCAGTAGGAAAATGCTGCTCTAAAATAAAGCAGAGGAAACTGTTAGGGCAGGTGAATCGGCAGGGGGTGAAACACCTGGCTGGGACTGGGGGCTGCCAGTGAGGGTCTGTGCTGATCTCCTCCCCTCGGTCCAGCTGTGGGGCCCTTGGCTGCTCCGGAGAGCTCGTTAATTAGGCTGTTAAAAATTAGGCCTTTTTTTTTGGTTGTGAATACAAGCTGACTGCTGAGAAAAGGACATAATTCACACATGCTTCCATTTCATCCTGAATTGTCCCTTTGAGCTCAGCTGCTTGGTTTTTCAGGGCCTTCATGTAAAATCACAAAAAATTCAACTCTCTTTTTTTCCTTCTAAGTGCTTCACTTTTTAATTTAGTGATTCATGTGCCCATTCGTTTAAATAACTGTTCTGCCAATTAAAAAACAAAACAAAACAAAACATGGTTTTCAATACCACGTAGAGTTAAATCTGCTCACTTGTGTATGATCTATGGAGTAATGCCAAGATTTTTTAAATCTCTCATAAAATATTGATGGCTAATTGACATCTGCATTGTTTACAGAGTTCCTATCCAGGGTTTCATCTGAGAGATTTGGCTTGTTTCGTATTTGTTTGTGTGTGCAAGCCCTGATATTGCAAGTTTTCTGGCTGGGTAACTCAGATATGAAATTATTCTGCAGATGCCAACGTTTGAATTGAAAATGTTTTCTGTAAAAAGTGTATGGTATTCCCCCAAAGAGTGATGTGTCTGTGATTAACTCTTCTGGCAAACCTGTTTGCTACAAGATCAGTAAAATGGGTGCAAAAGGGGAAGAAATTTGGGCAAAGCATATCTGAGATTTTTTTTTTTTTTCATGCATCAGTAGGAATTATTTGATATAGTAGTCTAGCCTTAAATTCACTACAGTTTATTTAAATGAAGTGGTATGCAAAGTAATTATAGATATTTTAATTATTAGCTCTATCACAAGGATGTTTTTGAAATGGTGAGAAGAAATTAGAAACCTTTTTTTGGAAATGAAATAGAAATTACTGTAAGTGTGAGGGACTTGTCATCATGCAGTCTATTTCAGTCAGGTCAGTGCTCCAGTTACTCTCCAGTTTTGGGGAACCCAGAATTGTAAGATGACAAGAAACATCTGAAAAATGCATTTTCTCATAGATGTTATAAAGAATAACAATAAGGATGTGTCAGGCAATGCCAGAGGTGATGCTTTTAGCTGCACAATTCGGTTCTTTTCTGTCTTTGATGGAAAAATGGTGCAGGTCACTTATTTTTTTAATCACTATTTCATGCTTTTCTAACAGTGCAGTGGAGTTGAACCACCATTGCTTTCTCTACATTTTTGTCTGGAAAATGTAATGGAAATTCACATCCTCTTCCATACTCATGCCAGTATTTTAATGAACAACTAAGTTTCAGGTGTTTGCACAGGAGTTCCAAGCAGAGGCCAGGCTGTTACCCCATATCCTGGAAAACTGTGCCACGTTCTGAGGTGTGGACCCTCACTGAGAAGACGCTTCCCAGGTGCTCATTTTTAACATAGACTGTAGTGCCTGTAGTGGAAGGACCAGAAATGTGGCACCTTTTCACTGGAGCTGTGTGGGATATGGGCAGGGTGGCAGGCAGGGGGACAAGCCATACTTTAAGGAATGGGATTTCTGAAGCCCGGGTTGGTGAGGGATGCCAACATCCTAGGTTTTCTTTTCTTGTATCTTAAAACCTTTCCCCTTGCAGTTCTGAGCCAGCTCCCCTAGCCTGGGCTCCTGTACCCTGTGGGACCCACCTTAGGTTAGGCCATGGTGCAGCACAGGGTCTCCAAAGACCACGTTGTGGCTGAGGAAAGTTAAGTGACTTTGTTGTCAACTGGTAGGACTGCAGGTGGGGAGCACCTGGTTATATTCTTTACCTGAGCCTTAGCTACCCTTGAGGAGTCTCTGTCTTAGTGCTTTTATTTGATAGGAAGGAGGGAGGGAAGTGACACTGCTCACCTCCCATGGCCACACTGAGACTATAAACATCGTGTCCTTAACATGACTGAGGTCAGGTGTGTAAATGTCTACCTCCACTCAGCAGTGCCAGGGCTTTTCTCTGAGTATCTGATAACAAATGGGAATTCTACCACCCATAAAATATTGGAGCCGTTGATGAACACACACTTCCAGGCTCTCCCTGTGGGGAGCAAAACTTGGGTTCTTTGTCATCAGGTGCTCAGTATCACAGACCTTGCCTTTACGTTCCACTAAGTGCTTCCCAAAAGCTTTCAGGTCACCAAGACCTGCATGTTACCACATGGCTACTTGTTTCTTTATTTTATTTTTTTCTTCTTATGAATAGGACATATTTTATTTGAATCAATAAAATAGGTATCTACTGCAGTACAAGAAATCTCCACAGAAATTGCTGGAATACAGAGAAATTAAATATGCTTCTTGTAAATCTCTTCTCCTCTTGTAGACCCAGATTATAAATTAAATAAATAAGAAAACCATAAATACACATTTCAAGATACAGCAATTATTAGGTAGAAACATTAATAATCTCTTGTCCTCCATCCTCATACTGCTTAAAGCTATTAACACATTAAAAACTAAGATACAGCTCTCTCAACAGACAAAACTCTTGCTGCCCTGGACAGCATGTTGGGTGCTACGTGGGTTAAGTTCACTACAAGGGCAAGTTTCACAAATACTCACTGTCCTAATGACCCTAAATGCAGTAAAAGGACTTTTCTCAGTTCTGTTCATTTTTATTTCATGATTACTTTTTTTTTATTATTATTTATTTTTGCTTTGCTTTGGGAATGGGAACAAAAAAATGTAATTGATTATTACTATTCTTCTTTATCCTTGAGTGAATGCATTGCTATGCAATAAAGTAGTTTCCGAGGTTTGCCTGCATGTGTGTGTGAGGCCAAGGCTCCTATGGGCTGGGGAGGGAGGTGTGTAGCATGATAAAGGTAGTTGTGGTAGGAGGGTTAGGAGCTATAACATCTGTTAATGCTGCCAATGTTCCATTCAGACCTTTGGCTGGTTGATGGCTATGGAGCCTCCTCACCTTGGTGCAATGGCACTGTATGATGGCATCTCAGTGTGTTCTACTGTTTTGGCTGCAGGCCAGCAAGTTTCAGATGGGAGCTGCTTTCTTCTGCTTCTGTCATCAAGTGCAACCTTTATTTTTCATTTATACTTCAGGGCACTGACAGTTACAGTAGAGACATGACTATGAGCTACAGGAGACACACTTCCTCCAATTTTACATTGAAGGTTCTGTATTTAGGCAAACTGAAGTATTTTATGATAACCAAGGGGGCACTCATATGAGCCAAGTGTGTTCATAACTCATGTTATCTGCAACACTGGTGAAATCTTTTTTGGAAAAGCCAAGGGACCATGATCAGTGACTAAATTGAAAAAAAAAAAAAAAAAAAAAAAAAGAGACATTTTTTTGACAAATTCCATTAAAACCATCAGTTCGTAAGCATATGTCTCCTAAATGCAAATATCTCATGTTTAGATGCCTAGTTGCACCATCTTCTTCTTTCCTCCTAGTATTTTGTGCGCTTAGTGAACTACCCTGTACCTCACAGGTAATTTGCTGACTATCAGTTAAGATGTAAGCAGGTTCTGTGGAAGAAAGTGTCTCTTGAGGTTATCCAATTGCTCATGGTTTGATTCAGCACTGAAACACCAAGCACTTGTCACACAGCAAAGTTTGGTAAAGGTGTGTTTGCAATCTTGCTCAGTTCTGACTCACCCATTCTTTTAAAACTGTTGCATCTTTTACTCCTGTCTTGAAACATCAAAACTGAAGAAAAAAAAGATGTTTAACGACTGTCATTCAACCAAGCATATCGTAAGATGTGGTTTTTATCTCATGATTTAAGAGGCAGAAGGGGACGAGCAGTGGTGCACCATGAGCAGAGCCCTGGGACTTCATGGCACTCTCTAATCGATCTGCTGCCTTGCAGGGATACACAAAACTCTTCCTAGGCTTGTGTTGTGAGTCTGAGCTGATTCAGACAGGATGTAAAATGAGCCAGCAGTAGTTTCAGCATCATTAAGTCAGGATGTAAAACTAGTGGGAGACTTGGGATCAACAAAGAAAGGCCAGTGAGATGGATCATGTTCACCATTTGCCTTTGTTAGTCTTTCTCCCACCATTCTGAGGCAATGGCATCAAGTAATGTAAAGGATATAGTTTTCTTGGATGAGTTGCTCTATGTCTGTTCCTTCATTGATCCTAGAGCACCTTGTCCTGCCCGAAGGACCTTTGGTCGTGGAAGAAGTGATGCTGAATCTAATCAGTCTGCCTCAAAGGCACTGTTTGTTGCCCCCAGGTACTCTGACTTCTTCTTGTTCTTCATCCACATCTTCCTCAGGAGGCTGGGTGTCCCGTACAGGTTGCCTCCTGTCAGAGGTAGGGAAGCTTCTGCTCCTGGTGGCAGGGCCAGGTCGTACTCTGCCGTCTTCCTCCAGCGCTGCCTGTGACTAGCAAATAAAGCACAGATGTGTAAAGCATTCATCTCCGTGGCCTTTCTTCCCTCCTTATGGTGACTGGCCACTGAAAACCAAGGTGACAATGGTGGCATCTCAAGCATCACCCAGATCTGTGTCTGGTTTAACTGTCTGCTGATGAGTGCATTTGTGCTAAGGTCAAGCTGTTCCTTAATTACTCCTAAAGACAATAAAGCTTTGCCTAATTTCATTTTCTAAACTGTCTTAGGGGGAAAATACTTACATTTTAAATTCAGATGCTTTTCTTTCTAGTAATAAAACAGAGCTGTGACTGGCACTGGGGCAGTTGTATAAATTGCCATGGCTGATGCCACAGAATCGTAGAATGGTTTGGGATGGAAGGAACCTTTAAGATCATTTAGTTCCAAACTCCCTGCCATGGGCAGGGACACCTCCTACTAGACCAGGTTGCTCCAAGCCCCATCCAACCTGCCCATGAACGCTTCCAGGGATGGGGCATCCACAGCTTCCTCTGGGCAACCTGTTCCAGTGTCTCACCACCCTCAGAAGAATCTCTTCCTCATATCCAACCTACATCTTCCCTCTTTCAGTTTTAAACCATTACCCCTCATCTTTTCACTACAAGCCCTTGTAAAAAGCCCCTCCCCAGCTTTCCTGGAGCCCCTTCAGGTACTAGAAGGCCGCTATAAGGTCTCCCTGGAGCCTTCTCTTCTCCAGGCTGAACAGCCCCAACTCTCTCAGCTTGTCTTCATAATCAGCACATCCTCCAGCTGCTCTCTCCCTGCCTCTGGGCAGCAAGCAGCACGGCTTTACTATAAATCACCAGGGTTTTACAGCTGCAGCTGAGCACTTCTGTGTGTTCTAGGTGAGAGGGTGACCTGTGGTGGAGGTACCTCACTCCCTTTCCTTCCCAGCAGTGCCCCAGGCTTGGCTGAGTGGTGGGAAGGGACTTACTTGTCTGTAGCAGAGCCCCCGCCTGCAGGAGGGTCTGTGACAGCTGCTGCCTTCGCGGTGACATGGGCAGCTGGGGGTGGTGGGAGCTGCAGGAGGAAAACACACGTCATTAGGAAATGCCACTGATGTATGGGGACCCCAGGTTTGGCTGAGGAAAGGGGCTGTTTTAGGAAAACGAATGAATACAGTAATTCTCTTAGCAAGAGAAAGCAGGCTGAGCACTTGCCTGCCCAGCTCTTATACACACAAATGCTGTTTGCTCGCATGAACAGTCTCACTGAGCCTGACAAAGAGCTTGTATGAGCAAGAATTACACCTTCTGGTGAAGGATGGAGGGTTGCAGACCTTCCCATTCCCTGCATTTTATGCCTGGCTTCCCAAGGAGGCCAGGCTGTGTGCCTGAGGAGCAGCAGGTCCTGTCCCGGCCCTTCATGGGCCACCTCTGCTGCTGGCCGGGGAGCAGCTGTCCCGGCCATCCCTGGCCCTTCGGAAATGCTTCCCCATCCTGCTGGGTGCTGCTCTGTGGCCTGGGGGTCCCTGGTTCATGCCCCAGTTCTGCCACGGCCCCATAAGTGCCTGGTCACTGACAGCCTTCTTGTTTTATTTGATCATCTATTGCTTGCCAGAACCGAGCCGCGTTTTCTTGTAACCAGGCCATTGAGACTGGCAAATCCACCAGGATGGTATTGCCCAGAAACAGGAAAAAAATGTCAAAAATTGTGATCTCCTCCTGTTATTTCAGGCAATAAGCACACTTAACTGTTTTTACTGGCGATACTGGAAAATTCTACATATTATTGTCACTACTATGACTACTCTTAAGCTGTCTAGGGCTTTTTCCCTAGGGATTATTTCAAGACTAGATACTTTTAAGTTGTGCTCTGCAAGTATCCCAAGACTTAAAGATGTTTGAAATCACTTTTGCAAGCATCCTCTGGAATTTAACTGGGCTAATTATTGATAGCACCAACTAGTTTTGTTACACTGGCTACTATAAATTTTCACCAGCCTTCAATTGCTGTACAGTCATTTTTCTCAAATGGAGCCCAGCTACCAGCGAGTGATTAAACTGAAGCCACCCAAAAGAGCATTTGAAGCCATAAAGTTTCTATAGTGTGGTCCAGAGTTGGTCAGAAACTTCTAAAGGACAGTTTTCTGTTTGAAAACCTAGTTTTTATAAAATGTAGAGCCTTTAAAAATTGGTTTTTGGTAAGAATAGATGGGAAATGTTTTAGTACAGCAGAGTAATTTTTAACCAAAACATTTTAATCTGTCTGTTACAGAACAAATTTTTGGTTTTTATATGATGATTTTCCCATCGACCTTTTATTGGTATTTTTGATTGATCTGATTATCATACCAGGCTGGCATTTTGTAGAATCACAATTACTTGGTGCTTGTTCCACTTTAGAAATGAACTTTTTTCACAATTTATGACATTCCCAGAGAAACAAGAGGCTAATTCACCCCCCAGCTCTTGCAGGTGGCTGTGCATCCAGAGCGGGAGCATGCCTGTTGCCATCCCACAACCCTTCCTGGTTCCATGAGGGGCAGCCATCCTATGCCAGTCTCTGCTCCTAGTAAGGATCCTCTGGCATAAATAATGCCTCAAAGCTTTAAAAAAGACTGTGAAATCTGTATGTGCTGCGACAGACTGACATGCTGAGAGGTGCTAGGTTTTTAAGATGCATCAGACAGTGGTGATTGGTCTTACTGTGTTTACTTACCCAAGATTTTCCATTCAACATGTGATTACAGGATTTGGATGTCTCTCGTTCAGTAATTCCCACTGCAAAGCATAAGAAACATGGTATTATTGGTCATTATCCCACAGGTTGTATTAAAAGCATCTCTCCATGTAGTTAAACCTGGGTATGAGCAAGGACAGATTCAGGTTATGGTCCCACTAGATTTGATTGTAGTCAGAAGTGTATAGGTTTCTTATTGTGATAATCTACTCTGATGTCAAAATAAATTACTTTGGAATTGCTTAAGTCATTATGGAAAGTCACTCAACTGTTCACTCCTGGACTTTTTAAATGAATTGATAACTGTCCTTGGCAGACCAAGCTAAGTGGGAGCCCTTCCCCTCTGTGGACACTGGTGTGTATGTATCTACAAAGTGTGGTCCAATCTGCTGCTGCTCAGCAGAGGGTGGGTAACACAGCTTCTGTGCATCTTAGAGCTCTCACTGCCAGGTTTTTCCTGCCTAGAAGGTCATTTTCCTTTTTGGATTGCCCTGGGAGCTCTTCATACCTAGGCAGTGATGTTGTGCTACAGCCACCCCATCACAGGGAGGGATTTAAACCTTTCTGTCTGCCTGTGGCTGAGTGGCACCTCTCTCTGCTGCCCTCAAACCTGAAGGTTACCTTTCAGTTATAGGGGAGTGCTCAGCTGGCATCTTACCCACAGATAAATGCTCACTGACCTTCTTCCTGCTGGTTGTGCCGAGGAAATACATAAGAGAGGGATTCCAGATTTATTCTCATGGAGCCAAATCTTCACATTTGGCTGTGGGAATGTGAATCTATTTTTTTCCCCCTCTCTTTCTCTCTGACAATTTTCAGTTGTATGCTGTTTTTAAAAAGGGAATTCATGTAACTGAAGAGCAAGTATCTACAGGAGTACCAGGATTCATCAAGACAGAGGATACAATATGATTCACAACTGCTGTGACCAATGGAATACAAATAATGACAGCAAACATCAGGAATAGCAAAGGTGCTGTGTATAGTGCTGTCTGCAGCAGGATTTTGCAGTCAGAACTGTCTTCTCCTTCTGGGGGCAATATTTGACCATGATAAAAAACTTAACTAGCTTCTCTCTTCCCATTCCCCACCCCCTGCCAGTAATTCCATTAGGTACCTAACAGTATCCCTCATGTGAAAGTTTAATTCAATTACCTCCTCTCATCTTGCATATTAGGTACTAGCAGTATTTAGCAAGTGGCTCCAGGCATCAGTGCTTCAGCTAATGTACTGCTTGGGGTTGTTTTGGGTTTTGTTTTTGCTTGCTTGTTTGTTTTGTTTGCTCTTAGTTTGTCTGATTCTTCCCTTCAGCCTGTCCCTCTTCTTATACCAATATAGAAAATGATCTGGCAAACTTTTAGCAAAATATCTAGGCAAAAGTAAGCCCTTATGGCTCCAGGTCCACAATTGCTCCTCAGGACAGTGGTGGCTGGGTGCTCCAGAAGGTGCTCTTGATGCCCAAGCTTGGGACAAGGGTTGCCCCACATCTGACTTGCCCTAGGTTTTCCTGCTCAGAGCAGTTACAAAAGCTTGGTACAAAACTGAGTAGTTCTTTCCTGGAGAAGAAGTGCAATTAAAAAAAAAAA
>NW_009952893.1:3804866-3840452 GCF_000747805.2 Chaetura pelagica | reverse complement strand
GTGCTTGTTAGTTGAGGAAATGCCAGATTTGTAGTTAAGCTCTTTTTGATGGTCTAATGCTGATCTAATTTTCAATGTGGTAGTACTAGCATATGCAGAGGGATATGCCATTTTCCTGCAAAGTAGCCAGATACCTGTGCACAGACTGATTTTAGAGTTCCAGCCAAAGGTTATTGATGTTGGGAGAGCAAGAGAAGGATGGATTCTCCCTGGAAATAACTCTTAATAGAGCAATAGGAACTGCAAAAAAGCACGTTTGTGAAGCTCTCCGTTGAAAGGTCCCTCACCCTTCCACAGTCATGATTGTGCTATTGGGATGGGTTCTTGAATGTGATGGAAGTTACCCCCCTACGGCCAGTAATTTGAATATTAAATCACTTAATGCTACACTGCTTGTGTATTTCTGCCATGAAGGAAAGGCTGGCAGATGTCCACAGTGCTTGCTATTTCTGCCCTTGCTGAGGATTAAAGTTGTGCATCCACTGCCATCACCAGAGCAGAAGATTTTGTGTTAGCTGAGGCATTTCTGCAGCACTGGCTGCAGGTGCAGGGGTAAAATGGAAAAAGAAATAATCATTCTGCTACTTCTGTGTGGGTCTGGAAATTGGCAATTACAGCTTCCTCACAAGCATGTATGTTCCAGTATGCACCATTTATTTGAATGGTTGTGCCTGAGCTGTGAGGAGCTGCATCACACTGGAGAAGGGGCATGCACAAGTCTAAGAGTTGACTGTGCACATTGCTTTGGCTTGAGAGCCTTGCTTGTTTTCTTAGCTGGAGCTGCACACCATTCCTTAGGCTTGGTGCTCTCACTGCTAATGTGATACTGCCTGCAGCATGACTAAAGGCCAATCAAAGGACGTCTTTAATTGGGGTCAGGAAAGTCCCAAAGGAAAAAAAAACAACCAAACCCAACTATAAAAATAGAGCAAGAAACCAGAGACTTCCTTATCTTGTTTTCCTAGACCTTTATGAGTATAGTGCTGCTAAAGTAGCTGATCCAAACCAAAACAAATACCAGAGGCTCTCACTCTGTAGAAACAACTATCTGCTGAGATTGAGAACACCGTGACAGATACACAGTTGCTCTAGATTTCAATAAAAGCTAGCTGAAAATTTTCCAGCTGAATAGTTTTATGAGAAAATTCTGGTTAGAAGGAATCAGGAATTTTTTTGCTGGAAAAGTATCTATTTTGTAAAAAATTGAGACATTATCATTCTCTTTCATTAAGTCATAATAGTCTACCTTTGGCTTAGGCTATTTTTGCACTACATGGCAAACAAAATATATCAAAAAGATAAATAAAAAAGGGGTATCTCAGAATGGCTTATTTTGAGTGACACTCTAGCATGTTGACTTGCATCCTCATTTGGAATGAAGGAGTCATTTTGAAACCTCAGTCTGAGTTACGGAACTTAATTATTTTCACCATCTGAGAAAATAAACAGATGCATAGTTTTTACTCAAGCACCACAGGCTTGTAATTGACACTTTCTGGGGACCACTTCAGGCATTCTGTCAAGTGTTGGGATCCTGTGATACACTTTAATAACCAAGGGAGGGGATGTGAGTGAATGTGGTGAGGTTTTTTCCATTGCATGGGTAAGTGTGGTAAGCAGGGGGGACCTACAGTGCTGTCGGGAGATAAGGGAATCGGGTATATGAAGAGGAAGCTATTTACAAACTAAGATGGGGCTGGGAAGTGGGATAGGGCATGGGAAAAGGAAAGGCCCCAGAGCAAAATATTTCAACCAAGTCAATGCTAGAGAAGAGAGAGGCCTGTAGTGAGAAGTGCTTTAGCAGAAGAGTCTTAAAGCTTGTAAAAAGTGCCTTGACATGCACAAGAGAAAGAGGCTGTCATTCCTGCAAGTCAGAACTGCTATAAAAAGATTATGGAAGGGGCTGTGAATGGGCCAAGTGGAATTAAGGAGGGAAAACTGCCTCTGAAGACAAAAAACCTCAAACCCAAACCAATGTGTCAAAGTGTCCACACTTGGAAAACATTTCCTCAGAGCATGAAAAATGTTCATTTCTTTTACTGTTATTATTATTTACCTAGTCATAATAATTGGGAACAAAAATATGTTCAGATCTACTGACGAGAGCAGCAGGGAATGAGAGTTACTCATATAGTGAAGAGAAAACAGGGAGGGAGGAGAAAAAACTGAGACCTGACAGCACAGTGCTGCAGGTGAGATGGCTGTGCTGGGTGCTGGGCCCATGGGCCCAGATGTGGCTGGGTGGGGAGGAGAGGACCATGCCCTGCTGCAAGCCACCACTCTGCTCTTTAGCTGCAGGTTGACCCTATGTTGTTTGGTTGGGCTTCTTTGCACAAGAGCCATGAAAATTGCTCAAGTGCCAGCAGCAGCTGTGTGAGAGGAAAGGGGGAACCATGGCTGTGCACACCTTGCCTTCAGGATTAAACATATCAAACCACTTGCTGAGAGAGAACTAAGTTGTCAGCTCTTCTCAGCATCTGTGAAGGGCAGATGGAGTAGAAAATGGAGTCAGGGATTCTTCCAGTTGGGAGCCTGGCTTATTTGAATTTAGGGGTGTACCTCACCTTCAGGGAGTGGGGAAAGCTCCAGCTGTTCCCTCTGTGCTGGTGTATCAGAGGGAGCAGAGGACAGGTAAGAGCTGCTGAGATCAAGGGAAAGGCAACCTCCTGTGGGTCACTCAGTCATCTTTTTGAGTCGAGATTATAATCCATTGCTTGGTGGTTTTATCCCAGATTCTCTGGGGAATGTGGTACTGGCTCCTTGACTAAGGCATGTATGCATTGATATGATACGCTTGTCAGTCCTGCCTATCCCTCTGGCATGACTATTAGGGCTTTATGGATAAGAATTAAGTCTGTGATTCCCTCAGATGACCTGTGTTGATAAGCTCTTATGTTCCTTTTGACTGGCTCTGCACAGACAGGTGGTATTTTTTGAAGTTTCAAAGCACATCTCTAAAAAAAATGAGCTTTACAGAAACTCCCCTTGCTGTTTCCTGCCTCACTCCCTGCACCAGACACCAATGCACTTCTTTGCCCTGTGAAAGATCTGCTTCCCATTTATCCACAGCATTTTTAAGTTTAGCCTGCCAGAATTTAGAAGAAAAAATAAAGACAGGGAGAGAAAGGGAGATTTTTTTCTTACAGTCTTTGTCAGGATGTGCTGTGTGCTTTTGGCTCGTCTTCGGGCAGGACTACATGCTGCAAAAAGAACAGGAACATGGTCAGGGTGCAGTGGTGGCAGACAAGCCCAAGCAATGCTCTCAGATGTGCTGCCTGATGCATATGCTGGTCAGGATGAAACTTTGAGGACACGGTAAGCAGATGCTCATGTGGACAGCCAGGTAAGAGGGCCTCAGTGGTAGCCTTTTTAAAGTTACCTCAGAGGACATGTCCTCGCTATACAATGCAAATACCCACGGGGGCAGGACCACAACCTTCCCCAAGTTTCTGCACCTCTTCCATAGGCTTCCAGGAGGAACTGTCCTTCTTCCCAAGTTTTGATCTGGCCTCCCATCTCCCACTGTTTCAGACAGAAATTAGCTTCTCTTCTCATCCAGTCACCTTTCAACACAACTACTGTAGACATAAACTTTGGGGAGGACTAACATTTTATCTGGACACACTTTTCCCCCCAGTAAGTTCAAACTGCTTTGTGATATCATTTCAGTTTTACTGCAGGATGTCCAATTCCTTTTGCTATCCTCAGAATTACCCATTCGTTTATTTAACTTGGGACATTTTCCTTCAAGTTTGTTTCTCAATTGGATTTCTTAGACCCACGAAGGCACCAAAATCACAGGCAAAACAGCATCACCAAGCTGCTGGGCACACAAAATGCCAGGACCATAAGCCAAGCTTTTCACTGGACTGACATGATCAGTTTGGGGTGAGGTTTGTTTTTGGACAAAGTGAAGATTGTTTAAACACTTGTTGTTTCAGTTTAACTTGAAACTGGCCTGAAAGACACTGTGATACTCCCAGCTGTCCCTCTGATCATGCCTTACCCTTTGCTCTTTAAAATTATTACCCTCCCCTGTGTTTAGGGTACAAGAGCCATGACTACAGGATTTAGCAGTGACAGAAACAGGCCTGCAGAAACTTGCCAAATTCAGAGAATTAACTCCAATTCCAAAGGCTGACCCTGAGGGCAAGACACGTGAATGGGAGATTTCCTATTTAGGCTTCTTGAATAATCCAAAGGCTTTGAAGAGCCAGAAAAGTTTGTTAGGGGATGACAGCTGACTCATAGTCTCCAGGTGAGCTTTCCTTTACATTTTGGGCACACATTCAACGGCAGGAGTTGCACTGCTTATCACTGCAATGTTTTAATGTTTGCAAAGAGTTTTGAAGCTGTGGAAGCAGCTGGAGATCACCCAAGGCTGCTTGTTGCTGCAGCCAAACTTCTCTGATGGCAGCAAGAACAAGTAGCTGGACTTTCCAGGGCTCCGGTACAAGCAGAGCTGGCAGTGGAACAAAGTCATTCTTCCCAGACAGCTTGAGTCTGTCTAAAAGCCACCCCTCAATACCACAGTGAGGATAAAAGTGCCTGAGCATTAGGACCCCACTGGATAAACATGAAATCGTGGCTTGTGCTTTGCCTGCAGTCAAACAGGACAGTAAGATGGGAGGTGACAGATCTGAACTCATCACAAGTAAGTTATCTGTGTGTATAGAGCTCGAGAGTGTGCTAAGCTGTCAGTCTGATTGCAGTCTGTTTTGCATGGTGTGATGTCCTCAGGGATCCTTACTGCCTTCTCCTGCAGGAGTTTTGTACTTTAAAACATGGTGACTGTGGGATGAAAACCAGACAAACAAAGGCAGGTTATTTGTGTTCTGTTTGTTTGTTTGTTTTCCCCCACCCAGGAACATGTTGTTACTTGTTTTTGAAGCTGCTGCATTCACCTTTACTGCTGGAGTTCCGTGGTGTGGGGACTAAACTCACTGCTCACAAGCAGGACACTCACAGGCAGAAACGTTTAGTGATGCAAGGAATCATCTTCCTTGCTCTCTGGTATTTAATGTATTTTGCTGAACAGTGTGAGGGGCACATTTTTTGCAGATCCCTACCAGAAGCAAGTATTGTTGTGCTGGGTTTTGGTAGCCAGGCTGGTGCACAAGCAACAACACATAAATGAGTGTAACGCTAAGAATCAATGTGTCGTAGGTGTGATCCACAGTCCAACCCGCTGCCTGTTGTTGTCTGCTGGAGCGAGGGGCAAATGGCTTGTGGGGGCTGAAGAAAGGCGAGGCATGCGAGGAAGTCACAGCAAACATGCAACTCCTTCAATAGCCATTGAAAAAAGAGTGAATCGCGGAGGGAGCCAGAAGGGACCCGCTCGCACGGGAGCACAAGGGCAGCAGAGCAAGCAGTGGGGCTGCAGGGCTCTCCCTGCCAACTGGGTTTTCTGCAGGGAGACGGAGCAGGAAGGGAAGAACGAATTATTGCAGAAGATGCTTCTGGATTTGCTTGCAAAAGGGACTTGTAGGCGCAGCCCGGCTTTCGGGCAACAAAACCAAATTACAGTGATGGTTCACTTTGTCATTTCCACTTATATTCTGCAATTAAGCAGCTGAGAGCTCATGCACGCAGCTAAGTAAAGATCTCATCTGCCCCCATAATTTGTTTTCCCTGCCTTTACCTGCTTTCTTTTCCTTGTTGCTGCAATATGCAGCCATTGAGTTTAAACTAATTTGTTCCATCAAACGCCGGCTGGGCTTTGTCCGGTTCTTACTCCTCATTACAAGCAATTAATGTTAATCATGCATTCATTTCCAGGGCACGGCTTTGGAAACGTTCCACTTACCGAGCCAGCAGACTTAAACTCAACATTCACGCAGTTCACCCAGTTCATCCGAGCCGCGAACTGCTCGCGCAGCTTCATCACCTTCCCCGCGGCGCAGAATAGCCGCGCAGTTGCGGCTGTCACTTGAGCAATTAATTACCTCACAGTCGTGCATCGACCCTGGTTCCAGATCTCCCACTTTTGCCCCCCGGAGCACCCGATGGATGAGCCGCAGGAGGGGGCAGCGGGCAGTGCGAGCGGGGCTGGGCAGGGCAGGGCAGGGCAGGGCAGGGCAGGGCAGAGGAGCCGCTCGCTTGGGAGATTCATCCCCTCCCTTCCCTCTAAATGCCCCAGCCCCTCTAAAAGACAAACGCGGCAGCGCTTGTCAGGGCTTTGGTGTACTCACTTTTGGAGGAAATCACGGTGGTGAAAACTTCGAGGTTTTCGTCGCCGCAGCTGTAAATCTGGTGCATCTTCCAGCTCTCCCTCCCGACTGCCTTTCAGCTTCATGCAACCGCTCTGAACTTCTGGTAAATAGGTTTCACTAATCCAATCTGGCTCTGTGATCATTGTCCAGATCTACAAAGGACAGACTGATGCTGTGATCTCATCTCATTCCATATTCTTCATTGCAACATTTTCTGCTCCCATCTGCCTTTCTATGAATACTATTAATGCAAATATTTAATTTAGCTGTTCCTTAAGCCCCTAATCAGATCGTAGCATTTTATTTTACATCTCCTTTTACCAGTCTGGAGAATCCTCTACAATAAGTGGCTAATAATTCAAGTCTGTTCTGTCCAGGCAATGTATAGGCAAATAAACATTTACAGAAGCACTGTAGGGATTTTTAAAACAAGTTGGGTTAGTATTTTAATGCATTTACTGTAAAAATTTGCTCCTTCCACATAATGAAGAGGTGTATTCTAGGTTTATTAAGAGAAGCATTCTGTGTTTTGTACCTTGTCAGTTCTTAAACTAGTACCTGAATCCAAGTCACTTCAGTGTGAAGTTTCAAACGCAGATGACTAAAGAGAGGCACGTCAGAGGTGCAACAGGTCTCCATGCCCCTACCAGGGGCTGCAGAAGGAGGGCAGGTGGCTAGGTCATAGGGGAGCTCCTATATGACTTGATGATTCTGGGGCCTAATGCTGTATTTGTGTACTTCAATAAAAGGGTTCTTCCTGCCAAAGCTTTTCATTCGTCAGTGCTCCCATCAGAAACTGTTCCTTTCCACATCTACGAAAATCAGCCCCCTAAGCTTCTGCTGATTTACTGCTGCCATGGACACTTCAGCTCAACATTTTTGGCTTGCAGGATCCAGCAACTAATGTAGCTGAAACACTTTCAAGTGTAAATAATTATATTACATTATATCAGTCTAATGAATGGCCTTGATAACGAGCACATGTGTCGTAATTAACACAAAGACTAGTGCTGTCTTCTGCAGACGTCTGCAGCCAGCATTCCCGAATGGAGAGTGGCAGCAAACAGGAGCTGTCTCTGACATCTTCCTGTAATGTTTCTTCTTCAAAAATAATAAATATTGGTCAAATACACTTCCCGGACGTGGAAGAATTTTGGTTGAGTGGAAGGTGTCGCTGTTTCAAGTAACGAGTGAGGAGAAGCCGGGATCACTTGTCACCTCCCAGGGCAGCCTCCTGCAGCAAAGCCAGGGTGGGGCTGGGGGCACTGTCCCAGCAAACGCTGCTGGGTTTGAAACGGGACGGCGAGATAATCAAGCAAAAGTTCAATTAGGCTTTGATTTATTGCGCCACATGTTCTGCTTGTGTGACTGATGTCATTAACATCAGGCTGGGCTGGCGTGTTCATCTGTCCCTGCCTGGCTCCCTCCGAAGGAGCACGCACCCAACAGATGGGGAACTGCACGGGCGCCAGGGCGATTGTTTGTCCCCCTATTGTCCCCGTGTCAAGCAATCAAAGCAAATCCATTACCCACCGAGGAAAAGATCAGCGCGGCGAGGGGAGCAGGGGCGGTTATGCAGGGAGGCTGTAAAGCTCTGCAAAGGATAAAAAAAAATCATGAAGAGCAACACTGAATAGTTGAAAAAAAAAAATATAAAAAAGAGTTATAAGAAATCTAACCCACCCTTTATTTTATCTTTGGATATTCAGAGCCCTTTAAGATGCACTTTTGGATCTGTGTCATTGTTTTCTTGCTTACAGGTATGAGTGAAAAAGATTTTGAAGATCACAGCTGGGTTTTAACATCAGAACAAATCTTTGGCATTTGATCACGTTGAGGGGTGGTGGGGATGTGGAAACTGAAGGGATGGCTACTCAAGGCTGGTATTTGCTGCATTGTAGGTTAGGTTTTGAGCAGGTAAGTCTTTACCAAGGACATGATGCTCTGGGGATCAGTCACTCTGTGCAGAGCTGGCAGAAGGCTCTCACGTCACTTCCACAGAAAAACAGGGCTCAGAACAGCCAATATAATCTGTCTCACCTGTGAATGAATCTTTCCCTGTTCACGAAAGGGAGTTTGCTGCTTCATTCTGCCCAGACCCTACAGTGTACTCAAGCACTACGAATGCCCAGGGTTTTGCAGAAAATCTTAATGTGGATTCTAGAGAAGGACTGCCCATCTTGGACTACTGTTCTTCCAGCTGTCTGTGAATTACTTTGGACAAATGTCCTGGTTTATCTAGCTAAAAAAAAAATAGGCATAATGCCTGCCAAGGAAGAGTACTGTAAAGCTCAACAGCATGCAACCTGCTGAAGAACAGCAGGCAGTAATTTTAGACTTGCTAAAGATTGCTAAGATTCTCTCCTGAAGCCCAACCTAGGAGCTGCTTGCAGAGCCACATCAGATGATTCCACATAGGAACTCCCTCCAGCTCCCTATTGACCTAGCAAGGGTTCAGCCTGTGGTGGGAGCAGGAAAACAAGCATATATTGATCCTACAAATCCTTTTTTTGAATTCCCCAAATTACACAAAATATCTAGAAAATAGGCTCATTTTTTTTCCTCAACTGCTAAACACAATGAATAAGCAACTAATTTAAATCACGTGGTGCCACTATAGCCATGAGGAGACCTAGAAAAGTTTTTGCACCGGGTTGTATCTTTGACTGAAGACTCCCAAGCCAACATGTGGAATCCAAATGCCTCACTGTGGGCTGAGATTCAGCTGTTTATCAAAATACCTGAACTCTGTGTTGTCAGTAAATGATCAAAACATTTGCTGGTGCAAGAACCTGGCACACAAAGGTGAATGGGGACAACTGAGGAGGAGGAGGACAACTCAGGGCACGAGAACAGCCATATGGTGTCTGAGAAGACATCCATTTAACCTGATCTGCAGGTCTGGTAAAGGGAAGGTATTTGGCTTTTTGGGATATGGGCAGAAACGAGGGAAAGGTGGAGAAAGGGAAGAACCATGTGCTGAGGTAAAAACAACTGGTGGGAACAGCAGAAGGCTTCATGAACCTTGTAAAAATGGCAGAAAATCCCATAAACTGGAAAAACGTCCCTCTGTGGAGGTGGTGAGGCTGCTATTCCTACAGGGTCTGTTCAACCACATTTAGAAGAAAGAAGTGTAGACGCTTGTCCTTTTTACAAAGTATGCCAGAGTTGGTAAACTGAAAAGGAATGAAAAAAAAAAAAAAAAAAAAAAAAGGTCACAGAACCTTGGAGTGATTTCAGATACGTATCAGAAAATTCTGGACCTTATTTATCCTGGGCTTTGTAAACAAAGGAATGCTTTTCCAGCACAGCATTTTCTTCCAGTGAAGTCAGTGGGAAGCAGACGGGTACTCTCAGCATACACAAGGGGTATTGCCAAAGTATTCCATGGCCCATAGAGGACAGAGCTCTTCCCATGGCAGTTCTGTGCCTTCTCTCTCTTGTACCCTGTTGCATAAGAGGCGAATCTAATCCTCACTGATCCACTTGAGCTTATTTCTTACCATTAGCTGGGCAATATGATAAGGATAGACCCTGGGTATTTTTGGAATAGGATTGTAAACCAGAGGTATGCACAGATAGCCATTTAAAAATAAGATAGGATAAAACTGCACGTGTGTGCTCCATTTACGCTGAAACACTTCTGTGGGATGCAACGCAAGTAGCATTTTGTTGTGAAAGGAAAATCACTTTGTTTCATTTCTGGGCCACAGAATTGCAACTGCCAAAGACTGGAAAGGAAAACCAACAACAACAACAAAGCAAAATACAATACAAAAGTTGTTATTTTTCTCTAAATGAAAGGAACAGAGAGACAGATATACTATCCATGACTTCACCTCATACTTACAGGAGTCTACAAGACTAGTTCAAAATTAAAGTAGCACTGCACGGCTGCAAGGTCTGTGAATAAGGGAAGAATTTTCAAAAGTTAACATTTTAATTTCCATCTGGATGGAAGCTGATGGAAAAGATTTTACCCAAATGGGTCTAAGATTGAGATATAAAAAAACCAAACAAAAACCAGACAAAAACCCAAACCAGAACAAAAATAATAATAAAAAAAGAACTTTTCATTCACTATAGGGGACCAGGATATAGGGATAAAAGTGTTGTGCAGTTTGAAAGGGCTGCTGCATAGACTCCTTTGCTAATGAGGAATGGAAATGCCAGCCAGATCGGGAAGCCAGGCTGAAGCATCCCCCCACCAGTTACAGGAAGATACTGCAGGACCCTGAGGAAAAACAAAACCAAAGCACGAGCCTAGCAGGCTCCTCTGAAAAAAGTTACAAATAGATAATTGGACGCTGACAAACGTGCCCTGAGCTTGTCACACGCACTTGAGTAAGTCCATAGAAAGCTGAGCCAGGAGCACAATGCCCAGCACTGCAAGGTTCAGGCCCCCAGAGCTGGTGCCAGCAGCAGGGATCGCACTGAGCCAGCACTGCAGCCAGAGCCAGGCTGAGCACGTGGAGGCTTAACGAGCTTTCAGAGCCTGGTCATGTGCTGGTAATCCACAGAAAGCACTAAAAATGTCAACAAATGAGTGTTATGTCCAAAGTGGGCTATGACAACAGCAGCTTATTAAGAGGCCAAACTTTAGTGACATTTTTCCTTGATTCCTATTTTTTTCAACCTGACTGATCAGTGAGGTCCTTATTCTCCTGATAAAGCACAATCATTTCAGATGGGGTTTTTTCACTCCTAAATTTTTTCCTTTAAAACCTTTTAGGATTATTTTGACTACTGGCTCCTGACGTGAACATCATAATTTCTGGACAGACCAGCACAGTAATTACAGCTTGTCTTCTGGTTCCTGGATTTGAGCAGTGCTAGCTCTCTCACTGCAACTGCAGGCTATTTCTTACACCATATGGAGGAAAATCCACTGCTTGGATAACCAGCCACAAACTACTTAGGATTCCTCCCATGGATAAGTCCAAAGAATGAGGCAACCTGAACTGTCACCTTACTTGTCCCTAGTGTGTCCTCACGTAGCCACCAAGCTCTTTTTGCCAAGTGCAACACACGTGGTCCACAGGATGAAGGTCTTTGGAGGGTATCAGATGGCATTGCCTCCTCTGGCCTAGGCTCTTGTGTGAAAACAAGACTGAATTTAAAACAAGGACCACCATTATTGGCACCAGAGACCCCTGTGCCAGAAACTTATAAAACAGGAATAGCATGTAGCAGAAACTGCACTCGAGGCATGGAAATGGGATCAAATGGATGAGTCTCCGATTGTTCCAGATGCAATTTATAGTGCCTGTGTGAAGCACCAAGACAGCACAGGAGATGGCACTGCCACAGAGGAGGTTTTGGGATAGAGTGGGAGCACCAGTGTGGAATTGCTGAGTCTTGGCAATGAGACTTTTGAGGTAGATTTTGTGAGAGAAGTATGTTAAATGGCCACACACCATACAGCAAAGAGTCTGGAAGGGAAACCGGGGAACTCTCTCTGATGCCAATTACCCTAAAAAGGGTTCTTGAGAGAAGAAGCAGGTTATCAGGTCTCTCTGCTGGTTTGGTCTTTGGCCTCTCTACTGATGCTGCCAGCAGGAGCATCAAAGATCTGCTCTAAGCACCTGACTTGTTTCTAGGAATCTGATTAAAGTAGATCCCCTCAGATAACAAGATGAATTAATGCTGCAAATACATAGGAGAAGATTTTCAAGCTCTTAAGCTACATAGAGGTCAGTCCTTTTCCAGTCCCACAGCCTCTGAGATAATTCATTTTTGCAGAACCAGTGATCTTTACTTGCCTTTTCCCTGCCTTATTAGCCTTTACACTTAAAATATATTTCTCTTCATTAATGAAGTTCTGGTTGTAATTTCTTCAGCTGTTCTGGTACATACTGTACAGAGGCATTGTACAGAGGGTTTTTACAGTGTTTTGTAAAATGCATATTCTCATCATAAATGTTCCCCTGAAGTCCGATGCTTCTACAGCCT
This sequence comes from Chaetura pelagica, assembly GCF_000747805.2. NCBI lineage: Eukaryota > Metazoa > Chordata > Aves > Apodiformes > Apodidae > Chaetura > Chaetura pelagica. Next base: position 3,828,288 of record NW_009952893.1, on the reverse strand, counting down.
CTGAGCTAGGCTGTTAGATGCTTGCTTGCCAGCTGTTTGTACTCTCTAGCCAGTAACCACGTTATAGGTCCAGGCTCAGTGTCTCAGATGTAAGCAACTGTATGCATATCTGCACACACCCCAGTTCCTTCACCAATGCCCTGTTTGCCATGCAGATGCAGGTATCTCCAGTGAAGGACACGCTCAGGCTGTTAGAACCCATCAGCCAACCCTGCACTGCCTTTGTTTAGGGGACTGGTGCTTGTAGCTCAGCTCTGTTGGGTAAGCCCCTCAACTGCACTTTACATTACTGACATTTTAACTTCTGACATGGGAAGGCCCAAATGGTACTTTAGTGTCAAAATCTGCCCCCTAGCTTTGTGCTGTTTTATCCAGTAATCCTAATTTTAGGACCTCTAGGCCTGCATGAAGTACATCAGCTTGACTGCATCAGGACTTAAACTTGGCAGATGGCTACATGAAGGCTGTGGGATGTGCTCTTCCAGGATGTCCTGCCTGCCAGAAGTTTGAGTGGCTCCAGAAGCGGGAGCAGGGGCTGCAGCCTTCCAGGAGGGAATACCAAAGAGCCACCACTCACAGCACAGCACTAACACAGCTTCAACACCTCCTGGCTTGAAAAGATGACCCTGGAGAAGAACTGATTCACTGGAACAAGTGTTACAGAGGCTCTGTGGTTTCAGTTGAGCAAGGCAAATGCAGTTTAGGCTCTGCTCATGTTACTTCACATTTCTTGCTGCCTGGATAAGCAGGTAGTGACAGCTTTCATGAGGCAGGGACCTGTCCATTGGAAAATCAATTACAACGACCAACTCTTGCACATCAGCAACTAAGTAACCATCTAATTGTCACTAGAGAGACATCACAGGTCTGTGCTGGTGACCTAGAGGTGAAAAGACTTTCTTTGACCAACTGAATCCCTGAAGCTTTCACACCCCTGCTCAGGGGGGCAGTTCTGATCCAAATGACCACTAATCTTCTTAAGGTGAAAAGGTCAGAAGAGCAAGTTATTCAATGTTAACTGCTTTTTATGCTAGCAAAAAAGCGTCTTTATTTCCAATGCTGTCTTAAAATACACAGCAACACTTAAACATCCAAACTTTCAGAGTGATTTTTTCGAAAGTGATGTCAGCTTTTAGATAGATGACAAAGTCCACACACAGTGTCAGCTCCTCACAGCTGTGTCCATAGTCATACCAACAATGCCACACAATGGTGTCCTTAAATCCCATAAAGGCAAAGGACAATACCACAGAATGAAGCCATAACCTATTGGAGCTGCTGACAATCAGTCTTTAATGTGTTATCCATTTGACTGCAGGTGTAAATCAGCATTTCAATGTCAAGTTGCTAATTTAAAGCTGCATGGTCAAACATCCCGATAGGGTATCCCCTGAAAAGCACAAGTGCATTGTCAAAGTGGGTCAAAGTCACCACAAGTCAGGGAACACAGAGGAAAAGCTCTGCATCAATAAACCATTGTTTCTTCTATGATACATATATATTTAATGATACAGCAATATTGAACATTCACTGGAGCTCAGATGACAGTGTGGGCACAGCCACAATTCAGCTGCTGCTAGATTGGCTTTGGTGGTGTATGTGCTGCCAGTGCCACAGCTGCAGAACCAAGCCCTGTGGCTCCACAGGGTGACGTGAGTTAACACGGCTTGCCAAGGAATACAGGTCACATTTCCTTGTCTTTCACTTAACTGTGCCACCTCAGGGATGTGCATTCACTTTTATGGCTTTAATTTCCATGTTCAGATAGAAAAGGAAAATATCTGCTGCCCTTTGGTGTACTTAAATTTCTCTGAAATCACATCCATGTAATTTTTCAAAATAAACCAAAGATGGAAAATATTTTTTCATCCCCTCTCCTAGTAAACTTAAGAACCCGATTAACATTCCATTGAGCTCTGTCAAATAGTTCTTCCTCTTATTGTTATTATTTGGCTGTAAAACATCCTCCACCAACTCATTTGCAGCAGCTGTTTCAGTACAATGGAGAAAAAAAAGGAAATGAATGGCATTTTAGTGGGTGATTTAATGGGAGCCTAGAGCTGGAAAAACATAAAACAGCTTTCAGGAAGAGTGAACCTAAGCAAGCCTTCCTAATGATAGCCCAGGTTTTTTGTCTCCGTTTCACTGAGGCATTCAGAGCAATAGTGGAAGATTCTTCATGTTCTCATGGACAACTACAGATAAAAAACCTGCATGTAACCACAAAGGCAACTGCCTGTGGAAAAAACTGCATGTACAAAGAGAATGGAGACCTCTGTGAATTCAGTCACTGACAGTCCCACCACACCTTTGCTCAAAGAGGAACCTCTTCTACAGGTGACCTGGTGACGAGTGAAAGATGGAATTAGGTTTCCAGGCAGGATTAGCAGGGGTGGATAGGTGTGGAAGACATTCTTCTCACTGCCCAGGGCTGACACTACAGCAGACAAGCAGTCTGTGTACTGCTGTGTGAGCTACAGCTCCTGGAGAGATCAGGAAAATGGTCACATCACCTTCTGCATTCACTAGCTAGTGTCTGAATTTAAATTAAGGTCCTTTGTCTCTAGGAAGCACATAGGGATGGTCTGAGGAAAAATGGAACCCATACCTCCTGCTGCATTGCATCCAGTTGTCCTTGTCCTTTTGCTACAGACATAATGCTGTGACAGGTTTATTATGCTGGAGCTGTTTAACCCAACACATACTGCACATGTCCTGGGCGCTGCAAAGCAGAACCAGCATTCTTTCTCACCCATTTTTCAGGTCTCAATTTCAGGGCTGGAAAGCCAAGCACAAGACAGCAGATGACAGCCTTGACAGGTTGCCTGAAAGGGAAGACAGTGCATGGAGGAATGAGCATACACACTAACCTGCCTGTGGTTTCTTCCAAGTTCATTCACACAGGATGACGGTAAGAGTTTTTGCAGATTCAGGCACATTGGTTACATATTTTTTGCTTCATTCTCTTTTTGCTTTAACTGCTGGGAAAATCAGCAGTGGAATGTGAAGAAGCAAGGGGAAAAAGGGGGCTGGGTAAACTATTGTACCAGTTGCCCCCACTCCTACTGATGCCAAACAGCAACCTTGTGAGCTCTGAGTACCTGAAAAAGGGAGTGAGCTTTCCATTTTGTAGCCCAGGTGAAACTATATTCACTGTTAAATTGCTTTCACCAGCACTACACCTGTTCATACGTGCTCTCCAAAGCTAACCTTATCACTGTGGATGGACTGAATACCCAGACAGACCCAGGTTTGGTTGTGTTTGCCTGCATAGAACTTGGAGAACACAGACCCAGGGGAGAGAAGAAACAGCTCTATGTCCATAGCAAGACTCATGAATGTGGTAACATCTACTCAAATAGGAGTCCCTAGATTCTCTCAAACCATTCTTCTTTCATGACTGAGTAACTGCCATTTATGCTTCCTTAAAACCTATTAAAAACCCATGGTCTAGGTAAACTAGGCATTTGTTCTTTAGACAAAGGCTGACAAGGCCCTCTATATAGTCACAACTGTTTAAGGCAGAAAGCAAGGCTCTGACTCCACAAGAAAGAGGAGGGACTCCATCAAGACTTACTGCTAACAAGTATGACATACAAGCATTGATAAAGTTGTCATGAAATATGTAATAACACTTAAAACTGGTCATGCAGAATAAGGTGTGCAGAAGCCATCTAAAATGCTCACAGAAATACTGTGCAGCAGTTTGGATGCTTTTACTTCTGGAGCAGCTTCTAACATTGCTCTTGGCTGTCACCCATGATACAATGGTTTTGTTTGCACAGCACCAAGCTCACCAGGCAAATGACTTTGCAGAAGGAATCATGGTCTGTGAAGCTAGTGAGAGCCTACTTTCCCTGAATGGTTTTGCTTCACAGTTACTTTATAGGATTGAAGTTAGCATGACAGAGTTAAACACTGCTCTCAAAAACTTTCAAACAAGTTTTTGTTTAGAGCAAACAGAGTATAATTTGTTATTTGCATTTCATCAAAAGGCAATAACAGATCCATCATGAAGGACCCGAGTAACAGAGCAGTACCACGAGCCACAAGGACAGGCTGCCCAGACTTCATACATGTGCCCAACCACAGCTGACACAATTACAGTGTCACCCCAGCTCCCCATACAAATTCCAGGCTTTTGTGTACAAAATAGGCATGTTTAAAGACACAGATGTATTTGACCAACTAAGTTGTCTCAGTACAGTAATTTAGCAAGAAAATACATGAAAAATCCTGGTAACTCTTCAGTTGTGAATCAAACTCTCACTGTTCAGGAGCCAGGGTGTGATTCCCTGTCACACCACCACTATTTGAAAGACAGCACTGTGAGGTGGCCTGAACAACCTTGATTATTCCTCAGAAAATTTCCAGTAATAACTCATCAGTGGTGGTGGGAGAACACTTGTGTAGCTGAGGGCCATGACTGAGATTTTACAACCAGTCTAAACCAGTCAAAGACCCTGATGCTGCCAAAGAGGTATGAGAAACAGAAATTGCCCTTCTTACAGCACCATCTCCTTATGCTGGGTTAAGTACTATATCAAATCCTTTGTCTCATCTGTAAAACATGGATAAAACCTAGTATATCAGAGCAGGCTGGGAGGCTTAATTTAAAAACTAGAAAGAGCTCCAAGTTACCTGGTATAGGAAGTTAAATGCAAGGTTGTCTCAGTTGAAAATGCAGCCTACTAATAACTGCCATACTGCATAAATGGCAAATAAAAAGTGTGCTGGAAGGAAATACCCTACATTCCTAACTAGCCCATCAAACCACTCTGCTGCAGGGATGAAATCCACATGCTGCTCAGTTCCCCAGAAAGTACACTCTCCTGAAACATAGCATGGCTGCCATGAATAAGGCTCCTGGAAAAGTTTCACTCCTCAGGACTGTGTTAGTGCTACCAAAGCCTGGAGAAAGACAGGAGTGGAAAGATGAAACAGGCCAAAAAATTCCACACAAATGGGTTTGACAAACAGGCTTTCTTAAATATGGCAGCTTTGCACAATACAATAAAGTGAATCCTTTGTTTTATTACAACATCAGACTTCGTGACAGAGGTTCTTGTGGGTGGTTTCAGGAGAGGACAAGATTCAGGACACAGAAATCAAATATGTGTCCCAGCACAGGCTGAGGCATACTGGCAGTACAGTCCCTACGGCCACTAAACCCATTCTGTGGTTAAAATTCTCCAGTCTTCAACCAGTATCCATCCATCTATTTCAACTGAGCATTAAAACAGATCCAATGTCAACATCCAGTGCACATCTGTCCTCAGATTGAGGACAGCACTAGCTCTATCAGACAAAGACAGGAATGCAAAGGTGTTAAGTATACAGCCTTCATGTAGAACAGGGTGGCTGAAAAGTGCTCCCTTCCAATAAAGAACTAAGCACAACGGAGGTTGTAGGTTACATAGGTTATAGGTTACAGAGGGTTGCATGAATCAGACGATGGAAAGGTCCAACATGACACAGAGCCCCATTTAAATGAACTGTACACACAGCCACATGCACTTTTAAAAAAAGAAAAATAGTAGTAAAATTTTAGTTTCATTTCTCCCTTTCCCACTTCCCTTTCTCAGTTGACAGTCAACCAGCTGGTCAGCTGCTCTGAATGTGCACGCTCATTCCCACGTTTAACCAGTGCTCCCTGTGGGCACCGTGCAGCCATTTGTTTCACCACCACTTTTAAATATTGAACCACCACTTCCTTCAGCTGGTGCCTGTGCTCCGAGTGACAGCACCTGCAGAAGCTCAGCAGAAGCAATTGCTTCACAGAGAAGCAAGATACAGTTGATAGCTGCTTTCCACAGAACACAGCAGGCAAAGGGAGATGTGGCTTCCACAGACACAAAATGACCATGATGGATGACATCCTGCTGTTATGTGGGTCCTTTTGAGAATGTGACCATGCTTTACTCTGATTTTGTAAAAATTTTAACCCAAAGCAAACTTTCAGAGAGCCTTTTCCAAACATGTATGAGGTGTGCATGTTTTTTCTTAATCGAGCAACAAAAAAATAACCCAGTTCAACAGCCTTCCTAGTGAAGCCAGATGTAAAAAGATGATCAATTGGACCAGAATACAGCAAGGTGACATTTTCTGCAAGGTAACTCTCCTTCCCTAATTAAAAACACCCTCAAATATTTCTTAAATAGCATGATTTTTAAAAACAAAATCACAGATTATTTTAATAAAAAACATAATTTGTCAAATATTTTGGAATATCCCTTAAACATTTTTCCACTTTTGACCACCTCTAAAGAACAAAAAAAGCCTTCAATAAAGCAAGAAGTCTGCTCCAACTTTTATGCAAGTTAATACTACTGAGCAAGGAAAAAAACCCCACAGCCAAGGCTTCACTTCAGAGCAGTATTTAGTTAAAGATGAATGAACTGGATCTTTTGGCAGTGTACAATGGAACAGAAGTCAAAGACACAAGTCCTTCCATTCTCTAAGCAAATTCGGCCCTGTATCTATAAGAAATTAGCTTTGTGTTAGAACAGAGCACACTTTCTTGGAAAAAAAAAATGTTTAAGCTAATAAAGCTTCATGGAAGCCTCAAAGAGGGCAGATAAGTCTTCTTCTGTCTGGGGACGCGGTGATAGTTTAGTCACTCTCTCCTGCAAGATTAAAGAAAAAATGGATTACAGAAGGTTGCCAGTAAAATGAATCAAACAGTAGCTGAACTTTGTGCCTTTGCAGCAATGTCCTTCACAGAGAGTAACAAGGTTTTGCAAATAAGTAATCAAGTAATTAAGGCTGAAGCATCATCAACTGTGCACTACTTTCAAGATTATATTAGTTTAAATTGCTCATAATTAAATACACAGAAGAAAGATTAAAACGCAGTTCAGTTGCAAAGTCAGGTACTTCAAACATGGGTCTTGTTAGTCATGGATGTCAGTGTGGTGGTGAGCAGTATCCTGGGAATACAGTCCATTTTAAAATTAATTTGCCAGCATTGCAACTAGGAGGTCAATTTTAAAAGACCAAGTGAGCAAGACTGAAAAAATACAACATCTCTCAAAGCCCAGGAACTGCCATAGATGGGCAGAGTAAACACTGCCTGCAACTCAGACTCCAAAAGAGAGACACAGAAAGAGACAAAGGTGAAACTGCTTAGTAAAGAACCTGACACTTGGGAATTAGAATACAAAACAGCTGTGGTTTGTCTTTATTTGGATGGTGATTCAACACAATTTTTGGGTGCTGCAGTCCCACCAACTGAAATGAAACTCAAGCATATGCTTCACTGCTCTGCTTGACAAAATAACCACAAAGGCAGGGATGGCAATTCAGAAAACCCCCATGTTTCTGAAGGGCTTATTAACGTAGGTATTCAGTTAATGCAAAAGCACTCAGCTGTAAGGTCCTAACATCTAAGTACTCATACTGGTTATGATTAGTACCCTTCTGCTTTCAACAATCAATGATTTTAACATTTATTGAAAGACTGGGGAGAGTTACAAACATCTGCAAAGACAGAGACTGGGCATACACCAGGAACATGTTATCTTCAGAAAAACAGGATGTATGCATTCTGGCAAGACAGAGTTGCTCCTGCTACAACCTGCTTCAGTATCTCCCTCGTGGAAGATGCTGTGCTAGTAAAAGCTCTAACTTTCCCCACGCTCCTTTTTCACTACTGATACATAAGATGTTATGTGCTAGGGGCCTTGCTTCATGCACCAAGTGGGATGCTGGGGAAGGGCCTCCTCCAGCCCCCTGTCTCAGGGGCAGGCTCAGCTCAGCTGCCCTCTGGAGCAGAGCACACACTGTCACTGCAGGGCAGTGCTGCAGCCACTCCACTTCCCTGTCAACCTGTGAGTCTGCGATTTGTAGACAGGCTGGATGTGGTTACACAGCAAGAGAGGCCACCACAGTGTGAACTTAACATGTGCAACCTTGGTATAGCGGGGTGAGGAAATCTCCTGTGAGATATTCACAGTTCATAATGATGCTCAACACTGGCACAGGTTGCCCAGAGAAGCTGTGGATGCCTCCTCCCTGGAAGTGTTCAAGGTTGGATGGGACTTTGAGCAACCTAGTCCAGTGGGAGGTGTCCCTGCCCATGGCACATGATTGGAACTTGATGATCTTTAAGGTCCCGTCCAACCCAAACCATTCTATGATTCTGTGATTCTACGCTCAGCACCGTTAGCGTGGCTTGTGGGGAGTCTGAAAAGTGCTGCTCTGTATGCATAACTTTACCTACACAAGCAGCTTTGCTGGTGCAGCAGCAGCAATCAAGTGATACCTCTTTCCCCACCCCTGACCAGTGCTGCTACACACACAGATCCAGCCAAAGGAAAGGCTAAGATTCTTCTATGCAGTTTTGAAACCAAGCGGAAAATTCAACAAAACTAGGACAGAAGTGTCTTGGGTTTTTTTCAGACTCAAATATGCAAAATATAACAACTCAGTGCTCAAATACTCAGTAAGTGAATCAGGCTTATATTAGGACACTCCAGGCCAAATTACAGTTTTGCACCTGTGCTCTGAGATGGACAGAGTTATCAGTAAACTCATGTGGCATGACAGGAGATGATCACCCTGACAGACTGTAGCATTTCCCAGCTACATCCACAGAGGCTGCAAACAGATGCTCCTCCTGTGTGCCTCGACACAGAGGCACCAGCAGTCCCTCTGCACAAGCCTGCTGGTGCTCCTGGTGCGCAGACAGCAAGGCCCCAGCTCTCTCGGTCTGACTCAGTGCATTCTGGTTTAGTGCCAAAAATGAGCAGCTCCAGGCTCTTCAGTGGCTCAGTCCCACTGTAACTGCCTCTGGGGTGTCTGCAGGGGGTGGGGGACTAGACAACAGCCCTTCCTGTCTCATTTTCAGTCCTCACCATCTCCCCTCAAACACGATCACAAGAATGGCCACCTTTGACCTTGCAACAGCACCTTCTTTGCTAGACTTGCTGCTGCCTGTAAACAGGATCAATTTAAACACACTCACTCAGAAAGAAAAATAAAATTCTGTTTTAACTGCAAGTACAAATGTTTGTCCCAGCAGAGTTCCCACCCCAAACCCCAGCAGTTGGAGTAGATTAGTTTTGTTTTCCTGAAGCCTGCACTGCACAGTGTGAAATACACCCCATACACTGATTAGTGGCATCACTGCTGCATCCCACTGCCTTTGCCAATGTGAACAGATCAGTGCTGCATTCCAAAGAAAACCTACTGCAAGATGAAGAGAGAAAATACACCAAAGGTGAAACTGTATGGCCTGCCTCTATGGCTAATAATGGACATTAAATAACACTAATACATTTTCATCCTGCTACATTTAGTATATAAAAATGAGATTTGAGGAACGATTAGGTCATCTAATTTTACATAGTACAATTAATCATCAATGCTATGAGACGACACAGTAAATGAATTAAAAGTCAATTTAAGCTAACAAACACAAAAATCCTTCAGCATCTTTTAGCAAAGAACCTTCCTCCTTTCCCAGCTACACAAAACATGCCTTCAACAAGATGTTGTGCTTGAGATGACCCAAACTCAATTGTTTTAAAGGAACACATATACCAAAACAAACCTCCAAAATGCCCCATAACCATTTACATGCATAACCTATTTGATGGGCATCCAGAGACCTTAGTTTTCTTCCTGGCTTTGCCACTGCTCTGTTGTGTGTGATCCTAAATAGTTGCATCTTCCTGTCATTTTCTCAGGTATAAAATTTACCCTCTGATAGAAGTTGCTCTGAGATTTATGAATGAGAAGAACTAGACACAATAAGAGGTACTGCTGTAGAAAGTAAATAAACTTTCAGCTTAAAAAAAATATTTCATTTTCTCCATAGTGTTTATTTCCGTTATTACTCAGTGGAAATAAATCCTAAGTAGACAGAACAGTCCATAGCATAGGAATCAAACCTTCTTTTTGCAAGGAAGATGCTGGGGTTTGCTTTTGGAGTGGTGTGTTGCTTTTTGCAGTGCCTTTGTGATGACTGAAACAATAAAGAGTATTACAAGTTTAATCTATATCATCCCAGGGGACCTTATTTCAAATTCTGATGGGGGTCAGTGGAACAAAAAAGCCATCTGGAAAGAAAACTGCAACTTCCCAATATAGAACGGTTTAATGCAAAGTGAGCTTGACCATTCTTACCAGATAACACTTGGTATTAAGGCTTTATCTATAACCCATCCTGCATGCATAATGAACAGAGATAGTTATGAAAAAACAGTACCTTCTGCAAAGATTAAAGGTCTATGAAAAACGTCCTATTTGAAAAAAAAATTACATTTAACCCCACCCCCCCCGAACACTTAGGCATTGTTTCTAAATCCATGAAGAGAACAGACTGCAATATACACTCCATCTCACTGAAAATAAAAACCTAAACCATGCAGAGAAACAAAGTAGAGTTGACTATCTATAATCTTCTCCATTGTCATTGTTTTTGTGTAGGACTAGAAATAACATCTGCAGGAAAAGAAACACTTCTGTTTGTTTGGGGCTTTTTTTCCCTTTAAAAATCTGTTCTATTTTATTCGACAAGTAAAACTGTTTTGGTTTCTGTCTTACCTGAGGCAGAGTGCCTTTGACTAATGCAGGGATGTCTGCTTTAGAATAACCAATTGCAGCTAAGCCATCATCAACATTCAGATCAAATAGGAATTTCCGGAGTGTGTCTGCCAAAACCAACCCCGCATCTTTGATTCTGGCAGTGCGGATGTCAGCTCCTAAAATAAGACATAATGCCTTGACTGTAGGGTGGAGAGAGCAGAGGCAGCCTGTTCTGGACTTAATTTAATCGTAATATCAGCTGAATACATATCCATACATAACAGTCACTGCCCTAAAAGCAACAAGAAGTAAAAAGAGGAATCAGTCTTCATTTTACAGTTGGAATATTTTGTAAAAGGTGAAATAAAACAAGATCAGGAGAAGCAGGTAATTGCTGCCAGAAAGACTGACTGCCAGATGAGGTTAACTTCCTTTCCCTCTGTGCTTAGAGGGTGAAGCACTTTTCAGTCTGGGGAGGAAAGAAACTAACGCCATGAACGTCAACGGCATTTATTTTTATAGAGCGTGCCAAATGCTGGGTTTAAGGCCTTGAGTTTGGTGACATCTAGAGGACACGGAAACTATGACTATGCCGTTCAATCACATTCAGAGAGAGGACTAGAGCAGGTAGGCTGAGGAAGACAGAGATGGCAAGCCAGTGTTCAAGGGGTTAAGCAAATTCTAAACCTACTGCCATCTGAATATGTGCTGACTTGTGTAGGATAATGTAGAAGTGAAGAGGAGGAACTGTTATCTTTGAAACATCTACTGAACAGTAATGAAGGCATCAATATAAAATTAAAGATTACCAATATTTCTTACAGAATAGCTTGCTTCCCCTTCTCCAATGAATGGTCAGGACTTACTTAAAAGTAAGAATAAAAACCACATCCAGACAGATGACACAAGTTCCTCCATATGATTTCTTTTCAAAGTAAGCTGAGCTAAATTTGTTCTCAGTGTAACCTCAATGATGTTACACCAGAACTATGCTAGGCCCAAGTGCCACACTGAGAGATGAGTAAGAACACAACACAGCTACAGGAAAAATATTTTCTGTGTAACGTTCAAAGGGAGTTAAGTGAACATGAGACCAAGAGCTCATTTGAGGAGCTCAGATATTCAGGTAGTAAGACAGGCAGCACTGTAGTACAGAATGGCTGGGAGAAACTGATAAATAAAGCATGACAAAGTATTGTAAGAAGTCTTATGCTATTGGGTTTATGCCAGCAGTCTGAGTTTAGCCTGGGTTTTGCTGTAGAGAAGTAACTAGGAAATAAATTCAGTATCTTCAGATCGTAAAGCAAAAGGGGAAGGGAGGAAGGAAAAAAAGGTCAGTAAATGTGAACAGCAGTTTTGAACTATTGCTACAGTTCTAGTATTTTCTTTTTGCTCAGCCTAAAGGATACATTAGTCTTTGATTGCACTTAGAAAATTTTTGGCCACACGCAGACCTATTTCAGCTGTTTAAGAATCCACCCAAATTCACAGCTGCACATACACACAACAGAACTATTAAGTAATCTGCTTCATGCCATAAAATACCTTCTTAGTCATTGCATTTGGCAACATGACAGATTTGAATTGGCTACTGTAGTCAGTGGGATTCTGGACTGGAATTAGAAGTAAACATCCCAGGTGGGAATTAACAAACTCAATTCCATGTGACATGTTTTCAGCAGAACCTCTTTACAGCAAGGCAGACAACAGCATTTACAGTTTACATTTTGATGAGGGAAATTAACAGAGCTTTGTAGAGACAGAATTTATGGCAGCAGCTCATACCACAAAACCTAAAGGAATTGCTTTTCAACCACTTGTTTTAAAATTGAGGGGCCAGAGTTCAAATTCTCTGCTATGCTGTGTTACCTGGAAACATGTTCTTAGTCTACTTTGAGTTGTGTGTTACTGCTGTAGGAACACAGACATTTCGTAGCTTAGCATATAATTCCAACTAGGTTTGCATTTTGGTTTTGACCATAGGCACGAGTGCATACTTTGGAGGAAGGCTGAACAAACCTGACAGCCAACATTTATAAAATAAATGGAATTTTCCCCCAGTGTAATTTTTCTGACCATGTTGTTCTACATTGTCTTTAAAATATCCTGATATTTTCATTGTCTCTATAATAGTCCCACTCTTTCTTGAAACCCACAGTACTTTCAGACTACTTATCCAAGGAAGTCATCTGTGTGACTGGATTGCTGTGACTTGCTTACAGAAGGCTGACCATACAAGGGACTGAACTCAGATTTTCCAAATACCAGGAGACTTGCCCTAACCACTTTGTTTCTGCTCTCTACACTGCCGCACACATGGCTGTGATTGTTCATTAGCAAGCATGGGTATTAGCAGCAGTTTAGCTGCAAAACACAAGTGCAGGCAAAACCTGACCTTAGCTATAAATAAATTAGCCCACGGCAGACCCATGCTGTCATAGCTAGACTGCTAATAGTTCCAAGATTACACACAGTCGTGCTGGGGGTGGAATGAAGAGGTATCCTTTCTCTAAGACACCTTCCAGTGATGGGCTGCACTGACAACAAAGCACTGTATGAAAAGGTAACCTTTACATGAGCTGTCAGCTTGCAGTATTTACTTTTATTTTGCTAAAAAGAAGAAAGGCCACTTTGTTCATTAAGCCACTCTGAGCTATCACAAGTGTGTTCACAGAATAGCTACTGCATGCTTCCCCTTGACATGGGCCACTGAGAAATTTCAACACCTACTAACAAGATGAACCTGAGTACTTGTTTGTTTTATGGTATCTACTCTCCATTATTTCAGCTGTCCAGTTTTCTAGCCAGGAAGCAGATTTCTCCAGCTTGCTTCTCTAACTACACCATCCAGTACAAAAATATAGCATAATTATAGCATAATTCTACCTAAGTTTGCACTGTGTCTAACTCAGACTCCAGAATCTTGTGTTTTAGACTTAAAAGCCCTGTAACAACCATTTATGAACACTTGCACACATTTTTTTTTTTAGACACATTTTGTATGTATATATTTGTATGAATAAATGGTATCCATAGGGATTCCTACCTAGTATCTCTGCAGCTTCCAAGTGCCGCTCAGGATTTATTTGTGCTGTGAAAGCAAACACTGCTGGGGATGTCAGCACCACTGAAAGGCCATGTGGCTGGGGGGGGGGAAAAGAAGAAAAAAATCATATCAACAGGACATGCACCTTCAACTTCAATGTGCTTGTAATGCTCATTAATGTGAGATAACAGAGAACGGAGATATATAATATAAAAAAAGATATAAACCAAATTTTACCACTAGAGAGTGATCCACATTATAATCCTTTGGTTTATAAGTCTTCACCAAACCAGAAATGGGGTAAGACATTCCATGGCTGGAACAGAGCAGAGAGAAAGTGGTTAGGACAGCTCTCCTGGTATTTGGAAAACTTGTGTTCAGTCCCTTGTGTGCTTGCTCTCCCTTATGCAAGTCTCTTAGGTGCAGATACTTGGGAAGTATTTAGGTACAGATATGGTATGGATATAAGGTACAGACAACCCTTACCCCTCTGCATCTTAGGAACCTAGCTGTAAAAAAACTCCTTTGTGAGTGTGAAGTTATATTACTCCACTGACTGTACTGAGAGATTCTCAGTCACTGAAGTAATACAGATATACCAAAAATAGCATAATCTTCATCCCTACCTGATCCCATTGCCTGAGAAAAATAAAGGTTAATTTAAAAGCATAATTAAAAGAGTGGATTTGTTCCAACAAAAGGAATGAAAGGAAGTTCTCTGAAGGAAATGACTGCTAATAATTTCACACATTTCAGGCTTAGGCTTTGCTTGTGAGGTTTTCAACCAGATGAAACTCCATGGCCTTGCAATAATAATTACAGCTCATTTCAGCCTGCTGAATGCTCACTGCACAGCCAAACTTATCAACAGCTGCATCAGTCCAGGAATGGCACATCATCACCTCTTTGCTGTCTCACTACAGAACACCTAGCATTTTAAACCAACATTTAAACCAAACATTTTAAATAGCATAGTGGGGTGTTTTTTCTAACTATGGTTTTTACTCTTAAGGAAGATAAATACGGCTACATTTTGGAATTTTTACGATTGAATTTGAGTATCACAAGCCATAATACACAATCCTCATACATGTAAATGTCAAGAGCCCATCAATTTCTGACAAACCCCTCTGCATCACAGGCCAGGCTACAATGTTTTACTACATATTCAGCAACAAAGGCAGCAATGTCTTTGACAATCTGCAACAACCACTAGCTAGAAGACGACCTTGGGTGGGATTAACATTTTTCTACACTCACCAGAGATGAACACCAGCATTGCCAAAGCCAATGCCAGCAAAAGCACTTGCTAGGTGCATGTTGGCTCTTGCTTCACGGTCTTCAGGATTTCTGATGGCTCTGTGCAGCATGGAGACAATGCTACCAGTGAATTCACAGACAGACTGGTAATTCAGGATGCAGAAGGGAGAGAGGGCTTCTTTATGGATGGATATACAAACCCCTCTACATTAAGCTGATATAAAAACGCTGGACAGAGAATCAAGTCACACTTCAGTCAGCAAACAATCCTGCTTCTGGAGCAGTAGATCAAACTGGTGCACTGAAGGGCAAGTTTGCTTTCACTTTTCCAAAAACTGAGTAAACAGAGTGAATTTAGCTGTATGATTATAGCTTCAATGATGGTTTAAACAATTCTACTTCACCAAATGGTTTGGATTGGAAGGGACCTTAAAGATCATCCAGTTCCAGCCCCACTGCATGGGAAGGACACCACCCACTAGACCTGGTTGCTCCAAGGCCCATCCAACTTAGGAGCTTTGGCAATCCTATGTATGGCTCCAAGATCAGTCCAGCTTTCTCACCATCTCACTAGGTGGTGATCTGGACCCCACCATCTGTGCAGGAAGAGGACAGGTCTCCTTGCCTTCCTAAGCATCAGACTTCTTGTGCAGGTTGACAATAAGAAGAAAAAGTCTGATTAATAGATTCCACAGGAAAAATAAATGACTCCTTTGACTAGCTAGGTATTGCAAAACGTATTTTGCAAAAAAACCCTACACTGATCGCTAGTAGAAGTGCATATGATACACAAAAGCTGTATACAGGCTAAAGCTTTATTGGTAGGGGTTAAAAACAACTCTCAGTTTACTCAATCTAAATGGAAGGCCTTCTAACTATGGACTAGCATTCAGTAAATGCATTCGCAAGTGCATGTGGTTATCTTCTTGATGCATGCTAAGTATCCTAATTTACACTGACAGGCACAGAAATTACACCAGCAGTATTTTGTTCAGTTTCTCACATATTCCACTTATACTGTCATAAAGGGGCTTATTGAAAACATATGTGAATACTGCTCCCATATTAGCTGAGCAGCTTGAAATACCTTTAACTGAGGGCTTATTATACAGATTCACAAAGAAATTAAAATTTGTCCTCCCTAGATAACCTAGTAACCTTCTTGCTTTATTTAAGAGAAATGCATGGTATAAACAAAAGGTTTAATGTAGTAGTTAGCCTTATTTTTGCCTAAAATTCAAGTTCCCTAAGCAAACCTTTTTGAGTACTGAAGACTGAACACACTGCAAGGGGGATGGCTGTTCAGTGTGTTACCTTTTCAAGTATTTAGCTACGATGCGCAGAGCGTGGAGAGCCCAGACATCACTGATGGGGTTGCTGCCTTGGTAAGCTGGGCGGTTGATGGGATTTGAAGGGCAGGGGCTGCGCATGTTGTAAGGAAGAGCAGTGTATGACTCCAGAGCATGGCTAGAAGAAAGATAAAAAACTCAGTTATTTCAGTGGGAGAGCTTCCTTTTCCTGCCCTGCTGTCCTTTGCACAGGTTCTTTGTATGTACTTCTGGTGTTTAACATTTGCCACAGACAACTGGGATAATGCTGGGCAGGCACCTGCAGAGCTTTTCCCTATCCAACAGCCCCACAGAAGGCAATCCACACACTGTCACAATCTGTCAGCTCGCACCATACTAAAGTTAGGTTGGATGAGCTGGCATCTCTGGGTGTACTGCCTTCCACTGAAGAGCACCATGCAATGGGTGCATTTCCTTTCTGTAGGACAGGAACTCTAAGAGGTTATAGCACTGGAAGCATGGTAAGCCACCTTTCTTCTAAAAGTTAGGAGTATAATATTTAAGCTAAGTTGAACTGCCAACAGTCTCATCTCCCAGATTAATCTGACTGCCTCAAGAAGGGGTTCTGCCTACATTGCTACATTTAGATGTACAAAACTACAGGCAAATATTTTACTTTTTTATGAACAAATGCCTCAATTTCACTATAGACACAGTAGCTCAGGATACTTGACCAAGCTTGAAAAATCACACAGTTTAACTATACATTTATTACTTTAATGTACACAGCACCCAGAAGCAAAGTAAGCTCTGTCCCTCTGAACAGAAACTTCCATGCATTTTGTACAGTGAAAAGCTGTAGGTTTAGAATGATGAAAATTTTGTGCCAACTGAAAAGCACATTATGAGAGAGGTTCTGAAGGTGGTCATAGCTGGGCTAAGACTTGCTAGCATCACACAAGCCTTCACAAATTTTTGTTAACACAACATGGCTTTTATTAGAAAATCCTTGTTTGCTATTCCCTGTCATGTCTGTGAGACATTCTAAATGCTGTTGCAATTGTGATTAATCATTTACATGATCTCTTAAGAAGGGACACCTGGGCTCTCTTCCCTGACAACAACCATCTTGGAAGCAAAAAGTTCCTCTGGTGCACTGGAAAAACATTAAAATGTCTGCAAATAAGTTATTTGCTTCTATACATTCTAAGGGAGATAGTGAAATTAATTAGGATGAAAGTGTAACTGGGACCACCTTAACAAGAACAGAAAAAGGGAGAAAAAAATATTATCATCCTTTTCTACTCCTAAAATACGATTTTTTCTGCTATCATCTTAGTAACAATACAAAACTATAATAAAATCAAGTAGCAGCCTGCACAGAAAACTCACCAAAGCACATCAAAGCCACTGTTGGCCACTATTCGCTCAGGCATAGACAGTGTGTGTAAAGGATCAACGATGCCTAATGTTGGCTTAATGGCTCTTGAAGCAATACCTGCAATATTTAAGAGAGGAAAATGGATTCAAGGTTTTTTGCAACAAAATAGGACAAGAAAAGCTGAAGGTTCAAAACATAGTAATAATGAGGGGAAATGACTTGAACTATGAAGACAAAAGCAAAGAGAGAGAAGGGAGAGTAAGAAGTATCTATGAATCTAAGTCTTACTGATGATGATGTCCCTATAAAAGAGTTATATGATTTGAGATTGTTCCCTGAAGTGAATCATACCAGATAATGCTCCCTCTCCATTTGTAACCCTCCCCGAGCAGCCTGTACTTTCAAAATGTCTGTGCTGAATGGCATTTGCAACATCATCCTTAGATCTGTATCTTCTGAGAACAATCAGAGGGCAAGACCAGTTTATGTCTGCCATCAATTGCTATTGCTAATTGCTGTCTCTGGTATCTGTAATAACCATGCTTTCATATTTTGGTTAACGGGGCACAGAAGTAGCTTTGAGAGAGAGAGACATACAGACAGACAGACACACACACACAGACTGATTGGCTACATACAGACCAGAAAACTCTGAGATATGGTCAGAGCTCCTTAGCACACCCATTTGGGTCCCCAACACCATAGACTGTGTAGCATATAAACCCCATACATTTAAAACTTAAACCTCAAAACAGCTCTGTAGCTTAAGATGATATCTTAGCCCTCATCTTTATTTGCCAGGGATGAAAAGGCGAAAGAAAGACAGTGCCTCTCACTTGCACAGTGTCTCAGGCCTGAGTTTTCAAAAGTCAAGAAAAAGAACATTTGGTTGCAATTATACAACAAAGAAACTTAAAAGCAGAAAGAAAAATACAGAGGAAATAAGGAACAGTTGGTTGACCTTGAATATAAGTAGAAATTTCCTTTGCAATTAACATGTTTTGCCATTTAAGAACTTGAAAGATTTCAGTTTCCTGTTTTGCCTTCAAACTATAATCCACTGTATTACATAGGTATTTCATTATGTTAATATGCTACACATTTAAGTCAAGGAGGAAACCTTTAAGCTCTTCAAATTTGCCCGTGGCAGTTGAATAAAAAAAAAATGGCACCTGAAATGACATGAAGTTTCCCTTCCTTTCAGGGCAGGGAAATAATAAAGACATTGGAAAAGCAATTGTCTTGACTAGCAGACAAAAAAACCCAAACAACTCACCAGTTTTGACTTTAAGTTCTTTGAAGTCAAAAATGGCAACACCTGTGGTTTCACTTCCAGTTCCAGCTGTTGTAGGAACTTAAAAGGAAGAATGGGGATAACAACAAATAATATAATACATAATATTGCAAAATAAATAAATAAAACCTCAATAGTAACACCAACAAAAATATAGGATCCAGGAAATGTCAGAGGTATCCCTGATCTGAAGCCAACAGGTCAAAGAGAAACTGAGACTTTGATCTTTTTTTTTTCAGATAAGAGTCAAACTTAGCTAAACAAGACAAATCAATGACAAAACCTGGGATTTTACTACCACTGAAGTAAACAGCAAAATTGCTGCTGAATACAACTAGAGGAGAAGTAAGCCCAAAGGAAGCTGAGACAGTGATAAACTGATTTCAACAGAAATATCATACAGAGCATAGAATGACTCCCCTTCTCCTAAGCCCATGCTCCCCAAACATTCCTCTCCTGCTTTACCTGCAATAAGTGGCTTGAGAGGCACAGTGACAGGCTTCCCTTTCCCAATAGGAGCATTGACATAATCCAAGAAGGCTGATGTAGGGCTGGATGCATACAGATTGGCAGCTTTACAGGTGTCTAGGACAGACCCACCTCCAACAGCAACATAGGCATCAAACTCTCCCTTTTTAGCAAATTTAACAGCATCCAGGAAACTTGGAAAACAAGAAAAGCCCTCCAGTTAGTCAGGAGAGAAACAGCACACAGAGAAACTAGCAATTAAGACCAGTGTACAGGTCAGCCTAGGCACTACTTTTGGGAAGCACGCTTTCAGTACTAGTACCTTTGGTCTGTTGGTTCCACCCGGACATTATCATACATCTGAAAGTTTATACCATATTTTGCCAGGGAATTCAATACTGCCTTCACAGGAGGGAGTTGGGAGAGGTTTTTATCTGTCATCAAGCAAACTCTTCTAGCACCAAGATTCTGCAGGTCCTACAATAACAATTAAATAATAATAATAATAAGCAACTGGTATGAAATACTACACTGAATTAAATACTTATCCAAATAAACAGAACCATTTAAAAAACCAAAACCAACCTAAAGGTAGTTGGTTATGGTAAACTTCTTTAAACAGTATCAGCTAAAGAAAAAAAGGATTAACCTCATCCATATATATGTAAAATAAGTTATTTATTTAAGCATGTGAATATATACTTAAAGTATAAATCTGTCAAATTCATATAGTTGAAGTCTTATGGTAGAAGAAAACTACTGATAAAGATGTTGAACAAGTGAAAATTACACAGAACCACTAAAGACTACAGTAAAGTGTAAAATATTTTTTAAGAGAGAAGAGAGGAAAAATTTATAATTTAAAAAAGAAATTTTTAAGGCAAACTGGAACAATGTACTTAGGTGAATCATCTCACAGTGGAGAAACAAAAATTGCACTTTCACAGTGCAAACTCAGAGCTGAACGAATATCCACTTAATTTAATGGAAAGTCTTTGATTCACTTTAATGAGCACTAGAAGAGAGGAAAGTGATCTTGAGAAAATCCTGGTGAGTCACCAGGATCAAAAACTTTTTGAATTAAATTATCTGTCAGAGAAAAATATTGTTGCATAATCCTGGCAAATCATCAATGATCTAATTATCCATTAATCTGCATTTCATGTAACACTTTCACTGCAGCAACACTGATGTAAATGCTTCTGTTCTTTACCCAACTGTATTTTCTGGCCTTTTTACACTGGTATAGATGACTACACAGACTGCCAAGCAGTGAACATTCACCATATATAAGCTTTCTCTTATAAAATGGATTGGTAGCAACAGCAGCCCTTTAGAAAGTAACTTTTCACCAGCCTTACACTATGGAAGCTTACCATGCCAATCTCTTTGGTAACTCCTTCTCCATATCGGATGTTTGAAATGGCCATCTACAAAAAAAACCCAACAACAACAAACAACAAACACACAAAATATATTCTTTTGAGAAATGGAGAAACAGGATTTAGTCCCAAGCAAAGTGAAATATAAGTATTAACAGTTAGATGCCATATTTGGAAGTATAAAAAATACTGGTTTAAAATAAAATATATTTAATTATTAAATCTACCTCAAATGCATAGTCTGTATTTCCCAGGGTAGGCTGTTCAGAGACTGGAATGGAAACAAAACAGTAACATTAGGGAACAAAAAGTGACTTAAATCTGTATCTCAGTACTAGTTGACAGATTCCTTTGCTTTTAAAATCACTAATACATCTACATAGGTCATCCTGGTTTGTCTTTGTAACAGTCACCCATTTCATCCCTTGTTGTTTGTGAGATTAAGTGATCCAAGTACTTAACTTGATTCATATAATTCAGCAAAACAAGTGTGGCATTTTTAGTCCTCTCAAGAATTTTTTTTTTTTTCATGACATTTTGTTTGCAGCCTGCAAAGACTGGAACAGCACAGTAAGTAGAACTGAGTATTTGCAGAACATACAGGCTGCTACATTTTCGGTGCTTTTTATTTTACATTTGTAACAGGTGTTACAAATATGTAAGGGGCAACATGATAGCCTTCAGCACAACTTTTAAGACAAATCCCTGAGACATTTTCCAAATTCACCTGGAGAGATGACATCTTTTGTATGTGTGAGAGTAATATTGGCAGGTGTTTACACTTCATTTTACTTATGAACTAGCAGGTGAAACTGAATTGCTTGCTTGCAAATTAAGAAACTGCATGTATTGCTAATAGCAAAGTTTTAATAAGAATTAGTGTGCCACTGTATCAACTGTATTTAGTAGAAGAGAGAAGATAAGGATACTATTTCAGTCACATCCTCTCTCTGCGATGTCATTCTTGCATGAATTGCCACAAAACTCAATTTCTTGCATATCCCGATTTTGCCACAAAGTGCAACAAACTCCATCAATTGAAACAGCCCATTCTTCTCCAAGAAAAGATCAGATGAGGCATTCTGCTCTTCCTGCTGTGGACATGCCTTCTGTCTGCTCTATTAATTGAAAAGATGCGATTTGGATTCAGATCCAATGAGTGAAGCCATGATAATGAGTCTTACAGACACTCTGGGGTGCACTGAAGCACTGACCCACAACAGGAACAAATAGAAATATTAAAGCCCTTCATGAACTTTCTATTCAAGCCCAGGCCAGCTGCTATCAGCTCATTCATTGACATCTCTTGCCAGGCTGTACATGTTTGACCTCTTCTGGAGCTGGAGTCTGCTGTACTCCCAGTCATTAATTGGACAGGCTAAGAACATGCCCAAGCAATTTACTCTGTTGCTTTCCAATAGTACAATGTATCTCCTGCTGTTTCATCCTCTAGTCAAATTTAACTTTCAGGAAGAATTTTACTGAGTTAAAAAATTGCACTACTTCCTCAAACACTGCCAAGAAACACAATGAACTGTTTTGTTTTTTTTTTCTCTACTGTAGTCATTGTTCAATCAATTCCCACTATTTAGAGACTTACTGAACTGATAGCATCTTGCTACATTACAGACCAAACTGATGCTTAAGAGCTTACAGAGGGTTCTAAACTAAGACTTCTACTTAGCAAGGACTTAGTTTGAATTGACTGAGGTCATACAGCAGACAATCAGAAGAATTAGATTCTGCTTCTTAGTTGTGATATTTCTTGCTGTATGCTGGTCTTGGGCAGAACTAGCATCTATTATATACTTATACACATGTATATATAACTTTTCTGTATGTAAAATGGTAATTATTTTAAAAGCATGAAACAAAGCCACTCAGAATTACACATTGCTGAAATCATGGCCCAAAATACTATTTTTTATTGGATCTGGAGACTGACCAGCACACAGATGGCTATTTCCATAGCATCCCTACAGTCAGTGCAAACATACTCCTCCCAGGGTGACTGGGCCACTCAGTTCAGCTCTCCTGCTCTTACTGCACAACCCTGACCTAAGTGAGCTGTGCTCTTGGAACTGGCTGTTTAAAAAACCTATGGAGATCTCATTCTCCAAGCCAGAGCAGACTGCAGGCCTTTGTGAATAGCTCCTTTTGATCCACATCGCTTCCTGTTTCTTTTGTAATGTAACAGATGTTTATCTTTTCTCCCTCAAAAGCAGATCTAAAGCTAAAGAGGCTCAGTTGATGACAGCAGTAGCAGCAGCCAGAGCAAATGTCTGATGAACCTGCCTCATGGTAAGGGGAGGGCAGGACACGATGCATCAGTCAAGGACAGGATGCATTAGCTGTGACGAGGAAACACTGACTCTCTCTCCAACAATAACCACTATCATTGTGCAGCAGCACAATAACAGACTACTTACTTTGTTCTGTAAAGAGTGCTTTCCTACCTGTTACCTGCAGCCTCTCCCCAGGTTACACTGACATGCACAGCTCTGCAGGGCCACGTTCTCCTGCAGAACGATTCTGGAGACACAAACCAAGTCTTACCTTGGGAGTAAGTCTGGCAATGGCTCGGGCATCGACACCTAGTCAAAAGGTAAAAAGCCAAGGCATGATTAAAAGGAAAAACGAACCCGTCCTTGCCTGCAACTCTTCACGCAGCCCTGCCTGAGGCCCGGCAGCCAAGCCCGGGGCTGTGAGGAGGCCTCGCCGGCTCCGGGGCCTGTCCGAGGGGGAGGCCGCGCCACGCAGGGGCACGGGGAG
>NW_009952893.1:3803009-3804699 GCF_000747805.2 Chaetura pelagica | reverse complement strand
CAGCCCGGTCCCGTCACACCGCTGAGCAAGCCCCGTGAGCGTGTGGCACAGGAACCGTCCCGATGCAGCCGCTGCCACGGGCTCAGCAGGGCCTGCGGATTCAGAAAGCTCACCAGCAACACCGTGGGCAGCTTAATACTGACCGTGTGTGTGTAAAAACCGGCCTGCTTGAGCAGGCACATACCCTGTGGAGATGCCACGAAAACCAGAGGCCTGCATCGTGCCTCAAAACTATTTTTTAAACACATTTCCAAGTTCTTTTTGCTCCCGCTTTGCTTACACGCCTGACGCTGCAGGCTGGATTCCAGCAGGTTGTGTCCGTGAGACCGTTCCTGCCAGAAGCAGCCCGAGGCAACGCAGGCTGCTCAGCACAGCGGCAGGAGACACTTCAGATGCAAAGCCTGTACTGTAGCCAGCCCGCCCAGGGCACCCAAACCCCTTCAGCTCCCAGGGCTGTGTACCACTTCTGCTCACAGCAGCCCTTCCAGAGGTTCTGCCTTTTGACTGTGCTCAGGCTGCCATGCTGCTGAGCTGCTATGGATTGAGACAACTGAACTGCCACTGTCTGCCTTCTTAAAAAACTAATTTGCAGCAAAAGATTACATTATAATTATCCCCTCACAAGTTTACTACTTGAAAGTTGAGAACTTAATTCGCTTGAGGCTGCTGGAACTTGTTTTCCTACCTACCCCTCTGGCCAGGAATGGCCCCAGGGAACAGCATCATTTCTGTAGCTGAGCTGCAGATATATATATATTTTTTAATTTATAGTATGCAGGAGACACTACAAAGTTCAAAAGACTAATAAGCAGAAGTCTGAGATAATTCCCAATACCTGCTCTCAAACTGCTTGGTGAAGAAAAACATGGTGAAACTATTTATCTGAAATGACTGATTCTTGTTAATACAGAGAACAGTAGGTTTTAACCTGCTGTTCCATGCAAACATTTTCCTGTCGAATTCAACGGCTGGTGGCCAGCTTTGACTTATTTAATCGGCAGAACTCTAGAAAACCAGCACAATTTCTGAGGCCCTGCAATGTACCTTGCAGTAGGATTTCAGGCTCTGTGAACCGAGCACGAACACTGTCCTGACGGCGGCAGCCGAGTTACAGAACAAGACCCCACCGCCAGGCCGCTGGCACAGAGCAGCAGCCACCTCCTTTCTGTCCGTGCAGGCTGTTACTCGATTCATACTCAGGTCACGGTCCACCCCAAGCCCCAGCCACCTGAGCAAGGAACAGCTTTGCCCAGCTTCAGTCCTGCCTGGAAATGCTGCAGCCAGGGCCAGCTGTGAAGCCAGGAGGCCTGGCTGTCCCTGGGAAACCCCCAGAGCAAGGAACAGCTTTGCCCAGCTTCAGTCCTGCCTGGAAATGCTGCAGCCAGGGCCAGCTGTGAAGCCAGGAGGCCTGGCTGTCCCTGGGAAACCCCCAGCCTGGGGAAAACTGGGGCTCCAGGCCCCCTCGATCCACCACCAGCAGAGCACAGCACAGCCCTCCTCGACTGCCACTTAAGGGTCGAACGCAGGACATTTTAGAAAGGCTGGAAAGGATTTATTGACAAACAGGCGCGGGTAGGGAGCACTGGGCGGGAGGCTGGCAGCAACAGTCCCTTCCCGCCCCACGGCGGGCACCCCATGCCCCGCGCCGTCCCTCACGCCCTCCCCCTCCTGCCGCCGCCCCAGCCGCTCC
>NW_009952893.1:3784349-3801914 GCF_000747805.2 Chaetura pelagica | reverse complement strand
AGCTGGGGGTGTTCGGCCTGGAGAAGAGAAGGCTCCAGGGAGATCGGTAGCGGCCTTCCAGTGTCTGACAGGGGGATGGAAGGAAGCTAAGGAAGGGCTTTTTGCAGGGGCGTGTAGCGAGAGGACAGGGGGTAATGGTTTTAAACTGAACGAGGGGAGGTTTTGGGTAGGTATTCGGAAGACGTTCCTTAGCGTGAGGGCGGTGAGACACTGGCACGGGATGCCCAGGGAAGCTGTGGGTGCCCCCTCCCTGGAGGGGTTCAAGGCCACGCTGGATGGGGCTTGGTCTAAGACTGAGAAACAATAAAATGCTTTTTTTTCCCTTTTTTTTTTTTGGCAGTTCTTTTTCTTTTGGTAGCATATCATGTCTGACATGCATTGCTGTGGAGCAATGGCTCTAAATGCAGGATCAAAAGTCAAGTACTCTACTGCAGCTCCACAGAGACTGACACGGGTCTTTTGGGTATGTCTCCCTGCAGAGAAGGGAAGGGAATGGCATCTGGAAAGCAGGATCTCCTGCCAGATGTCTCACCAGACAGAAAGATTATAGGGGAGGCGATCAGGTGATGCTTTGTGCACCCAAAGGTCAGCTGGGTCAAAGGTACCTCTGTGCTGTTTTTAATCAAATGAGCTCTGGAGAAATCCTTCTATAGCTGTAAAGTGATTTGGCTTGTACAGCCATGACATTTTGAGCTGATCCCCAGTGCCCTAAAAACAAGCTCATGGTAACACTTGACTGTGGCCAAGGAAAGTGATCTGAGTCTTTATATTAGACACGATTTTCTGCTAAGTTATATCGTATCTCTGCCTTTACATGGAGACGCGGAAGAAGCTCTGAGTATGATGCCACAGCAGCATTGTTGGAATTAATATCAAATGCCTGCCTTGTAAATTGAAGACAAATAGCTGATTCTCATACTCGAATGCCTAGTGTATCGCAGCTTATACTTTGGGAATCTAACTAGGATAAAGTTCTGGCTTGGGTATTTGGTCTGTTTTTTCAAGTCAGCAGCTCTGAGCATGGTGTGTACACCATGGAGCAGTGGAGTCCTTAGGCATTTAAATCCAGGCGGGATGGCACACGACAGTTTTCCCGTTTGCCACAAGATGGCATTGCATTGGATGGAATACTGTTCCCCGTCTTGGACAGCTCATACTTTCATCTGGAATCACAGATAAAATGAAAGTCAGTCCCTTGAAGAAATGCACACGCACTATTTAGATTTAGGCATAATGTATACTTTTTGAAGGGCATGGCCCACTTTTTCAGTATTCTGGTCAATACCTTTAGGCTGATCCATGTACCTTCCTGTTTTATCTTCATGTGTCTTTGAATTCTTTTGTCAATATTGTACAAAGCCTGGAATTTTACAGGTGAATGTCTGGAACTGGGAGGACATCACTCGTAATACGTCTTGCCCTTCCAAAGTTGCTTTAAGCATTCATGGTTACTGTGTGTCACTGGAATAGCAGAAGCAGGGTATGCCAGGAGCTGGTCATCGTGTTTACCTGATAGTGTGAACCTGCTCAGGAAGAGAAAAAAGAATCTCAGAAGGTAAAAATTACGTTCTGGAAACTGCTGTGTAGAGCTGAATTCCAGCCTTTTCCTGTACTTCAGACATTGTCATTTACAGTGTGAGTGGTCCCAGTGCACTAAACAGGACTGCACATTTGCCCAATTGCTTTAGTGTTACTTTGCAATAATAGTCTAATAGGGGCACCCTTATGATTACAGATTAGTGACAGGAAATTCTATTCTTGGTCTCAAATGGAGTTCAGATGTGATTTTTTTAATGGCTTTTTTTTCTCCTTTCACTGATCTTTGCTGTGTGTTTTGTTGGTGGAGGCAGTGAACTGATCCCAAAGGGAGCCTACAGGAAAGCTGGGGAGGGACTTTTTGCAAGGGCTTGTAGTGAGAGGACAAGGGGTAATGAATCAAAACTGGAAGAGGGGAGATTTAGGTTAGACATTGGGAGGAAATTCTTTAGTGTGAAGGTGGTGAGACACTGGAACAGGTTGCCCAGGGAAGCTGTGGATGCCCCATCTCTGGAAGTGTTCAAATCAGGGTCTCTGAGCAACCTGTAGGGGAGTTGGAACTAGATGATCTTCAAGGTCCCTTCCAACTCTAAACTTCTATGATTTATTCTCTAGATACGTGGTTGAACAGTAAAAATTATGATCAACAGAGGAAATATGTAAATGCTTTTTCATTTTTATTTTTATTTTTTCTGTTTATGAACACCACTCTTGGAGCAAATTAGGTAAGTCTCTGGAACTTGTCACAAGAAGATGTTACAAAACATTTACAGAGATATTTAAAAAAACATAACCAATCTATATAAATATTTATTTAGAGAATAATTCTGAAAAAGCTTCTTGCATTATTTCAAGGATCTGGCTTCTAAAATATGCAGGAGAGACCCCGACCAAGCTGAAATCTTGGGTGGCTTTGCTGTAGGCCTTGGCACAGTTGGATTTTACTTATTACAGGCTGAAAATTCATAGTCTGTGTATAGACCTTCTCCTGATTTGTAGAAGAAATAAATATCTGCTTGGTTTACTGTCAATGCCAAATTTTTGTCCTGTAAGCACATAACTGAAGGAGCCTCATGCTTCAAGTGACCTCAGCCCCATGTTGCCTGTTAGTGAAGCCTGACTTAGGAAATTGTTACTGCTTTGCACAGGGATGGTGTGTTATTCAGATAGGACATTGCTGAGTTTGTGATTTCACTGTGTGGTTGGGAAGGTGGCAGCTGGAAGAATATTTGAATGGATTTGTAAACCAAACAGGACTTGTAAATAGAGTAATGGATATTTTGAGTAACTATCCCATTTTGAGAAGCAGCTTCTGAGGTGCTTACCATAGAAATAGTAGCCATACTTTGAGCTTGTAACTCCCACTTGAGACCTGAGCATTATAGGCAGGCACACAGCTTTTGGTAAGTGAGTGGATGTGTATGTCTTGCTGAAAATTTGGGCCTTTGAAAGAAAAGAGGGAGGTATCGATGTTGAATTACAGAAATAGCTGTTAGAAAATGGATGTCTTTTTTATGTCATGTTTGCCCCAGATTTATTATCAGGATTTTGCAGTAAATTTTTAAAGGGTGATTTTTAAGCAGTGCTTACACTGTTTGATCATCTCTGGTTTTGGATTCCTAGTTTTAGAATCTCAAACATATTTCTGAAACTGCCTTTGGCTGGATTTGTGAGAGCTCAGCCATAGGACTTGAAAGCAGTAATCCCTAACTGTGGACACTCTCAATCCTTAGATACTAAAGCAAATTCAGCCTCACTCTCTTTCCGTGATGTTCTCTATCTCTTCGGTAGTAATACATAAGTCATGGTATGTTTATGTGCTTAACTCCTTAGTGTTTGCTTACTTTCCTTACTGTGTTATGCTTGGACAGAAATTGGATGCTGTGTCAAAGTGCAGCTTTACTTTGGGGTGAGAAAAGTTTGTTTGTTTGGTTTTGTTTTGTTTTGTTTTGTTTTGTTTTGTTTTGTTTTGTTTTGTTTTTGTTTTGTTATGTTTTTTTTGTTTTTACTACAGTTGAGGTCAGCATGAAAAACAAAGGATGCAAGAGTATAATTTGCAGAAACACTTGTCCAAAAGTTTAATAGAAAGCATAATGCAGAATATATGTAATGCAAGAAAAGAACTACAGCATCGATATGATATGCAGTGGGTTTGGTTTTTATGTTGGGAAAGAATAAAGAATTATCCTGCATAACTTTTGTTTTTGTTGAGCTGGGCTACAGCTGGTGTTTGGTAGGAACTGCTCTATGTACAGTATTTGTGTCTCACTGTTAGTGATACCATTAACTTAGATTAACTTCTTCCAACTTTCCCCAGTTACCTCTGGATGGCAGTAGATGTAGTTACAAGATGATTCAACTGATTCATAAGCCTGCTGTGAGGATCGTTGGGAAGAACACTTTTATCCGGAAAACTGAAAGTGCTGGTAGTTTTGGCAAATATTAGAAATACCCACACTGCCTTCAAATAATTTCTTTCCACCAGCTTTGTTCAGTATGCTTTGAAGTAAAAATCTGTGTTACAGGATTTCTTTCTGTTAGTGTGAAGTTGTTGGTTCACTGCAACTAAATTGACTAAAACAGTTTGTGGATGAAATCCTGCTTCTCAACACATTTTTACCCCTGTAAAATGTATTTAATATATTTCAGTATGAATCTTATTTCCTGGGACATAGGAGTGCTTTTGCAGTCCAAATAACGAAGCATGAAAATTTGGCTGAGCACAGACTCTTACCTATTCACTAGTCCATATCATGTGAAAAAAAATTGTCTGTAAGGAATAAAAAAATTGCAAAGACCCGAGTCATCATCTTTTATGAAGTACCATTATTGACTTCAGCAATCTAACAATTATATGCCTGGTAGTCACAGTTCTTACTATAAAAGAAAGAGTTAAATTAGTGATTGCAGATGATGGGTAGTGGCTTTGCCTGGTTTCACCAAGGTAAGGCCCTACTAGAAATGTGTTCAGGGACAGGCTTAATCTTAGACGTGGATTTTTCTACTGATGCTGGTGATACTATCTGTGCTCACATACTTAGAAGCTTGGTTTGTAAATGGGCAGGATTAGATTTCCTGTCTGAAGATGTGGTATTAGCAGAATCCTGTCTTTGTGAAAAACTGTGAAGGTGAAACCTGGCAGGCTGTAGCTGTAATCCCAAAACCAGAGACTGGGTAACCAGGACTGCAGTTAGAAGTGGATACTAAGTAGAGCCTGATTTTTGGTTCAAAAGCCAGAACACAGGTGAGACAGCAGAGAGATCTGGATGACTGCAGGCATTTTGGAAAGTGATTGGTAGACTGTAATCTGTTTTCACCAATTGAATGACTGTGTGGTTTCACTGAACTGATTTTGGGTAAACAAAACAAAGCTAAGCTAATTTGAGGCCTTCCCAAGTGCTTGATGCTTATCTTGCTATGCATTAGGGAATCAGGCTGAAAACAGATTGTGATGTGGTTTGGTTCTTTATGAGCTTTACAATGACCTGATTTCTTTGAGAAAGTTTTCTTGTAATGTGGTCTTAAGATTTGAAATGCCAGCAATGGTGTGGCTTGGTTTTGTTAGGTCTTTTTTAGGAGAATTTAAAGAACAGAGTGTGAACTTGTATCAGACGGTGATGGAAAGAATGGCAACGTAGTAACATGTTCTTTTCCAGGGTCAGTCCTTATCACCTGTCTAGAGCAGACCTACTTTTTGGCATGAGATTCCTTCTACAATTTAAAAAAAAAAAAAAAGGCATGGAATGCATTTCTTTCTTTTACAAGAAATCTGTCATGCATAGAGATTTGACCTGGATTGAGTCTAAACTTGCAACTAGAACAAAAATTATTCCTGTTTTTGGGTTAGGTTCATGGTTGGAAATGTCTCTGTGTTGCTGGGTGTTGGAATGTGTAAGTCTTCATCCGCGACACAAAGTCTGTGCCATAGTCACTCCTGATTTTTGACAGAAGGACACAAGGCAAATCACATCTAATTAAGGGTTCAATACTGTGAATCTGAGATAAGGATAAATGTCTGTCTGTCTGCTGACAGTGGCTGTGCCAGCCCCCATATTCTAACGTCTTTGTGAGTCAGAAGCAATCTGTGTTCAGGAGTGGCCTTAGAAAAGGTTTCTTGGGCCACATTTCAAGTAGAAGAGCTGAGCTTTTTACTCACGTGTACAAATACTGCATGCATGTGCTTAAGCCTATGCAGACAAGAGCATTCACGTGTAGAAGGGAGATCTGAATATTGATTTTTGCCAAAGGAAAAAGTATGAGACCCAATCTCAAAGCTGAACAATGCAATGCATTTAGAACCATAATTCTTCAGTGACTTACTGTGGAGCCTGCAACTTGGGGCTGGATGTAGATCCAGGCATCATTTCATACACACACCACAACCATTTCATGCACCTCCACTGACTGAAACTTCTTTCAGCCCATGCTGGGTTACAAGTATCCTTGCCAAAGGTGTCTCCAAAGCCTCAGCACTACTTGGCAGTCTGCAAGGAACAGGTTTCCCAGGCCCAGTTTGTAACTTTTTATCCTCCACGTTTCTGTTCATCAGAGAGGCTGATCAGTCAGGGCGGAATTTTGTCCTCAGTGTGTTTTCAGACTAATTTGTTCTTAAAGCTACCTTTAATTTCATCACCATGATGAAATACATGTTGAAGGGGGTATGTTGAGGAGTGGGGAATGTACATGCAGGTCCTGCCATGAAGCAGCAAAAGTGTCTGTGTGTGCAACTCTGCCTCCCACAAGCTCCTTTGATAATGTCTGCTCTAGGTGTCCCAGTAAAAGGTACTAAGTGCTCTGCTTCAAATTTGATGTTTCAGATACATCAGTGACAGTCACTTCAAGGTTTTGCTAATACATTTTCAGCTGACAGTTATCAATCAAAAGGGAAAAAAGTCTTGGTTTCAATCTTTCTGTACACAGAAGTATGATATTTTATAGGTTCAATCCAAGATATGAAGGAGGTTTTCAACCACATGTAACCACAGGTGACTCACGTAAGACAAGAATAATCTGTAAACTTGTATGAGCTTGTACCTAGGTTGTATATTGTGGTTCAGAGTAAATTAGGGGAATTTCTGTTAAACAAATATTTTTCATTTTGAATGTCATGCAGCCTAGGGCTAGGACCCTATGTCATTACCCAGTGACAACAGATTTGGTTAAAATAGTTCTTGCACTGAAAGAAGAAGTCCTAGCAATTAGCACAGTCAAATCACAGGTTTTAGAGCATGCTCACAAGGTAGCTGAATCAGCATAGCCAATGGAGGTAGCTTCTGGAGTGGGAGTGTGTGTGGCTAGGTGTTCAAGAGGGAACAACAATCTCTGAAATTGGCTTTTTCCCTAAGGGAAATAGCCACAGCTTGAGTCACGAGTGAGGATGCCTTCCCTTGGAGAAGCCATTGTGGTTCATGCCTACAGCAGCCTATCAAACATCTTCTTGAAGGCTGCTCATGTAGCAGCAGAGATCTCCCACAGTTGCTCCTGTAGCAACCAGAACTTGCAGCCTGGTTAAGGGAAACTGGCAGCAATTTGCAGTTACCTTATTCTAATATACTATAAACTAAACCAGTTTCTACATAGGCTGCTCAGTCGTTCCTGCAAAGAGTTTGGGAGCATCTCAGAGGGGTAGTGGTTGGGATAAGTGGGTCATCACAAGGTAACCTCCCCACTGCTGCTGAATCAGAGCACTTGGAGCTGGGGCAAGAAGTTTCCTGTCCTAGCCACAGTCAGAGCTCTTGGGCCGTTGGAGGGGATGAGTGAATCTCCGAGCTGTTCAGAGCCTCCCTCATGCTGCCACAAAACCAAATCAGCTGTTCTGCTCAGTGCATCCTTGTTCTTCTGCTTTCTGCAGCCTGCCTGTCTTCATCAGCTGCTGCGCTACAGGAGAAGGAGCAAACCTATAAGATGGGACAGAATCTCAGTTTCCAAAATCCTTCTACAGGTACTGGGGGAACTGCTCAGTCTGTAATTTTTCTCAGTAACTGAGGAAATTTTAAGGCAGGCACAGGGCAATTCTGTGTGTCGCAGAAGTAGTTAAAATCAATAAAAATGCATACATATTTTCACATAATAAATTATGGGGACAAAGGAGAATATTTGTTACTTTAGCTAAGGGTGCATAAATGGCCTAATCTACAATAGTGTTACCTCTTAGTTTGAAAGCTGCAGATGTCTTGTGCAGCTCCTGTTCAGTCTTTGCTCCTGTGACTAGCTGTTAGTGTGATGTTCTGCATGGAAACAGGAATGTTTGCTGTGCTGTGCTGTTGCTCCTTTCTCAATAATATTTGCATGGCTAGGCATTCGCATTCTCTAGCTGTCCAAATATTCCCAAATCCTGAGAAGGAACACTTTCCTACTCTCTTGAGGACAGTCTAGCATCAGCCTTCTCTCTGGGCTTCCCAGCACTTGCCTTGCTCCCTGTAGAACTGTTCCAAGCACTTTGGAGGTGCTCCACATAACCTGTCACCTGGAGCTTTGTTTTCTTCTCAACCCTTTCATTCCCTTCTGTCATTCCTCCTTCTTCACTGCATTAATACAGACATCTCAGCTACATCTCCAAGATCTATTATTTGTACTGTGTTCACTGACTGCCTCCTGTATTTGAAGCTGTTCTTCATAGTCTCTACCCTAATCACGTTCATTAGTATTTCTAATTATTTCTGTGATGCTCTGAACTTGAATTCCCCTGATTTATGAGGTAACCATGGTCCAGTCTGCAGCCTGTCTCTGGACTAGTTTGCCAGTGGACAGAACAGCCATGTGCTGGCTGAGCTGTGTCAGAGCATGTATTTCTCCTGCAGGTCTACAGAGCACTTCTAGGGACCACACACTAAACTGTGTGAGTGAGCCAGGCTCAACTTTCTTGTAATGCACTGATATAAATGGTGCAGTAAGTTTGAGTGGTGTGGCAAGTGTGAGCAACAGGTGGTGGTAAGTTTGAGTAAGAGTTTATAGTCAGTTTGAGAAATAGTTGAGTTGTGAATTAAGCTTATGACTCAACCCTTCTTGATGTTACCAGTCGATTAGAGGATCATGGAAAATCCCAGCTGTACATTTGGTGTGGGCAGTGTTCCGTACTGGAAAGGAATTGCTTTCCACTCACTTGGTAAGGCCTTTCCTGGGCTTTGTATCCTACATCAAGGAAAATACACATGTCTACAATTGAAGAGAGTAGAGGAAAGAAGAAGAAAGCTAAGTGGAAAAATACTTCATAAATGAGTTTTAGAGGATCAGTAGGGGAGAAGGAGGAGAGCAACGTCTCTTTCAATTAATGATTTGAATTATTGCAGCTTTTCTTTCACTCCAATTTACTCAAACTGTGCAAAACAGCTCTAGATAAAGCATATTCTCATTATGTTTTCACTGATTAGAGAGAGAAAAAAATCTGTGGGTGGTTTAGGACTGGGCTGAGGATATTGAGAGGTTGTTCAGGCCATGGGTTATTATGATGGAAATATCTGACACTAAGCCTGTGTCTCCTTGATAAACCTTCTAAACTCAATATGAACAAAAAGAAAAGTAGGTGGATACTACCGTATTAGATAAAACCCTTACATTTCTAAAAAGGCTGGGTTTGGACTGGAAATTCAAATATTTGTTCTCATCATCTCAATGGATTCAGCAGTGGTCTTCAAGGTGGCATGAGATCTTTGGAGTAAATATATTTTGAGATATTGAGATATATATATTTGGAGATATATGGGAAAAATACACTTTGAATGCAATATTGATTGCTATCCTTTGAAAAAAAAATAACCTTGCTTTTATATTGTCACATTTGAGTTTGCGTTTCCTATGTGAAGTACACAATTTTAAAATAACATACATATAGAAATAAAATATGCTTGCAAAGCTGTCTTCCCATATACCTTCAGCTAAGAACATTTCTTTTGCAAGCTAACCACCTGTGTTTTCCTTTGTTTGGATTTTGAAGTTTAAAGCCAGGCAGATAAATTAAGCATGAATTTGAGATCCTTATGAACTAGAGCTTCAGTTCCTTCCTCTTAGAAACCCACCAATTTTCTTGTAAACAGCTTTGCTGAGATATGATAAAACAGGACACAGAACATGATTTTGAGTTGGTTTCATTATAATTTTGGAAAATTCAACAGATTGTTGCAAACTTGCTCTTTGCAAAATGCCCAAATGTACAATTCCCTGAAATCGCTTCAAATGCTTCTTTGTTCTGCTACCTTTCAGCATAATAGCAAGCAGCAATTTTCAGGGAAGAGCTGCTTTCAGATTATGCTTGTATCCAAAAGCAAATGGGATGAAAGAGCTTTCAGAGTCCAGAAGACACTTTTAAACTTTAAGTCCTTAGCAGACTTTTGCTGTAGCAGCACTAAAATAATGCCATTAAATACTTTTTTCTGTTAGATAGAGAAGAGCAACATTTAGACAGGTTTTCCATGTGTTGTGATCAATGAGTGGGGCTTGCCAAGATAATGAGAACTAATGCTAGGTGAGAGCTCTTCAGACAAACCGAAGTATTTTGGCTGTTACCTTGCTTCTTCTCTCAGCTTCATCTGTAGCTAAACCAGGTGGGAAAACTCCTCCGTTGTTTGTAGTCTGATTCAGGAAGATGTTGAGGCCCAAGATGAGTCCTACTCATCTCAGGGTCGTAGGCGAGGTGTGTATTTAACAGAAAGTTTTAAATGCAAAATCCACCACTAGTGTATCTCACTGAGCAAAAAATCAGAAGGCCCTGCCTTTTCACCCTGGTATCAAAATAAAGAAGCGTGTGCACCAACAGCACATGGACTGTTGGGTGTATGTTTTGTTTCAGTGTACGTATCTTATGGGAAGCTCCCCACAGAGAAACTTTGTGTATTTACTCTGAGCACGAATCTTAGAGCAGCAAAGTGGAAGTGTGCAAATGCCTGCTATGTTACTGGAGAGCCCCTTCATCCAACTCCTACAGCTTCTTAATGAAGTTTCTCTCTGCTGACATTGGTACAACAGAGTCCTTGTGTAACTACTGGCCGTGTACATCACTTTATAAGAACTGACAAATGAAAGGCCAAATAAGATGTTAATTACCTCTTGTTGAAATGTATGTGCTGTTGTGACCTTTTTCTGTACGGTACAAACTGCTTTTTTTGTGGTGTCTAAGAGAAGTTATTTAAATGCATTATGAAAGCTGTGTGGGGCCTGATCCTGAAAGCTTTTGTGAAGCAAATTATCCCGTTCCTACCGCACAGGTCTACTGCCAGATCCTTGACAGGTGTGACTTGGCATTGCCTTCGGTTGCATCAGCCTTGCCAGCTGATGTCTGACTCTGCTTTTGTGCACAGACTGCCAGTGGGACTAATTAGAGGGCCTCAGCTTTACAGCATCAGGCCAAAGTGTTACCCTGTGTTCTTTTCTGAGGGTACAGTTAGGGCACAGCTTGTTAGGTACAAGAATGTTGATAATAGTCTGAGTATCTGCAAGATACAGTTAGGTACCCTCAGAGAGTACTATTAGGCTAAGCTGTTCAAAAGAGTGTGTTAGGGGGAAAAAATTCTTGCAGATACTCAGGCAATTGTTAACATCCTTGTAACTTGTGCTACGTATCCCCATGAGCAAGCACTGTGAATGAGCCCTCAGCAATGCAGCTTTTCCTACCTGTTCCCTGCAATTTCCTGGGATCTTTAAAAGGTTCCCCAAGAGAACATGCTGGTGTTTGTGGGCAGGAAGGATTGAGTCAAGAATTCAAAAATCACACACTTGCAGCACTGCAAATGGGAAGGACCTCCCAAAATCTCACCAAGGGTGATTGGGCCTCTAACCCACCCTTCCTCTGTTGTTGGTTCTTCAGGCTTTTTGTTCCTGTTGTTGTCCTCTGAAAGCTTTTGAATATCCCTACATCTTTCTTAGTCTTTGATACGCCAACTGAAAATTAGTACCATACTTCCCAGGTCTTGCAAATGGCCATCATTTTTATACCCCAAAGAATAAGGCTAGCTTATATTTTTGCAGGATTGTACTGTTGATCCAGCTCCTACACCAGTATAACATAATTTTGTGCATAATGTCTGCCTAATGAGAGGTTCCCCTTTATAGAATACCATGTGCTACCCAGTGCAATATAGTACAGTACACAGCCAGTCCATATTAGATTAAATTGAGAATAGTAAGCTGAGCACCTCAGTAATATATTAACTTGTTGCAGTCCTGACCTGTGTAAGATGACTGAGGCCTCATGACCAACGTTGATTTTTCTGATGTCACACTTACAGGTAGTGTCAGAAGAATATAGAACATGTAGAGCAAGTAAAGTGCAAAATAGCAAATAATGCAAAGGAAGCCATATTAATTCCTCACTCAGAAGTGAAACTGGCAAGGAATTAGGAGAAAGCTCCAGAATTTTCTAGGGTGCTGCATAGAAGTGGCAGGGTGAGTGATCCCTCCCACTGCCATGAACAGCAAGTCCCATAGCACTGGTGGTGATCATCAACACTTTCCTGTGGAAACATGAAGTAGACCACAAACTTCTCAACAGAGACACTGAGAAATGTCAAGAATGCTGCAATTGACAACAGAATGTCACTTGGTAAAAAGCACATCTTGACACCAAAGCAGATGGCAGTTGAGACAATTGAGCATTATGTCACATAGCTGTACAATAAAGAAAATTCACATTAATTTGAACAGCTACCAGCCTAATTAGTGATTCGATAATTTATCCTCTAACATATCACCAGGTGAAAATACAGTACAGGAAACTCGTCTACCGTGAATAGTTGGGGCTGGCAGGACCTGATGAAAAACTGTGCCCTGTTCCCTTTTGTGAATTCAGAACTGATGCTGGAACTGTCTTTCAAAAAGAAGACCTAAACTGTCAGAGTTTTAAAGAGGGTGCATTAACAAAATCCTATGTATTCTAACTCTACAAAACATGCAGCCATTTAAATATGGAACTCTGCTGCTCATCTCCTCTAATTAAGATCTTCCTTATTCTGTTTTCCCATTCATACAGTCCAGTGGCTTTAGATGGATTTACTTGTGATTCACCTTGGTGTAAATGAGATGGGAACTGGGATCCTGAAAGAGAAGTGAAAATTAAGGTGGAGTGGCCTGATTCTCATTTAGTCAGGCATCACTTTACACATCTCTAACTGTGTAACAGAATTGTGAAGTGAATGGGAATGTAATCTATATAGCCAGTGGATCTATGTAGCAAAATGGATTTTGTATCAGAAAGCATCAAAGTTGAGAACCACTTTGCTCATTAGGACCTGAGCATAGATGAATTAATTTCTTCTCACATAATCACTGTTATAATGAGCCAGAATTTAATTGGAGGCAGTTAGAATTAGAAATTAGTGTATTTACATACTTGGAAACTTTGTGTGAAAAGAAAATGAGATCCACCTAGTTCCTTATTAATTTCCAGGTGTCTACCTACTAGTACCTTATTTTAGCAAGTACTTTATAAAACATGATTAGTCTTTACAGAATACTAAAATCAATCTGGTTTTATTAAAAAATACCTTGCGCTTCATTTGCACAATAATTAACGTATTATGAAGAGTTATTGAGAAGTGTTTGACAATGATGATCTCTAAATACTTAAAAATCAAGTGCTGGAGAGGGTTTCATCACATTAGAAAGCAATCAACCATCTTGAGACAGGTTAATGAAAGCATCTTGAACTCATAATCAAAAGGGACTCTTGACCTCCATTATCAGGCACAGGACTCCTAATGATTCATTGATCACATTTTCTCTGTTCAACAAAAATACCATGAGCCCAAAGGTTTCAAGATAACCAACACAAGAGGGTTGTTTTTTTTTTTTCCTGCCTCACAACTACATTTGACAGATGACCTTTTGTCTTTCTTTCACGTTAGTGAGATATTTAACAAAGATAATGCAGAAACATTTTCCACAATTATCTGATGCACATGCTCACAGAATCCTCTGTTTGGTACCACACGGTAAACAGATAAAAGTATCTTGCTTCTGTAAATGCCTTCATTATAAATAAATGCCCTGCTTTCAGCTTTCCTCTTCCACTAAGATCACAAGGTTTAAAAGCCTCTGAATGCATGTAGTTAACCTGATGCTGTTTCATGGGAAGATTAGTGCGTGTGTAGATAAATATACAGGAGGTTTTTAGGGTCGATGTGTAGTCTGTTTACCTCCCTTCCATCTAGTGAGCAAACAACTGGACTTGCATTTCCAAAGTACCAAGAGGTCTCATGTACTCAGCATTTTGATTTACACCTTTCCTGTCGAGCAGTTCAAGGGATAGACAATAGTTTCCCTTTCCATCCTGAGCTCACCTGAAGTTTCCTGGCTTGGATACAGATGACAAGGGAGCTGTGACATTGAGGACACCCGCAGCCAAGTGCTCACCCACGGTCCTGGGAAGCTCTGCACAGTCTGTGCAGAAGTGCTTGCTGTCAGCACCAGAGCCAGCAGCTGAAGGTGACTCAAGTGTGCCTAGAAGAGCTGCAGTTACACCTCTGGATTGTGGCAATATTCCTATTTTCACTGCTTCTTCAGCCCTGCCAACTGTCTCCTGGTGAAATGGTGCTGCTCAGAGGTGTTGTGGAGGGCGTAAGATTGTACAAAAGCACTGAAAGAGCTATGTTACCCCAGAGCTGCCCCTGAGTACTTCAATGGTCCTCACTGCACATCCCGACTTGATCTGTTATGCAGCTAAAACCTGAAGTTATTCCACTAAAGTCAGTGAGTTTGAGAAGTTTGGCTTTGTGAAGACTTAGTTCTTTGCTGGGCAGAAGGGGGCAAAGGAAATTGTCCAATTGGGATGAGCTGACACCCCTGAGCTCTGCAGGTGAGAATGGGGAGGGAGGTGAGAAGTAGGCAGACAGCATCACAGAGCAGCTGGCAGAACACAATGAGCTCAAGGTCACTTGGCTGTTGGCCCAAACCCATCCAAAAATACTGAAAGCCATTAGTCAGGCAAACAATCCCTAAAAAAACAGAAAAAGCTGAGCCATGGCATTGTTCAGCAAAGGTCCGCAGATTCTGTTTAGCACCCTTTAGAAGGCCATCATGGACATAAACTGAGACCATCAGTATTGGTGGTCTAGTTCATCAGTGTGAATTGAACTCAGAGTAATTTTATTCAAATACCTGCCTGAAAACAGGTTCAAGAGTACAATCTCAAATGGATCAGGAATCCCTGAAAACTTCTCAATTTCTCTTGGTGTGAGGGGGTGGATGAATGAAGGCAGCAATTCTTTGGTGCAAAATGTCAATTAGAGCATCAAGTATAAGCTCTGGACAGAAGCTTTTCCCAGCACCGAGGCTTTTATGAAGTTCCATCCATTTTGAGACAGTTAAACCTTTCTCCCTCCCTCTATTAATAAACATAAGTATGTGGAAAATTACCCTAATCTTCTTCCAAAGAGGATGTGCCTCCAGAATCACTTCCAGTACCAGGAACCTCGGAATTCTGCTGCCATATTTAGAGGCGATAAAAACAGTCCTTGAATTTCTGACCAAAATCCAAATATAGTCCATTTCTTTCTGCCAGCTGAAAATGCACCTTTTTATTTCATTCAGTTTTGTTTAAATCGAACTTTGTTCCAAACTTTTCATTCTATAAATGTCTCTTCACTATAATTATTTAAATAAAGTAGGAAAGTGCCCAATTTAGTGAGCTGAGTTAGTATGCTACTGTGTATGCCTGCTATCCTCATTCCACTAGGAGCTGTGCTCTCTTTCTGTTGGTCTTCTCACTGAAGACCTTCTCATTGGATTTGCACAAGAGCTGAACCCAGCCTGTGAAGGAGAGATTAACACAGGTGGTTGTATTTGACAAACCTGAAGTAGACATGGTTGCAGTTTCTACACGATATACCAAAGTCTGCACAGTGGGATGAACACACAGGTTTTTACTTGGCCAGATGCTTGGCTTTATGGCTCGAAACCAGCAGTGTGGGTAAGTGATGCCCTGAGACATCTAAACCTGCATGTCTTGAGCATTGTGGTGTGCCAGGTCCTGGTTTCCCAGGCATTCAGCTCATCTCCAGCTTGGCAGTGTGACAGCTTTTGCCTGTGATGGGCACCTCTCTCTGAGAAGTGTTTCCCACTTGGGAACATGGAGCTGAAGAGTTCTGGAGGCCAATATTAAGCAGAAGAGACCACACAGGAGTGTGTGCAATGTCACTGTGGAATTAACCTCAACTAGCTTTAGGTGTCTACACTCTAAGTGTCCACACAGAGCTGGTTGTTTGACTCCTTTTGGAGCCAGTGGAAAGAAGCAAGAAATGCTGAGTTGTGGTAGGTACCTTCTTTGAGACAAGACAAAGCTTGCCCTAGGAATGCTTGTTTCCCTTCAGTAAGCTTACTGGCAATTGGAATAACCCAAGTATAGCCTTTATCATGTGAGTATCACAGGTAGGTGAGATGACCCTCTCTTTCTTGTGTGGAAACTTGACAGGTACTGACCATTCAAGGTACTGAGTACATATTCCCTATCCAGAGTCTTTTTTTCTTATTGTTTCCTTCTTGTTATCTCTTCCGAAGAAGCTATTGTTTCTCCTCTCTCCTTCCCAGTTTCTTTCCTTCCTTTGCTTACATTTCTACTCATAATCTATTTCTCTTCCACACTTCAGTGCTTTGAGAAGATAATGATTCTATATAAATTGGGTTTGGCAAACAAACTCCTTAAGGAATTCCTTGAAAATATTTACTCCTCTCTTTGAGGGCTGAAGGTGGAAAGCAGGCCAGTCAGCTGGACAGATTCCTTTGACCATCCTTGCTGAATGCTCCCTTCTTGCCCCATCTGTATCTCACCCACGTTCAGTCCTGGACTTGATTTACCAGATGCAGCTGGTCATCTGGCCTGTGATGTGCACAGAAGTGAGACTGGTGTTATCCAGTGGGCCCTGTGCTTGCAGAGACTACTCCAAGAAATCTTCTGTGCTACCTGGAGCCTCTCACAGCAGCTGGATGTAGTTCATTCAATGCCAGGAGTCTCATGCACTGGGGCATTCGGGGTGCAGTGATGATACAGCTTTAGGGGCTGGGTGCTGCTGAAAGAGGGTGGTGGTTCCATTTTCTGCCCCTGCTTCCCTGGCCATGCAACTTTGCCACTTCCTACATGCCACTGATTCTTGCTGGACCTTGGAGTGGGTCAGCTCAGGGAATGTACTGGTAGAAATACATGTTAAAAAGGAACAGCTTTTTCTTGTGAGGGAAGAGGAGAGATGGAAATTTCTGGTCTTTGTTCTCTTTCAAACAGCAGGCTGTGAAGGTACAGCAGGGCTGTGCTCTGGGGTACAGTATAGAAGCAGTATATACGTCATTAAAATGTCTCTGAGGAGGTAGTACACAACAATCCAGTCCAGCTCCCTCAGAAATTTCTGATTGACTTCAGTGGTTCAGAATTCAACTCTGTTTACTCACTGCTGTGTTTCTGTACTGCTGTCAATATTCTCCTGCTCATTCTGCATGGTTACAAACAATGATTCTGTAAGTATTTCAGTACAACATTAAAACCAGGTGGCTCCCTGCTCTGAAAGGCACTTAAACAAGTATGCTATATGTATTGTTTTTACACCAGGCTGCACTCTGCTCCTGCTTACGCTACTGAAAGTCAGGAGTGATTCCCAAAACACCCATAGGTCAGCTCTTGGGATCCAGCCACGAAGGGAATGCAGAAAAAACCCCAAAAGGTCTGCCATATCTTTGGCTTCCTCCTTTTGCAACCTTTGAGGAAGAAATACAATGTGGCTTCCCTGAGCACCCTTGTGCTGCTGAGGTGTGAGGACAAGCACTGTCCTGACCTGTGAAGGGAAAAGCCAGATTGTGTCTTTGTCCTCATGGCCATAGCCAGGTTCTGTTACATGAGAAGGGGTGACCAGTACTGAGGTGCTTGGCCAAAGCCCCTTTGCTTCTCCCTGCTGGGTCAGATCCTGAGCCATGCTCAAAGCACAGTGCTCCTTACTCACAGCTGCAGTTGCTTCTTGTTAGAGAATTCACTAGATTACTTGTCAGAGATTAACTAGGAGTATAATCCCAGTGATTTTGTTAAAAAATGCAAATCAATATTCACAGCAGGTTTTTTTT
>NW_009952893.1:3721744-3784094 GCF_000747805.2 Chaetura pelagica | reverse complement strand
GGAATTCTGCTGCCATATTTAGAGGCGATAAAAACAGTCCTTGAATTTCTGACCAAAATCCAAATATAGTCCATTTCTTTCTGCCAGCTGAAAATGCACCTTTTTATTTCATTCAGTTTTGTTTAAATCGAACTTTGTTCCAAACTTTTCATTCTATAAATGTCTCTTCACTATAATTATTTAAATAAAGTAGGAAAGTGCCCAATTTAGTGAGCTGAGTTAGTATGCTACTGTGTATGCCTGCTATCCTCATTCCACTAGGAGCTGTGCTCTCTTTCTGTTGGTCTTCTCACTGAAGACCTTCTCATTGGATTTGCACAAGAGCTGAACCCAGCCTGTGAAGGAGAGATTAACACAGGTGGTTGTATTTGACAAACCTGAAGTAGACATGGTTGCAGTTTCTACACGATATACCAAAGTCTGCACAGTGGGATGAACACACAGGTTTTTACTTGGCCAGATGCTTGGCTTTATGGCTCGAAACCAGCAGTGTGGGTAAGTGATGCCCTGAGACATCTAAACCTGCATGTCTTGAGCATTGTGGTGTGCCAGGTCCTGGTTTCCCAGGCATTCAGCTCATCTCCAGCTTGGCAGTGTGACAGCTTTTGCCTGTGATGGGCACCTCTCTCTGAGAAGTGTTTCCCACTTGGGAACATGGAGCTGAAGAGTTCTGGAGGCCAATATTAAGCAGAAGAGACCACACAGGAGTGTGTGCAATGTCACTGTGGAATTAACCTCAACTAGCTTTAGGTGTCTACACTCTAAGTGTCCACACAGAGCTGGTTGTTTGACTCCTTTTGGAGCCAGTGGAAAGAAGCAAGAAATGCTGAGCTATTTGTGGTAACTTCTTTGAGACAAGACAAAGCTTGCCCTAGGAATGCTTGTTTCCCTTCAGTAAGCTTACTGGCAATTGGAATAACCCAAGTATAGCCTTTATCATGTGAGTATCACAGGTAGGTGAGATGACCCTCTCTTTCTTGTGTGGAAACTTGACAGGTACTGACCATTCAAGGTACTGAGTACATATTCCCTATCCAGAGTCTTTTTTTCTTATTGTTTCCTTCTTGTTATCTCTTCCGAAGAAGCTATTGTTTCTCCTCTCTCCTTCCCAGTTTCTTTCCTTCCTTTGCTTACATTTCTACTCATAATCTATTTCTCTTCCACACTTCAGTGCTTTGAGAAGATAATGATTCTATATAAATTGGGTTTGGCAAACAAACTCCTTAAGGAATTCCTTGAAAATATTTACTCCTCTCTTTGAGGGCTGAAGGTGGAAAGCAGGCCAGTCAGTTGGACAGATTCCTTTGACCATCCTTGCTGAATGCTCCCTTCTTGCCCCACCTGTATCTCACCCACGTTCAGTCCTGGACTTGATTTACCGGACGCAGCTGGTCATCTGGCCTGTGATGTGCACAGAAGTGAGACTGGTGTTATCCAGTGGGCCCTGTGCTTGCAGAGACTACTCCAAGAAATCTTCTGTGCTACCTGGAGCCTCTCACAGCAGCTGGATGTAGTTCATTCAATGCCAGGAGTCTCATGCACTGGGGCATTCGGGGTGCAGTGATGATACAGCTTTAGGGGCTGGGTGCTGCTGAAAGAGGGTGGTGGTTCCATTTTCTGCCCCTGCTTCCCTGGCCATGCAACTTTGCCACTTCCTACATGCCACTGATTCTTGCTGGACCTTGGAGTGGGTCAGCTCAGGGAATGTACTGGTAGAAATACATGTTAAAAAGGAACAGCTTTTTCTT
This sequence comes from Chaetura pelagica, assembly GCF_000747805.2. Classification (NCBI taxonomy): domain Eukaryota; kingdom Metazoa; phylum Chordata; class Aves; order Apodiformes; family Apodidae; genus Chaetura; species Chaetura pelagica. The sequence goes on along the minus strand of NW_009952893.1, from coordinate 3,782,346 downwards.
GTGAGGGAAGAGGAGAGATGGAAATTTCTGGTCTTTGTTCTCTTTCAAACAGCAGGCTGTGAAGGTACAGCAGGGCTGTGCTCTGGGGTACAGTATAGAAGCAGTATATACGTCATTAAAATGTCTCTGAGGAGGTAGTACACAACAATCCAGTCCAGCTCCCTCAGAAATTTCTGATTGACTTCAGTGGTTCAGAATTCAACTCTGTTTACTCACTGCTGTGTTTCTGTACTGCTGTCAATATTCTCCTGCTCATTCTGCATGGTTACAAACAATGATTCTGTAAGTATTTCAGTACAACATTAAAACCAGGTGGCTCCCTGCTCTGAAAGGCACTTAAACAGGTATGCTATATGTATTGTTTTTACACCAGGCTGCACTCTGCTCCTGCTTACGCTACTGAAAGTCAGGAGTGATTCCCAAAACACCCATAGGTCAGCTCTTGGGATCCAGCCACGAAGGGAATGCAGAAAAAACCCCAAAAGGTCTGCCATATCTTTGGCTTCCTCCTTTTGCAACCTTTGAGGAAGAAATACAATGTGGCTTCCCTGAGCACCCTTGTGCTGCTGAGGTGTGAGGACAAGCACTGTCCTGACCTGTGAAGGGAAAAGCCAGATTGTGTCTTTGTCCTCATGGCCGTAGCCAGGTTCTGTTACATGAGAAGGGGTGACCAGTACTGAGGTGCTTGGCCAAAGCCCCTTTGCTTCTCCCTGCTGGGTCAGATCCTGAGCCATGCTCAAAGCACAGTGCTCCTTACTCACAGCTGCAGTTGCTTCTTGTTAGAGAATTCACTAGATTACTTGTCAGAGATTAACTAGGAGTATAATCCCAGTGATTTTGTTAAAAAATGCAAATCAATATTCACAGCAGGTTTTTTTTTGTTGGTTTTGTTGGGACTTTTTTTGGGTGGGGTAGTAACATTTGTTCAACTGTATTCCTTACACTTAGACTATAAAAAGCAGCAAATTAAGGCTCAACATGAAGCTACATAACATAAAATCAAAAAGTGACAGCAGAAATGTTTCAGTATCCACCCACCACTTGCACAAGGGAATGAGGAATAGTGTCTTGCTTGTTCCAGAAAGACTATCATAGTGAGCCAGCCTAACAAGCCATAAAGTCCAGTCCTCCTTACAGCCCTTTGCAGTTTTGCAAGTCACAATGCTTTTTTTTTTCTCCCTACAGTTGTAAAGGAGGATGCAAGGTGGTGCCAGTCAGTCCAGTTGGAAGGGAAAACATCGTGGCTCCTTTGCAGAAGTGGACTGTAACAATCACTTGGGAAAATATTGTACTTGTCTGCTTAAACAGTCAGTTTCTTATACATTATAACAAAACCTACGTGCACATTCAATCGACCCCATTTGCTGATATGGATGAACACAGACTATGCATTCAGCACATGCTGTCTTTCATTGCCAGCCCCCTTGCTGTCCAGCTTCTGACATCATCTGGGTACACACAGGGATGAAGATCCAGGGATCCCAGTGGGGGCAACTGTCTTTTAGTCTGCTAGCTCTTCCATTACCCATGTCTGGGACAAGGAGCTGCAAGCCAGTCTGCCATTCCAGCAATGCTGGAGCCAGACACACTGGGAAATTCAGCATCCACCCCCAGGATGGTCTGTCCTGGACTCCGTTCCCTTTCTGGAGAATTGCATGAGTTTAGGATTTTTCATTCCTTAGTATTATAAAATCCATTTCCATACAATCAACCGATTTTGTGAACCAATTATTTTTCCCAAGTTCTAACTCTGTGATATCTCTCAAAAGAGAAGTGAAACTGAGATGACAACCTCTTTACTTTTTACAAGCCGGTCTTGTTTCATTAGTGTAGGGATATTGACCTATCCAAAGTGGAATGGAGTAGAATGGAAGTAGTTCCATTCTTCTCACATATATCCTCCCCAAGTGTCAATTGCAAGAGCCATTTGTCTTCGTTTCCTGTACCAAACCGTGGGACAATGTTACTGTGTATTGATTACTACCTTGTACTGCTCTTTACCTCTCAGGTGGATATCAAGTCAACCTGTTCCAATTTAGAAATGGTCCCAACAGTACATGCCAGGTGGCAAATTGTAATCTGCCCTTACTGCTCCTTAAGGGCCAACCTAATGGTAGTAGAGAGCAGCTGGAAGTCACTGCAGCGTCCTTTAAATCAGGTCAAAGCCCTGGTGCACCAGAGCTCCTGCAGCCACAGCTTGCTTGAGTGACCTCCCAGCACAGGAGGAGCTCATACCTTTCAAAGCTGTTTGGAAAACCATGGATTAAGCAAAGATTGACTCCTGTAGGAGCAGCTTTGCTTACAGAAGTTGTTTTTGTAGTGATGAACCAAATGGTGAGACTTTGAGCCCCGAGCAGATATTTTTCTTCTGGAAATGTTTGTGACAGAGATTTGGTCCAGTCAGGAGCAACCTGAAATGCATAGTGCTGCTTTCCTGTTAAGCACATCTCACAGCTGCTAGTGAAGTTCTGCAGTTTCTTGCCACATTGTGCATTAAACTGACCAAAAGAGGCAGGGCTGAGTTGGAGTTCTTCTGAATTAATATGAAGTTAATAATAATAATTCCATGAAGTTAATAATAATTTGAATCCCTCATTTTTTGAGTATGCTTATTTTCATATTTGGGATATCCTGGTTTGACAGCCCTTCCTGTCAGTATGGGGCTTTAGAAACAAAAATGTATATAAATACATAGTCATTTAATAATATCCAAATAAACTAGAGATTTTATCCTTATTATTACAACTTTGCATTGGATAATTTTCTCTGCTTTTCAGAGTCGTAAGAAAAATAATCCTGGAATATATTTTGAGGAAAACAATCAAAAGTTTCTAAGTCAAATGGTCTGTTACGGCTCCAAACAGATGGGAAGTAGCAGCTGGAGAAACCTCTGAAGGTACCGTACCATTCATGAAAAGAAAGGAATTCAAAACCTCACAACATAGCAAATTAACTATTAGGTACATCTACCTTGATCATTTTATCTGTACTGTAGTCTTGACCAAAACAGCCTCACCCTATTTGTCCTCCTGTGGTTACTTCTGAAGCACTTTAGTACTGTCACACCTCCCTGGCTTTGCTGTTTTCATTACTCCCGACAGAAGGTTTGGGTAAATGCAAGAAGAGAGCGAGGATAGTACAGCAGTTTGACAGCTCTAATTGTGAATATTTAAGAGCTCCTTAAATGTGCTCTCTTTTATCACCTAATTTCCTATCAATGACAGCATTGGAAGCACTTGTCTCATTTTTCAAATCAAAGCTTCCTCAAGCAAAATGCTTGGAGACTGAATAGCTTATGCATTCTATTAATCACAGAGGGTGGGAAAAGATCCATCAAGTGCTTCAGATAGTTTGAGAATGCTCCATCCTTGTAGAGCTTTCACTTCCCATTTCTCACAGATGAGTGCGTTTGCCTCCTCTGAATGATCTTTGTGATTCTTCCTCATCCAGAAAAGGGTTCAGATTTATCTTCCCTCAACAGTGCGTCAAATGGTGCCTGAATATTTATAAAAAGAGGAAATTCTAATTGGGATTAGTCATAGATAGGAGGAAAGTGTAGTCATATGTTGTTTTCTTAAAGGAGGATAGCTCTTAGTCTGCTTCCAGTGGGTCAAGTTTCATCAAAGAAGTGTTAGAGTTTAGATGGAAAAGAGTAACTGCTCCAACTTTGAAATGAACTTTCTTGACTTGAGCCAGAAACAATATTGTTGCCTGGTGTTTATTCTATGATTATAGTTACTTTCTGCACTTCATGTTGACTTTGGTCACGACAGTAAAATGATCCAAATTAATTTTGTTTATGTAAGTTTTGTTTATGTAATATATTGAAGTGTCTTCTCCTTAGTCGATAACACTAACCAGACTCTCTCCAATAATGATGTTTAAATTCTGCAGGATGCATGTAACTGATGCAGCTGGAGAAGGGGAGTATTCAGAGATGTTCAGACCATAACTAGTAATAGCTAGGCTGCCCTTTCACCTCCTGGGAGGCTTGTGATGACAGAGCAGTGTGGTAATTTCCCCAGCTTTTTGAAAGAGACTGTAGTGCTTGTTCCCTCCAGTTTTGTCATTATAACATGTGAATTTACATTCCGTATGTTGCTGAGAGATGACATGAAATCAAAAAAGACAGTAATTCACTGAGCAACATATTGTTGTATTTCTTACTGTTACTGGGAGTGAATCTCATTCCTCCTGGTCTCATCAAAATTAGGATTTTTGATGGTACAGCAAGGAGAGCCAGTCTTCAGACTGGAGATGTGTGGGACTGAACGGAGTGGTGTTAGAGAAGAGCAAGGAGAAAAAAGCCTCAAATAGGGAAGCAGAGAGAAGTAGGAAACTGGAAAGAAACCATCTGACAAAATGAAGAGCAGGTTCAAAACTCCTTTAAGTCTACATTGACACATCTGGATAAAAGTGTCCTTGAGCTCAGAAATGCCTACTCCCACAACTCCCACTGAAATGAGTAAGATCTGTATCCAGTTGCCTAAGAATGAACCTTTTACCAAAGACACCCACAGCTGAAAATTTGGGATTTTTGTTTTCATAAAGTGTTGTTTTATGTCCCATATTTAGTCTGCATCTTCATGGGTCTAAACTTAGAAATACTTTGGTCCAGCTGGAGGAAGCTACAGGAAAAAAAGGCTGCAAACCTTTTCAATGCTATTAACTGTTTCTAACAATATGTCATTGATTATATTTCTAATTTTCCAAGAAAAAAAATAACATTTTACCCTCTCTGAATCATTATTTTAATTTACTTCAGATGTCCAGTCAGTTTGTTTCTTACCACTTAAACATAAACATTATTTGTTTCTTACCACTTCTCACTGTTTAAGGGATAACCTGTGTACAATTTTATACACACATTGCATTGCTGTTCACACATTCCTTCAGACTGTCTTTGAAATCACTTTAAAACAAAGATGCAATTTTAATTATGTAAGGCTTTTGTTGTTGTTGAGGAAAGGAAGGACCAGCTAACGAAGCAAAACAGCATGCCTTTTGTTGGAAGGATGAACCATGTCCTGAAACAACTACCAGGATTGTGGATTTCCCACTGGGTGACAGGTGAGGCTTTGTAAGAGGGCAGGTTGCAGCCAAATATTGAATTTGGCCTCTGAGAGAGGAGACAATCCTAACTGCACTTCATGGATTGACAGAAATTAATAGAGACCCCATGCATTTGGCTGTGAGGGAGAATATGAGTCTGCTTACATTTTTCAGTCAAATTGTTAGTTTTTGTTAATTGAAATGATTATCACTCAAGGCATATTAACTGTGCTGTTCAGCCCAGTGTAGATGAGCTCACTGAATCATGTCCTTTATACAACGTTTAAAGTGGGTCAAAAATAAATTGGATCAGTGACCTTTCTCTGTAGTTTTCCCTGGGGCAAAACAGAATGTGTCATGTGCCTGAGTAATCCATTTTCTTTTTACAAGGTTCTCTCTTCTGCGGGGGTTTTCAGCCATCTCCAAACTTTGGTGCCTGAGTTCTGCTGGTCACAGCTTGTGAGGCAGCCTCGAAGCACTTAATAACCCTACTGACACTCCCAGAGCTCCTCCAGAACCAGCAGTAAAACAACAGAGGCTCACAGAGTGGCTGAGGTGGGAAGAGAGCTCTGAAAGGCATCTGATCCAACCCTCTTCTCAAGAAGGGCCACCATTGCCCAGGACCATGTCCAGATGCCTTTTAAGTATCTCCAAGAGTGGAGCGAGACTTGACAACTCTGGGCAATCTGTAGCATTGCTCCATCACCCTCACAGCGAAAAAGTGTTCCTTGATGTTCAGAGAGAACCTCGTGTGTTTCAGCTTGTGCCCATTGCCTCTGGTCCTGTCACTGGGCACCACTGAGAAGAGCCTGGCTCCATCCTCCTTACACCGTCCACCTTTGCATCACTCCACGCCAACAGACCGGGTTGCTGTATTAATTACCTTAACAAACTTCCAGGCCTGATTAGTGGGGGTGTGTGATGCAGGGAGCAGGAAGAAATATTTCAATAGGCTTTTGATGAGTTGATGTATAAAGAGGCAAATGAATGATGTAATTTTTACTCATTTTTTCACTGGAATCCGTAGTTACTTGAGGTCTAAGAACAAAGAACTTTAATACTATGGCTCTCTGTGCCAGTTAATGTTTGTGGTTTATATCAGGCAGCCATTTGATGAAATAAATAATAGCTGATGCAGAAACTGAAGTGCTGATTTCTGCTCTCTCAGATGAGTGCTGTACACATCTGATCAGATGCTTTCATGAATTCTTTCTGTTTACTGTTTCCCCTCTTTGCCTTTGGAAAGGGCTGAGAGCAGGACACCTGGCCCAGGTCTCCCACCTGTTGCCTGAGTGTTGCTTCAACTGCATTATTGGATTAATATGAGGAAATTACTCCTCTTTGCTTCTTTTTATAGGGGCCTTTATGTTTTAGGGCATACACAGCTTTGATTCTTCAGTGATTCAAGCGCTGCAGACAAAACAGAGAGCTTTCAGTTTTTAGATCTTGAGTGGGTGCAAATGGGAGTCAAGGAGCAAGGAGTTAGTGCTACCAGGGCTGGGGTGCTTCTGGGAAGACCCAGGTGCAGAATTTTACAGTGTAGGTGTATTTGTCGTTTATCTGCCCTCAGTGTTAGTGAGTTCTTGCACTAAGAACTTGCATTTTGAGAATGAACGGTGATCTTCAATCAGTGTGCACAGCCACAACTCTAAAATCAAATGGTAGGACACAGCTCATTGAACTTTAGCTGGTTAATAGATAGCTATTTCATCTAATCGGTCATCTAGGTTCCTCTCTACAAAGAGAGGAAAGCACCTCTAAAAAGAGATTTGTCCAACTTACCTAAAATGTGGTGCTTCTCTCTCACTGCTGCTGGCAGAGTCAGTGCAAGCAGGTAGCTGAGTCAAGGTATGTGGAGTGGGACTTGGCTGCAGGTTACAACTAGGTGTCTACGAGTAGGAGTCTCCGTGGTGTGGACTGGTGTCTAAAGTTTGTGTGTAAAGCTGTTTGAAATCCCTCAGAGAATCTTATGCACTTACTCAGGGCTGGCAGATATGCATAAGACTACAGGAGACACTAACCCTTCTGAAGCAGCAGCTGGAGGTCAGGAGTGGTACAGCAGCACGTCCCAAAGGCACAAGATGCCTGTCCTTGGACAGGGGAATCAAACTCCTATGCAGTGCAGACAATGAAGGTTGCTACGATGGTGTTTGGCAGCCTGGCTCAAGACCAGCTTAGATGGGGTGCAGCTGTCTGGCCCAGAGAATCTGCAGTGAGGTCCTGCTCTCCTTTCACTTGTGAGCTCTTTACCTCAGTCTCTAACAGAGCTGCAGTCCAGGGGTGTCCCTGCCCAGCTTCACAGCTCCCTGAGGCTGACCCAAGCCCCCTGACTTGCCTTTCTGGCCTGGCCTCAGGTCTGACTTGTTGCTACAGACTTGCTGGGGGATAATAGGGCTCTTGGCTCGCTTTGGTTTCAGTTGCCACGTCTGCTCAGCTCTTGGAGGCTCCAGGAAAGCACCTAGTGAGGCCACTGCCCTCCTTGCCCCACTGCCACCCTCAGCAGACCCAAAGCAGATCCACTGTTGCTGCTCCCTGACACTCAAAGTATTGATTTAGTCCACCAAAAACAAACAGCTCCTGGTCTGGCAGGTCTTTACCTCCCCTGACTGTATTGATTAGGGCTCCACTGACAATGGTGGGAGCTTAGACGCTTGTCTCCCATGGCAACATCTGCCATAGCTAAATTTAGATGTCTTAAGCCAAGGAAGAATTTCACTTTTACCAGGGCTCATTTCAGTTTCCCTGGCACAGGCATTCAGAGACACTTGCTGGCATAGCAAGGCTGAAAGCTGTACTGCAGGAGTGGTGGGAAATCTGTGTCTTGCTGGAGCAGTGCTGGACACTGGGTGACAGAGCCTAAGGGGCCTCAAGTGGCACCAGATGTTCATACTCAGACATCTGGATGCTGCCTTTAAAATCAGTTGAGGTGAATCTCTGATAAAGGGCGTATGTTGTTCTTTTGCCTCAAGCCTGCATGTTTTTCTGTGCAAACTGAACATAAAATGCCATTGCACACCCTGCTGAGGGTCAAATTCAGGATGAGTGTGTGGGGCAAAGCAGGGGGGAAGCAGCCAGGGACCCACCACACCAGCCAGGAGATGGGCAGCCGTGGAAGCACCAGGGCTGCCCTGGGGGCATCAGGGCAGCCCCAGGCATTGGGCACCTCCCTGGGGATGGGCTGAAGCTGGGATGTGTCCTGATTTGAGCCAGAATGAAGCACATTTTCCTTTTACTGATTTTTTTTTTTTTTCCTTTGGTGAGCTCTCTTTTTAATAGCAGCAGGTTTTCCAGCTAGGGGACTGATAACACTGGAATGTTTATATTGCTGCTAGGACTTCAAGGTCACTTAGCTCTACTTGTTGAAACTGCCACCTCAGATGCTGCAGGAGCAGAAGAGTCGTATCTGCAGTCCTCCTGTAGGGTGGGGTGGACTAGACAGGCAGCAAAATTGACCAAAGTATTCCACTCCATATATCTATGTAAGCTCAGAGGAAGGTCAGAGATCCCAGAAGACAACTTCCTTCCTGCTTCTTCTTCCCTTCTCTTCCATCCATGGCCGGTGTCTGGGCAGGACTCCATCTATCCATCACTGTTGAAGCCCAGGCCTGTGCATTCCTGAACCTCATAACTCTCCCCTCAGCTCCTGTCTGCTCTGCTGCTCTCTCCGGCAGCTCCGGGATGTTTTGGGACAATTCACAGCTCAGAAGATGCCCTGGGAGTTGCTCGGGTTGGGGGGAGGTGATAGGGGTTTTGCACATTCCTGCACATATTTGTATATAATGGTACGTATTTTCTTTTATCATTAGTATTTAATTAAATCTGTCTAGTTTAGCTTTCAATCCAGAAAGTCTCCTTGATTCTCTCTCTCCTTCCCCACCTGGGTGGCAGGGGGAGGGGATGGAGAACATTGTTGTCTCTGGTTTAATTGCCAATCCTGACTCAAACCATTGAGAGCATGTCAGCCCGTGGGTGCAGGTCAGGATCAGGCCCTGTGAGAGGAATTGGGGTGAAACACGACCCAGGATGGCCAGGATTGATTCTGGCCATGTCCTCCCATGGGCACAGGGCTACCCTTGGCTGTGCCAGTGCTGAGCTCCCCTGCTGGGCAGGGGATGCAACTTGGGGCCCTGCCTCTGTCCAGAAGACACCATTTCCCACAGCATTCTCCTGGAGAAACTACCTATTTATGGCTTAGACTAGGGCACTCTTTGCTGGGTAAAAAGCCGACTGGATGGCCAGCACCAGAGAGCTGTGGTAAATGCAGTTCAATCCACGTGGTGGCTGGGCACAAGTGGTGCTCCCCAGGGCTCGGTGTTGGAGCCAGTTCTGAGTGCACCCTCAGCAAGTTTGCAAACGATACCAACCTGGGCAGGAGTGTTGCTCTGCCTGAGGGCAGGAAGGCTCTACAGCAGGGCCTGAACAGGCTGGATTGATGGGCAGAAACCATGGTTCAACAAGGTCAACAAGATTCAAAATGTTTTGGGTCCTGCACTTGGGCCACAACAACCCCGTGCAAAGCTACAGGCTTGGGGAAGAGTGTCTGGAAAGCTGACGGGAGGAAAAGGACCTGGGGGTGTTGATTGACAGGCATCTGAACATGAGCCAGCAGTGTGCCCAGCTGGCCAAGAAGGACAACAGTGTCCTGGCCTGCATAGAATAGCGTGGCCAGCAGGACAGGAGAAGTCATTGTCTCCCTGTCCTTGGCACTGGTGAGGCTGCACCTTGAATAGTCTGTTCATTTTTGTGTTGCTCACTACAAGAAGGACATTGAGGTGCTGGAGTGTGTCCAGAGAAGGGCAACGAAACTGGTGAAGGGTCCTGAGTACAAGTTTTATGGGGAGAGGCTGACGGACCTGTGGTTGCTTAGTCTGAAGAAACGGAGGCCAAGGGGAGACCTTACCACTCTCTACAACTACCTGAAAGATGGATGTTGGTCTCTTCTCCCAAGTGAACAAGTGGTAGAACAAGAAGAAATGGCCCAAAGTTGCACCAGGAGAGGTTTAGATTGGATATTAGGAAAATATTATTTACCAAAAAGGTTGTTGGGCACTGGAACAGGCTGCCCAGGGAAGTGGTTAAGTCACTGTCCCTGGAGGTGTTGAAACGACATGTAGATGTGATACTTAGAGACATGGTTTATTGGTTCACCCAGTGTGCTGGGTTCACGGTTGGACTTGGTGATCTTAAAGGTCTTTTCCAAACAAAATGATTCTGTGAATCTATGATTCTGTCACTTCTAGCTCTACAGCTTCTTTCCTAACCACAAGTGTGTGCCCAGTACCACCTGAGGAGCAAATGTGTGCCCCGAAAATACACTTGCTGCTCTCTCTGAATTCAGTCAGGATTAGAGCAAATTCATAGGCTCTTCTTTCTCAAATTACAAACTTGTTTCAGATAAATTTTGTTGTTGACATAAATTACAATATACAAATGTGTGTAAAGCAGTGCATAGAATCTGAATTCTGCATGAAGCTTTTTGGCTTTGTATGTAAAAGGAGTGAAAAAACAACCACGAATATTTCTGCATCATTCAACACTTTTGTGATAGTTCTCTGTATGAAGATGTTCCTAAAATAACTGTACAAATCCTGCTGTATCAAAGAATGTGTAGGAGGTGTCAACAAAGCCACTAGGTGAATTTGAATATGTAATTAGTGTAGGGGGAACTTTGTTAATTATTTTCAAGAATGTAACTATTTTAAAATGTGTTTAAGATAAGACAGAATCACAGAGTTGTCGCAGCTGGAAAAGATCTCTAAGATCATAGAGTCCAACCATCTACCCAGGGGAAAGAAAATACATAAAAAGAATAATAAAAAGAAAAACAAGAAAACCAAAACCGCAGCCACACATCCCCACAAAACCCCAAACCAAGATCACCACACAACCCCAAAACCCCACCATTCCCACTAGAACATGCCCTGAAGTGCCATATCTACATGTTCCTTGAATACCTAGAACAGAATAATAGAATCATCCTGGTTGGAAAGGACCTTGAAGATCATCAAGTCCAACCATCACCTAAAGCCACCCACTGTAACCTACCTCCAGAGATGGTGACTCCTCCTCCTCCCTGGGCAGCCCGTTCCAGTGCCTGACCACTCTTTCAGTAAATAAATTATTTCTAGTATCTAGTCTAAACCTCCCCTGGCAGAACTTCAGGCCTCTTCCTCTCATCCTAAACTTCCATGTTTAATTTTTGTTATATTCTTACTTTATAGACAAGATAATGACATTACAGAAATTATCAAGGCACATACCAAGGGCACTCAGCCAGAAGTGGGTCATTTTCTCATGCTTGGTACATGGAAGAGAATCCAGCTTTTACTTTTTAACTGAAACCACTTCTCTACCTCCGGATCCTGCTATCCTCTGCTTCTTGGAAAGTAAAGTAAAGGAATTCTTCAACAGAATTCCAGAAAGAAGACAAACAAACACAAATATTTGGACAGGAGACCGTTGCAATATTTTAGGTGGTTGTATAAAACTTAAGCTGTATTTACAATGTAGCGTCCATCAGTTTTCCTTCAAGATGTAGATTCTGAAAGGTAACCTGACCTTTAGCTCTTTTTCAGAATAGGGCAGTCATGGCAACAGCCAGTTGTGTAAGAAGAATAAGGTAATTTGCCTGCTTTTAGGGTAGCAGAGACCGTGATAAAACCTTTCATATCTAACTTCACTTTTCCTAATAAATGGATTATTGAGTAAGTGATTCAGCTGTGCTAGGAATTTTTTTTATTAATTAGTGGGGTTGTTTTTAACATTTTTAGTAGAATTTTCCAAATTGAAGGCACTGCAATATCTTTTGGAATCACTTGACTCTAATAAGACTGCATCAAAGCTGGTCTTCACAAGTGGTCTATGTTACTTAATGTTTTCTGCTGGGCAGGTACAGGAGAGACCATTTTTGATTCAATTTTTGTGGTAATTGCTGGCTTAAATAGAACTTTAAAAAGATGATACTGTCTCCAGTTTAGGTTTGAATTTTTATTTATTTTTTGCACCAAGTTTTAAAAAGGGATTTGTGAGATGGCTGTAAGTGAAATGCATGAAGTGTTAAGAGTTAAGGAAAAGAAGTGGAAACCTTGACTTCTGGGATGATGGCCACATGGGGAAAGTAAAAGTAGAGCAAATCAGAACATCAGTTACTTATCCAGCCTCTTGATAGAGTTTCTCTGCACCCCTAGGAAGCCCAAAATCAAGCAGTGGCCCCATCTAATGCTGTGACTTCAGTTCCACCTCCCACTTAGGAATCATGCAGTAGACAGTGAGAACTCACACTGTAAAAGAGTAATTTGTGCAAAAAAATCTGGAGAGACCTGAGATTGCTATATGTAATTTCAGGTAAATGAGAATTTATACATCCCTAAATGTGTTGTTTCCTTGTCGTTGGTATAGCTGACATTTCAAAAAAGTTGGTTTTCATGGTGTGCTTGGCACTGTTATGTATCAGTCATGTTCACTCATGCTATCTAGGTTGAATTAAAATGGAATTTTCTCTAATTAGGCTTATGTACAGTTTTATGAGTTTGTTCTTCTTATTTCCTGGGTTGAGCTCATTTATTTCCACATTGCTAGAGCAAAGGAAATCAGATCCATGCCCCATCTCTTAAAAAAAACAGCAGTCTATATCCAATTCTTTATTACACTTCACATGTAATTACTTTGTCTAGGGTGGGAGGGTGTGGAAGGGTAGCATTACTTATGGATGAATCTCAAAAATGAGTTTTCCTACTCTTTTTATTTCTTGATTTCCAGTTTTATTCTGCAGTTAGATCACAACCTTTGAGGCACTACTGACATCATGGCCATTCATTGCTCTGACAGCTTCTTTGCCTCGTGATTCCTTCTCTGTATTCTCTGCGTGTGGAAAAATCTGCCTTCTTTTCCTGTGCTAAAAGAGGTTTCTACTTGTTGTACTGTATTTGGCTGGAATTTGATCAATAATCAAAGACATTTATTTCTAATCCAAGCTTTAACTATTCAAACAATCAAGAACTCCCACCTCAAAAGAAGCCTAAACCAAAAAACACCAAACCAAACCCCAAACAAACTAGCAAAACAACCCCCAAACCCAAAGTTACATAGGCCAGGGGAAGGTTAGGAGAAAGTAGAGAGTGGGTGGAATTCATGGTGACTGTGAAGAGAGGTGGAGTGTTGGAGGTCACGTGGGCTCTGTGCAGGGGTTGTTTCTCTGTCGTGTAGTTTAACATGCTGTGCTACACGAACAAAACTGACAAAAGCCTACGTGTGCAACAGGTCACGAGGGTGGATGTTTCTGGGTCATTTGCAGAACGTGGGTTAGTCTTCATGCTGGCTGGCTGGCTCTAACCCAAAGACTCAAGGTTAGGTGTCCCTGCTACACGTTATCTGCAGAGATGCTCAGAAGGTCAATTCAGCAGGCAGTTTGGTATCCATATTCATAGCCCCTGGTCCCTGAATGCAGCCTCTCCTGTTGAGGTTCCCAAGGGAACTCTTTCTGGTGTCACTCCCAGGTAGAGAAAGCACAGACTCCTCATGCTAGTGAGTCACCTTCGCAGATGGTCAGAGTCAGCAGAACTGTGCAGATTTACAGTACTTGGTAACCTGGTGCCCTGTAAACTGGAAAAAGGCTTGCATGGCAATAGGAGAAGAAACAATGGACACAAGCTATTTCAGGCAAAATTCTGTTGGGATGTAAGAAAAAAATTATTCACCATGAGAAGAGTTGAACTCTGGGAGAAGACAGTCAGAGAAGTGGTGGCATCTCCCTCACTACAAGTGAGGCACTCGTGTCTGGGATTGGTAGAGCCCATGATAACCTAATCTGAGGCCCTGCTTTCAGAGGGTGGTTGGACCAAGTAATCTCTAGAGGTCCCTTCCCACCTTGGCTTCTCAATGCTTTGCAGTTGTACTGTAATTGGTCTGAAGGAGGGACAGAATGGAAGTAAGTGGAAGGAACAGACCAGGAAAAAATTAAACCAGCCACATGCAAGGAACAGTATTGTGACTACAAGCACAGACTGAACTGCAGGTAGAAGAGACTCTGCAGAGCAGAGTTCACATTTAAAGATGACATTGCACTGGCTGTAGTAAAAGTATCACCTGATGTGGAAGTAAAAGCTGGTTGATAAGCCTGAGCCTTCTGCACCACTCACTTAGTATTTAGTGCTCTTTAGATGCTGACACTGTCGTGGCTTATGCCTGTAGTTGTGGCAAGACCACACCAAAAACTAGAGAATGAATGGAACACACAGAAAAAACACTGTGCAGTCTTTGTGTAGAAAGTATGTATCATGGAAGCTGCTTTTGATTAGATTGTCCCATTGCTCATGTTGAGACCACTATCTAAAAATAGTAATCCCATTAATAATGATAAATAATTGGCATGTGTAACAGAAGAAAATAAAATATATCAGTCTTTTAAAAAGATTATTTTAGCAATGTTAATTCATTAAAGTACAGGTGGTCTCACCATGAGGGCATTATACTGTAGTGTCACTCATTAATACATTTTTCCTGTCAGTTCTGAACTAAGTAATTTATAGAGAACTTGTGCATTTCCTGTGCTGATTAACCAACTTGCTATTGCATACTGCTGTGGGAGGTAAAAATCTTGAATATTATCAAACCTGAAGGGACTTCTGAGTTGCCGGAATTGCATCCTGTTCTTCCTTTTCACAAGTCCTAATGCTAGTAAACTGCAGCTGCCAATAACCTTAATAATACATAATTAGATTTAGATTACAAAGATATTTCCATATTAAAATAGAAAATATTTCCGAATTAGCTCTTTCTTAGTCTAATTGCCAAATCCTGAGAGTGGTATCCCAGACAGGTATAATTCTAAGCGACTGCTATTCAAGCCAGCAGGTCAGTGACAAAATATCCCTGCTGAGCAGCTGTCCATGCTCAGCTTGCAGCTACAGGCACCAGCACAGCTGGAGAAGACAGTGGGAAGTGAGGTGTTGGTGGGGCCCAGAGGTAATTTTTATTTGGAAGTTCAGATGGGTTTGTAGCAGACCTAAAATTGCACCCTGCTCATGCTGACCGGCCTAAGCTGCTTGGAATTTGAGGCTGAAGTCCATGGCAAAATTTCTGTAGGTTTTCCCCATGACCTGTTCACCAAATCATGTTTTCGATGCTGCCACCTGCTATTCTGCTGCTCTTCTTCCAGCTATTTGTTCCATTTCCACTTCCACATACAACTGGCTCTAGTTTCTCTTGCCATGGTTTCTTCCTCCCAGTTTGAGACTCACTGTCTGAAGGTCCAAATAACTTAATGACAATTAAATATATATATAAAATAACCCCATTTTCATTTCCAAAGAGGCTCCTTATATCTTTGCTTCCCCTGGTCCTCTGCATCTCAGGCAGGAAATTCCTGCTCCTTTACACACAGAGAGGCTATGTCTGCATTAGCAAGTACTGTGACCTGATGAAGCAGACCTAGTGAAATTGTGTGCGCTCAAGACACAGTGTCTACTCCGTAAGTGTTTCAGGGGATTTCACTTTGGACAGCCTTTCATGGACAGAACCCTCCTTTACATTAGGACCATATCCCACCCTTAATAGTTTTGCTTTGCAGGAGTGTGACCCACACACTCTGAGATCATGCCACAAAATGAAGCAAAGCATGAAAAGTGGTGGGCTGACAGGAGATGTGCTGCAAGAGTGTCCTCATCCAAACACTAGTAGATGAGCCTCTGATGATACATAGGGAGGAACAAAATTTCTGCTCTAGGCTGGGACCATTGCGTTTCTCCATGTGAGATTTCTTTCAACCTAAAATGCTATTTCAAAACAGTAACTTTACCCTAAGACAAATCTCAGAAACACGCAAAACTTATCCACTGAATTTATGAAAAATTATCAGCATAAAGCAGATACCTATGGAAATTATGAGTGAAAAAGTGATGTCTGTTTAAGACTTCAGTGTTTATAAGCTCTTAAAAGAGATTTCTGGGAAACATGCTCTGGAAATCACCCTATCAGATGTCTCTATTCAGAGTCTGAACTTCATGTGGATTTTCACAGTAAAACATGGCATTCCACAATTAAAAAGCACATTACTACCTACTCTTCTAACTTACCTTTCAGCTCCCTCTTATGTATTTTAAAGCTTCATGTCCAAAAGTTTGCACACGAAGAACTGGATGTGGATGGTGATGCATGCAGTTTTTGCAAGGTGGTGAGAAATGCCATCCCATCAGAGAAACCAAAGAAGAAGTTAAGTCACATTGTGTCAGGTTTCCCAGTCATCCAAAATGGCCCTTCTTTGCTGTTGAGAAAAGGAAAAGCAACAATGGATCATGCAGTGTACTATTTTTAAAAACAGAAATGACATAAGATGGTGGTGATTGCAATTAGCCTCAAAATAACCAATGTTGATAAATATAAACTAAGGCTGTAGAAATCCCAGGTTATTTTAAACTGTATGTTGTGCAGTCTTGTAGTGGTGGATGGAGACATGTGGGAGGGGCTGTGTCTAACACAACTCACTTGCTTTCTCCAGCTCTCATGAGATCATCTTATGAGCATTTTAGTCTTCCTGCCTGTCAGGGCCCCGAGTGCATCCCCTGCTCTGGGTACTGCCTGCCAGGCTCAGAGCAGCTCAGCTTCAGCACAGCTGAGGGCAGATCCCAGCACCATGGCCATGGGAATGACGTGGCCAGCACTGAACCCAACCATCCTGGGTATCTCTCACCCTGGTTACTCTCCCTGGGCCTGGTCCTGACTCCCACCCACAGGTTGACATCCTGTCTCAGCCTCCGCTTGTTCCCATGAGGGCACCCAATGCCCAGGGCTGGGGATGCCCTGCTGCCCCTGCTGCCTTGCTCCTGGCTGGGGTTTGATAAGGTGGGCTGCCAGGGCTTGTCCTGCCATCCCAGGAGGTGCCTGCTTCTCTGAGGGAGCCTCCAGCCCCTGCAGTGCCCTGGCACTCCCTGGGTAGCATCTCTCACACTCACTACATCAGTGACATGCAGGAGCAGGGACCACATACATGGGCCTTCTGGCCCACTTGTATTGTTAGGACAAGACTGCACACAAGTGACACCCTATTATTGGGCAGCCTGGGCACCCCGGGGCCTCCCTCACTCCCAGCCAACCCCTCCCAGCCTGGCAGAGACCCTCAACTACCACTGTCAAATTCACTATGACACCTGTGACCGAAAGGAGATGGGGAAAGATCATCCCTGTCACCTCTTTATCAATAGTGATGACACATTTGAGGAAACTGCCACCTGTCTGCAACAAGGTAGCAAGAAATCCATGAATTATGTATTAGTTCAATTAGCTGACATGGGCAAAGAGTGGTGAGGGATGTAAAATAATTACTTATTGATTTGTCTTTTCTTCCTCAAACTGCTTCACGGTTTTGGTGCGAGACAGCAAAGGCAGAAGGGCTCAGGAACCTGCTTGCTTTCGCTTCTGGTCACAGTGGAACTGGCATTGCAAATAATGAGGCTTCAGCTCTGGACGTGTCCAAATATTGGTGCTGGCACAAGATGGAATAACTTTATTTACTACAGCATAGGTGTTGTTACCCCATTATTTTCTACAGGCATGTTAAGCAGCAATCAATAACTCTCTGTCTGCTTATGGCATTTGGAAATCTCTGGGGACTACTTATGACACTCATTTGTTTCTCACACTTGTCATATGTATAATGTCCCAGACCTTCAAAACACCTTTTATGTATTTTTGTGCATAATTAAAAGGGGACTAATTTTTGTGCATACGAATACTACTAAAAAAAAATCTACCCAATGTCAGAAAATGGCAGATTATTACATTCCTGCAAAGATAAAGCAGAGCCTATAGTGTATTTTTAGATCATTCAGAATTCTGCACAGCTACTGTAAACTTCTACAGTTACTTCTCTGTTTGTGGCTACACTGGTAATTAAGTGTTGGTTGCAGTTTGTGTTGATACTTGTATCATGAGGTTATCAGATAGAAGACAATCTGAGAGTGATGTCTGCTCCATTCGTGTGGTGATATAGATGGCACAAAGACTCTGTTATTGAATTGTCACCATAGGCCACTGCTCTTGGCTATGAGAACTCTTCACAGAACCCTTCCATTACTTCTGAAATGTAAAGTAAATTGCAAACCAAATACCGACCAAATAACGAGCTGTTTCAAGTAAATCAGAGACTGTAGTAATATTATTGGAAACAAACAAATCAAATAAACTTTTAATCCCAGTGGAAACTCATATCCTAAGGTAATGACTAAGAAATTGTATCATGGCTCAGGATTTCTTCCGTTTTGAAGCACAACAGTTCCTGAGTTTTTTGGCTGTTGCCAAACTGTAAGTTAGAACACGACATATATGCTGTCATTAGTCATTACAGTCTGTGGTCAGGAAAATGTCAGGTCCACTCAAGCCCATGTCTAAGCTCAGAAGAATATGAAGACTTTTCTATCATGAGACTAGCTTGTGGTGGACAAAAGAAGATGCGACAAGCACTGACATTTAAATGTTGGATCAAAGATACAAGTTTGAGCAGAAGAGCAAGGTTTTCTTTAGCTGATGACTACCACCCATTCTACCACATATTTGCTGGTCAGTCTAACTCCTAGATTCAGGTAGCAGAGGACTGTGTGCTTTTCTGTACTGGCCAGAGAAGTGTTCTGATCAGATGCAGCAACTTGTTTTGAGTAAACGCCAGCAAGGTGGATTCTCCCCTCTGGCTTTTACAGCACCTGCAGTGTCATTTTTCCTGGCACTGTTGCTTTTGTGAATGGTCTCCTTCTGTCCAGCACTGACACTGACCACTGCCAACAACCGGAAAATCAAGCTTAGAATCTGCTGTGGTGGGTTGATCCTGGCTAGCAACTAAGCCCCCACCCAGCCGCTCATTCCCTACCACCTCTCAGTGGGATCAGGAAGAGAACTGGAAGAGTAAAATGGGAAAACCACTAGGCTGAGATAAATACAGTTTAGCAAGTGAAGGAAAGAGAAAAGATAGCAAAAAAAAGAAGTGAGGAAGACATGCTAGAGAGCAGTCCTATGGAAAAAGACATGGGGGTACTAGTGGATCAAAGCTGGACATGAGCCACCAATGTGCAACTGCAGCCCAGAAGTCCAACCACATCCTGGGCTGCATCAAGAGAAATGTGGCCAGCAGATCAGAGAGGTGATTCTGCCCCTCTACTCTGCCCTGGTGACACCTCACCTGAAGTACTATGTTCAGCTCTGGAGCCCCCAACACAAGATGGGTGTGGACTTGTTGAGGTGTGTCCAGAGGAGGGCCACAAAAATGATCCAAGGGCTGGAGCACCTCTCTTGGGAAGACAGGCTGAGACAGTTGGGGTTGCTCAGCCTGGAGAAGAGAAGACTCCAGGGGGACCTTATAGCACCTTCCAGTACCTGAAAGGGGACCTACAGGAAAGCGGTTTTTAAGAGTTGTTCACTAGGGCATGTAAGGACAAGAGGTAATGGTTTCAAGCTAGAGAAGGGTAGATTTAGCTTGAACAGTAGGAAAAAGTTATTTAATACGAGGGTGGTGGATCCCTGGAACAGGTTGCCTAGAGAGGTGATGGGGGGCCCCATCCCTGCAGACATTCAAGATCAGGCTTGATGGGGCTCTGAGCAATCTGTTCTAGTGTGAGATGTCCCTGCTTATTGTAGGGGGTTTGGACTAGATGGCCTTTAGAGGTCCCTTCCAACCCAAGACATTCTAAGACTCTGTGATTCTACAGGATGCCCAGATAGTCTTTGAGCAATGGGTACTTTGGAAAGTAGCCTTTTGCAAACTGGCCTTTCCACGTTTTACTGCTGAGGTTGAGATTATATGGCATAGAACATCTCATTGGGTAATCTGAGTCAGCTGTCCTGGCTGTGTCCTCTCCCAGCATCTTGCCCACCTCCAGCCTGCTTCCTGGGCGTGAGGCAGAGTGAGGAACAGAGAAAACCTTGACGTGGGGCAATCATTGCTCAGCAATAGCTTAAAGATTGGTGTGATACCAGCGCTGGTTTAGTCACAAATCGAAACCACAGCACCATACAGGCTGTTATGAAGAAAGCTAACTCCCAGCCAGACCCAGTACAATTTCATACCAGTGCTTACTTGTGAAACACTTGGACTGAGATTTTAATTCATGCTCAGCTCTGCCACTTTCCTGTTGCAGAGCTGAATCACAGCTTGACCAGAGGCTGCAGCTGAAGTGGGTCTGGAGAAGGCGAATTTTCTAGAAATTGTCTTTGTTCGTGTCTTTTCAGGTGACTCGGCAGTGGCCGTGGTCCTGCTGGTGGTGAACGTCACTGTGAACAGCACAGCATTTCCACTAGCTTTAAACAAACAAGCCAGGCAGAGCTAGGAAATGACACATAAAACAACTGAGAAGAATACTGTGCTTGAAAGCTCCAAGCACTGAAACACACAAGATTTGCATTATTAGGTTGCCTATAGGATCCCTGTGCAGAGGATTATCACACCCTCCTTGCTTGCCCTATGACTGTCTCCAGTTCCACAGGCATACACCACTTTCTCCACAGGCAACTTTAATTCAAGCATTTTCTTGTAACATTAATATTCTCAGCAGTTCCACTTTAACACAGTGTGGCTGACCTATAGGTACTTGCAAGAGGTCTTTTGTTTGTCTCTATCTTTTCAATATAACATATTTTCAGGAAGCAGAACTGAAGAGCATCATGTTAAGCAGGGTCAAATTGAGAAATGTCAAGATCTTATTAAAAAGCATTCCTAGTCTGGGCATTCAGATCAGCCAGTGGGTCTCCTAAATTTTTCTTGCAATCTGTTTGGGAAGTGAGCTTTTTCAACAAGTAACTGCTAGCAGGAAATTAGGGGAAGATTTCCAGTACTTAAGGGTTCTTATGTTCAAGTGTTATTTTGAAAATATTTCTGGTTAAGTGCTAACACATTTTCAAGTCTCTCTTCACAGGTATAATGGCATTTCAAGTGGGAGGTGAGGGCAGACCAACAGCAGCACTGCTCCTTCAGCGTGACACACATGTTCATTTTGTGTGCTGGAACTGGGAGGTTTTAAGGGCCCCTTGTCAATACCTGCATTGGCATAATTCACAGAATAATCCTGTGGGGATTGAAAATTTAATTACTGTCAGAATGCTTAGAGGCATCTTTGCACATCAAATCAAAATAGATAATAAATAAACAAACAAACAAACAAATAAATAAGGCAAGCCTCCCACTAGAAAAGCTACTATCTACTAGCAGTGTCTCCAAGTTCTGCTGTTAGCTGCTTGCCAGCTGCCCAGGCCCCATCTGCAGGTCCAGGTGCAGGAGCAGAGCCCAGTCACAGCAGTGGCCACATCAATTGCTAAATGTACTGTGGACATGGAAATTTTTGCTGTATTGTAGGAAGAAGTTAAACACAGCTGCTAGTAAATACATTTGGTCTGGAAGGGGAGTTCTGACTGGCTGAGGGAAAAGGTCAGGAGCAGCCTTCAACAGGACCATCCATCCAGGTGGATGTTTGACAGACCTTAGTGTACTCCTGGAAGGGATTACGTGGCTTTTGGAGGAGACCTTTCCCTGGGGTCTTTGCTTTGTTTTTCCTGCAGTGGCAAAGGACAGTCTTTACATCATTCTGCCCACTACCTTTTTCCTCAGTTATGCTGAAAGTCCTTCTTATGTTGACACCATGGCCTTTTTCTTCTTGGATTTTTTTTTTATTATGCAGTTTAGCAGCTGGTAGTAAAGAGGTGTCAAATGTCAAAGTAAATACGTGGATTTTACCTTCTTCTGTTCTGCCTGCAGGGTTTACCCTCTCAACATTGACCTGTGTGGAACACTAAAGAAGTAGTAAGTTTATCCACTGACTCATGAATTTATGTACCTTTTTCTATACCAGTATTCTGCTCCTGTTTAGTTAGTTATAAATCATGACTAGTTTTACTAAGTTATTATTAACCCAGAATTTTGAACAAGCAAACCTTTGTTATTGTTAATGCTTCTAGCACACTGTATAAAGCAATATCAAAGGTGACAGTGGATAGATATTTTTCCCATTTTCTTACTTCTAAATGCCTTTGTTATCCTCTTCAGACTGAGGGTTATTGAATAAGGATACTCTAAAAATAAAGGCATTTGTTAATATTCAAAATTAGGGCTGCATGATTAATTGATGGCTGGTAAAAAAAGGGGAACAAGTTGTGTTGGGGTTGAACCATGTGTAATTGTCCTCGTTTTCTTTTCACTGAACTGTAAATCTTGGTGGCAGCAGCTCCTGTTTTGACCAGCAACCCAGGGGCCTGAGCACTCACTGCCACAGTGTGGGAGATGCTGGATCAGTTTTAACCCCCGCAAAGCAGTTTTGAAGCCCACATCTTTCACTGTTTCCAAGAGCATTTTTATCCATGGGTTTTGTAAAGTGAAGAGGCAGACAGGAGAAGGTGGGAAGAGGGAAGGTTCCTCTGTTCCCATTATCCTGCTGTGTACAAATAATGAAATACCCAAGCAAGCAGGAGCCAAACCCAAATGACCTGTCACCCCACTGGGGTGACACAACCTGTCACTTGACTGCCCACCGTGGGAGTTTCCTGGCAGTGCAGCTGCCACCCAGTCTCTGTCCCTCTAAACATTCACTGCAAAACAGACCAGTCTGAAAAGGAAAAAGCTACATGGATACCCCTTGCCTGCTTTTTAGGACATTCAAGATGAGTGCAGTTGAAGGGTGTTCATATCCCCTGGGGGCCTTATTCAGGCTGGGGATTTCAAACAAAACTTCTCTACTTTCCACTGGGCACCTCAGCTACCTCCAGTAGAGGATTCCCAGTGGCAGGATCCCAGTTGGGAGGGCTTAGGACACTGAGTAAATGTATGTAGAAAATGTTTAGGCTCATTAGGAAGGTGAAAACTGTAGGACTCTTTTCTCCTCAAAAAATGTAATACCAACCAACTAAGTCTTTAGGACTTTTCTTGCCTTTCCCATCTTCTGTTCCTCCTAAGTGGAGCCTGATATTTAGGACACTGAACTCAGCTCCTGTCGGACAGAGGAGATAATTGCAGTCAGGTCTTCCATATCCAGAGAAAGAGGAATCCCCTTTAGAAATTCCAGTCTAATTTATTAAAGACTAGTGTATGATTGCTATTTATAATTTTAATTGAAAAAATGTTGGGATCATTGACCTTTCTCTTTCCTGCAAAGCCAGTCCTCACTGTATTGCCTGGTGTCTTTGAGGTCTGAGAGGCTTCTGCCCCAGGACGTAGCAGGGAGCAACACAACATAGTACAAAAGGGGAGAAATCCAATATTCCTTAGGATCAATAGAGTCTTACCATCTGTTTTGATGGATTTTGGATCAAGCTTCATGATGAGTGATGTTCCTTTGTCACTCTTACGAACATTTCACCATTTGCTTTATGCCTGAAAGAAATATGCTTGAACCCTGGTTGTTATACAGCATGAAAAGTATCCTGAATTTAATGGGCCTAATTTTCTTCTCTGTTAGCATAAATTCTAAATTCTTGCTGGTTAGAAGCCTAGTGATATCACTGGTACTATACACAAACCTCATTGATGCCAAAGGATGAAGAATGAGACTTATGAACTCATTTATATTCTCTGAGGACAGAACACTGGCATGCTTTATTTTAACAGTGCCACAAGAGTTCCACTTGTCTTTAATTAATAAGTCCCTTGCATGCAAAGATTCATAAGAAGAAGCCCTGGAGGAAAATTTTTAAATAAGTCTGTTATTATTTCTATATCTTACATGCATAAACTTTTAATGACATAAATTCTACTGGAAATAAGCATTTTATACATGTAATGCTAGTATAATTTAAAACAAACAAACAAAATTGTTTTTATCTTTTAAGGATACACCCATTTGTTTTCCTTTTTCATTATATCCTAGTCTGATATTTTTGTTACCTTCTTTTCAGGCTATCTTTCTGATTTACATTTCTACTATATTTTCAGGAACATCAGAACAGACAAGGCAAAACCCATAACATTTTAGTTACATTTACTTATAGAAGAAATAAATTATAAATATTTATCAGTACATTTCAGTGTCTTGCCAAATGAAAGGTAGAAGTCCTATTTTAAAGGGCAATTATATGCTTGTAAAAGAGCCCTGGTGCTGCTTGCCTAAATCTACTTCAGATGACTTTGTTGCTGTTGTCTTTGTTTTCCTTCTCCTTCCTTTTTCTCCATGACTCAATCTCTTTTCTCCATGGCAGTCTCCAAATACAGTGTTTTAGAATGAGATCCCCAGAAGATGTGAACATTTTAAGACTCAGCATCTTGGAACTGACAGGCAGCATCAACAAGTCTCTATGCTCAACCTCAAGGCAACAGGGGACTTGGTTTGAATTTTGCAGGCCTTATTGGAGTGGTAGGTTGGAAGGACAAATTTAAGGACGGTAGTCATGAAGAGTTGATAAGCATCCTAAAAGATCTGGGCAAACAGGATTGTGGGAAGCTTCAGCTTGTGGTGACCGAGAAGTGCTAGCAGGGTAAGTAAGGATTTCTGATGAGAGGTCAAGAAATATGGTCTTAAGAGGCCTGCACTGACTTGCAGTTTCTAAATGGCAATCAGAGTCTTGTTACTGGCTTTCTTTGCAAAACCCAATTCCCTGTCATTTCTTTTGCAAGTTTTGGAAAATCCTGGTGTTTGAAGTAGTTTTAATTCAATATTCTGCAATAACATTTCACACATGAGGACAAACTAGATCCTGTGAGCAAAGGCTCTGATGTTCAACGAGGCAAAAGCTTTAGAAAAGTTTGCTTTTTTCCATATATACTTTGAAAAAGCTGGTGGGGCCTTTCCTATCTGTTGCCTGTCTTTACGCTGACCAGGGAGCAGACAAATAATCTGAGCAAGTTGCAGATTTATTTTTTTGTAAAGCCTTGTCTGTTGTGAGTTTGTAGATGAAAAACTTTTGTTCAAATATCAGGAAGAGTTCCTGAACATCATGATGATGTGTGAAAAATGTGAAACTTGGTCTGAATAAGGAGTTAGCTCAGGAGGGAGTCCTAAAGGATTCATGAACTTCAGGATAGAAAGAGTCACCTGCTTGATTCATTCAGAATTTCTGTGGGTGTGAGAACACAAAGGTCTTCCCAGTATCTTAAAAGGCAGATTGGTGCTGGATGTGCCCAAAGAATCTGGGAAACATGTTTAGCTTGGGAGAAAAACGGTGAGGACTTGTACAGGCTGCAACAGGCCAGTTCTTCACTCCTCCAATCCTAGGCAGGGAAGAGAAAACCATTAGATCACAAGAAGATGTTGCAGATGTATTTAAAGTAAAGGTCACTGCTTTGATTTATCTCTGTTGGGTACTGCACACTTTCTCTTCCAGAAGTAGGTATTGCAAAAGTCAGCTTGAGCCTTTCAGGTAGAGGTACAGTGCATCATCCTGAGAAAGGTCAGACCAAGTAGCAGCTCCTCTTCCTGAAGGGAGACAAGACACAAAAAGGTTTCTATTAAGGCTTGTTCTGCAAAGTTATGTCTAGACTTTGAGCAGATTATTTTCAGATGTAATCAGATAATTTTTCTTACAGGAAAATTCTCAGTCTTTCAGGTGTTTTAAGATACGTTGAGCCAGTCTGTTGGACAAAAGCTGGCTGATTATGAACTAATGCTATAAAACATTTTAAATTGAGAGCTTAATAGGGTTACTTACTATGGTTATACTTGTTTTTCACCAGTAAATGAATGTGAAATGTCTTAGAATTTTCTTTTATTCAGATGGAGCCAAGCAAATTAAGAATTGGTAGTGCAGGATATAGTCAATTTGACGTAGCTGGAAAAGATTTGGTACTTCTACTGTTGAGCAAATAATATTTATTAGTGCAATTCATGGAATTTGGAATTCCTTGTATGTCAGTGGTTACTCTGATTATTTAAAGTCATAATTCCAGCACTGCCATTTTGTAACATTAAAAATAATGACTGATACTAAAATGGTAAACTGGAAATGTGCCCACAATTTGGTATATGCAGATGCAAAATTTATGAGTATGTGATACAGGGGTAGAAAACTCAAATCAAGAGAAATGTATCTGGAAACTTTTTCATGTACTGATTAAGAAATGTTGTACACAGCTTATAAAACTGAGTGTTGGGAGTGGGTTGCTGTTAACTAGATATCTATGCTAAATACATATTATATTTAAGACCATATTTGAAATCTGCCAGGCACGTAATTTATATCCACGCCCGAGCAGGTTGTGAGAACATTAGACCTCATTTGCTGCTTAACTATGGAGTCTATTGCAACTCCAAGAATAATTTCAGGAATAGGGTGAAAGGTTACAACTGTCACTTGTGCAGGTATTTGCATCACACAGAATATATATAAAATGCTAATGGATAAGAGTAGTAGGGACATATATGTATATTACTAAAATTTTACTGAGTTCAAGGTTGACTCTCACTTGGCTTCTCTTGGCTGGAGCCTCTGTGCTGGCCCCTTAGTCTGCTGCCATAGTTGGCTGCTAAGGAGTAAAATAGTGAGCTGTTATCACTGGCAGGACTGTTGAGACAGAGAAGGCAACTTTATTTTGTTTACTTTGGGTTCAAATACACCATTTCTGGCAATATGAACCATAAAGACTCTATAGTTTGCTGATGATCAGGGTGTGCCAAGACCAACTGAGAACTAAACTGGCAATGATTTTTAACTGGAAGAAGAGCCCCTCTCTGCCTGCAGAAGTCCCTGCAGAGGTATTTGACTGTTGGATAATCTGCCTCTTGTCTCCGTGGAGTAGATTTCATTAAAGCTGAACTTCGTCTTTGTCACTTCATTCTTTTTCCTTCAGACTAATACACTCTGAATGAATGATGCTCAGAAGTGCTATCAGAGTTCACTGAAAAGAAATTGCTCTGGTACAAGATTCATTCTGGTGAGGACTCATCCACCCTAGAGAACTGTAGCTCTTGAGCCATCCCAGTAAAGTTACAGTGATAAGATTACCCTAGCATAGTTACAGTTGGGCTGATGGGGAAGTGGAGATATAGCTGGGGAGCTTGTTCTGAATCTGGAGCAGAAGTAGGTTGCACTTGGACCAGTATGGATGACCTGTATCCATGTATGGGCTATCCATGAGGATGGGCTAGTCATGAGTCTACACTCATCAAAAATCTAATCTCTTCTTCTTTGCATGTGTATGGGGTAGAGGAGCCCAAAGAGCATCATTACTGACACTGTTTTAGATTACCCTCTTCCATGAAACTGTGGCACAAAGCTCAGTCCATCAGTCTGTCAAATGAAACCTGGCTGAGTCTTTAGTGGGTGCAAAGCAATGCAGCTCACAGAAGCTGATGGGTTGATGCTAATTTATATCACAGTTTGTTGCTGACCTCTTCAATCTGCACAAGACTTTGGCACCTTGTCTTCCTATAAGCACTTAGAGCTATGCTGAGGGTTTGGGTTAAGATTAAGTGCTCTCTACTTACTTGGCACTCGGTGGGCACAGGTTCTAAAGGAGCTTGGAGATACCCAAATCCTTATGAATTTCTTTAGAGGTTGGATGTCTGCCTTCCATGAGCTCTTTTGAATATTAGTTCTATAACAACTCAGTCATGTGCAAGGGTGGAGGGAGCAGGGCCCAGAACTGGCCAAGAACTGCATTAATAACTTAAGTGACTTCAAGTGAGATAAATACTAAATATAAATTTCCAGTTTGTCACAGAATCCACTGACAGCACCATAATCTCAGCTCTTTTCATCATGCATGATTATAAGCACTCATTGGCATGAGGCACCTATCTGTCACATTTATAGTTAGAAGGAGTGGAGGCAGCTGACATCTGACAAGGATGAGGCAGACATGACAGGCACCCCCATCTTGGCTTGCTTCTTCTCTCTCTTCAATTCCTGTCTTTCAGAGGCTGGTACAACACCTCTCCACAGCATGGGCTCTGCCTGTCCCATTCTCACTGCCACTTGGAGGGAAACAACCTGGCTACTCTCCTGGTGGTACCCACCAGTGCATGGGTTTTTGAAATGGGCAAGTAATTCCTGAGAGAGCAGAGACTCATTTCAGAAGGGCACAAGCACATTATGTTTCCTCATGTTCAGGGATTTCTAATCGATCTGGGTACCCTTTATAAACTCAGAGGTGGTGGATCCTTCTGGAATATGGGCTTGATAATATGGTTGTTGTGGCTGTGTGTATGGAGCAGCTCCAGGGTGCGATGATCACCCCAGACCAAGTTGGGTGCCAGATCTCTGCATGAAGAACATGCAGTCTAGGAGCTGGTTAGCCCCATAGAAATCACTCCTGCGTTGTCAGAGACGAAGATGAATAACCAAATAGTGACTACAGAAGTGTTCTGAACTCTGCTTCTTTTTCATTCCTTGCAAAGGAAAGCATCTGCCTGCCCTTCTCCTGGCAAAGCTTACCTCTTTCCTCACACTTGTTTACTGCTGGAAGTCATTATCTTGGTGGAGGTCTTTGTCCATCCACACCCACTCTATGGTGATTCACTCCTTTCCCATCAGCAAATGGAGAAAAGAGTCAGCTCAAAAGCTGGTGCTATCCACTTCCCTGAACACAATTGATATGATCATTATAGTTCCTAACTTTGCTCAAAATATGTGTGAAATTGTCTGTAAAATGGCTTCAAAAAGAGAGCACTGTGAGTGCAGTCAGTGAATGGATGGATGAATGAATGAATGAATGAATGAATGAAAGAATGAATGAATGAAGAATGCCCAGATCAACGGTCATCTTATGCCTAGGATACCCCTTCATTTTTGCTGAAACTTACTATGAAAAGGACTGGAAATTCCTAACAGTTTACATCACTGTATTAGTCTGATGGTGTTTAAAGCTGAGACTTGTTAATACAATTTGCCTTTGGTACCTAACAGGTAACTATTTTAATTACTCTTCCGAATTGCTATGGTGCAACCATGACACTTTTATGGTCTTCCCATTGCTGAAACAAGGAAACACAGTTTTATCTTATTTTATTATACCAGCATGAGTCTAAAATAACACCACTTTTGAAATCAGGGGCAGAATTTGGCCCGTCAGCATTTGTGAGTTTTAAAACAGCAAGGAATTGAGAAGAGTCTGTTGTCTCCAACTTTAGTAAAGGAACTTTATCTATCAGGCAGCTGCTCTAGTCTACCTGCAGTTGATTGATGTTAGCTTAATAATGATGATCGATTAGATCATCAGTGTCACCCTTAGAAAGAATGTACTTTAGCTAATGACATCAGTTGACTAATAGATTCCTGTTTAAATGTCAAGGGGCCAGAGAAAGACACTCTGCTAAGTACTTACATTATACCTATTGAAAAAAATCACATCAAGTCTACCTTACAAAGGACTTTTGTGCCACAGTTACAGGCCCTTGATTTCCCCTACAGCCAACAAGCAAATTCTACTTGAATTTACAACAGTGTAAAGCCAAGAGTTACTCCATTTGTCTTCTAAGTTTGGATCAGTCTTTCTAGAAACCACCAGATATAAATCACTGAGCTGTTACCTGAACATTTCTTTCCCTGCTGTCATGACAGAGGGCACGTCTCCAGCCTTAAAACCTGAGGTGTGAAAGCTGGCTCCTTTGTCCACAGTGGTCTCAGAAACATTTGTTTGCGTTGAAATATCTCTTTCTGTGTGTTTGCTTTTGGAGAAACCCCCCCCAAATCCATTTTTCTAATTAAATACACTTCCTATCAATATCTTGAAAATATCTCTCATCATTATGGCTGTAAACAAACTGCATTTCACCTTCCCCTCAAGCAGAAGATTCCTAATAAATTTCACATTAATGTTATGCACAAGTTAATGTCACCAGTCAGCTATATTATGCTATGAAATTTTCAGATGCAATAACCAATTGGCTTTTTGAAGTAGCATTCAAGGAAATACTGGCTTAATGCAGACTTAGATTAGGTAAATACAAATAGGAATGCCATTCCAATACTGCCTTCTTTATGGATTCCTTATGGAGAGGTGTAATTTACCACTAGATATGACTAACATATTCGGCTAATATAAGGAGGTGGTTGAATGAGGGGCAAACTATTCTATGTGCAGATGCATAATTGCAGAGTAGAAGATAATTTTGTACTTTATACTTGAATAAAAATGTAGAGAACTGTGAGCAGACCAATTTATTTCAGTAGTGTATCTGAAAGCTTACTTATACTGAAGTTAAATTGACAGACAGATTTATTTAATTCCTTTTCAGAAAATCACTGCCAGTGTAAAAATAAGGTGCAAGGTTGATAGAGGCAGCATTACAGATATATATATAAATTGGATTTGTTCACAAGCATGTATGCATAACAGCTGCCCACCTGGCAGCAGTTATATTTTTATAACTGAAATTTGAGTGCTCAAATGAATGTATTATTTTCATGGCTCTGCCTCACTGATAAGTTAAAAAAATCTTCATGGAAATTTGACTACCAGTGCTGCCTGAGCAAAACAAACAAATCAAAATTGCCAAGTGAGAATATTTGTTCAGAGACCTTCATAAACTTAATTGTTCACTTGAACAAGTTTCTTCTGGAGCAGGCTGATCTGAGAGGACTATTGCAGGCAACAGCAAGGAAAAAGTGCTCTTTCTCTGATCCCCAGAGAGTTAGAGGAGGGTCCCTACCTGAAGGATCATCTTTAGCTGCATCTGAACTCTAAGGGAGGTGGAGCAGACTGGGAACTTTGTGAAGGAGAGACACTCTTCCTTGTTCATTACTGTCCAGGGCAAGGGAGGATGGAAGCTAGGGAAATATATATGCAGGACAATATTCCATCATCCCAGCAAAAAACAGGAGGGTGAAACACAGAGGATGGTGTGAGTAATTGCATCATTTAATTTCACAAGTCCAGTTTAACTGGCTAAGGTTATTCAATGCAGGCTCATCCCCAATTTATACCAAGGTTTTTCAACTGGCATCTTTGGCTCTCAAACGTGCCACCATGCTGCATCAGCATGGAGGGCTACTCACAATGTTTGAGCATCACAGGCTGGTGCTACATTTTCTTTCCTGGCATCAAATTACCTTACACTGCTGGGAAGGCAAAGACAAAGGTGAGTGAGGGGCTAATGCAGCCATGACCCTCCTGGATGGATTTTGTCTGTGCAGGTGCCTTCACAAGGCATGATGTAATGTGGACAGACCTGAGAAAGACTGAAGTGAGCTAGTTCTACTCCCAGAAAAGCCTAGGTACAGTGTTATGGTGCTCAGGATAAAACAGGCTCATCTGACAAGGATGAGGCAGACATGACAGGCACCCCCATCTTGGCTTGCTTCTTCTCTCTCTTCAATTCCTGTCTTTCAGAGGCTGGTACAACACCTCTCCACAGCATGGGCTCTGCCTGTCCCATTCTCACTGCCACTTGGAGGGAAACAACCTGGCTACTCTCCTGGTGGTACCCACCAGTGCATGGGTTTTTGAAATGGGCAAGTAATTCCTGAGAGAGCAGAGACTCATTTCAGAAGGGCACAAGCACATTATGTTTCCTCATGTTCAGGGATTTCTAATCGATCTGGGTACCCTTTATAAACTCAGAGGTGGTGGATCCTTCTGGAATATGGGCTTGATAATATGGTTGTTGTGGCTGTGTGTATGGAGCAGCTCCAGGGTGCGATGATCACCCCAGACCAAGTTGGGTGCCAGATCTCTGCATGAAGAACATGCAGTCTAGGAGCTGGTTAGCCCCATAGAAATCACTCCTGCGTTGTCAGAGACGAAGATGAATAACCAAATAGTGACTACAGAAGTGTTCTGAACTCTGCTTCTTTTTCATTCCTTGCAAAGGAAAGCATCTGCCTGCCCTTCTCCTGGCAAAGCTTACCTCTTTCCTCACACTTGTTTACTGCTGGAAGTCATTATCTTGGTGGAGGTCTTTGTCCATCCACACCCACTCTATGGTGATTCACTCCTTTCCCATCAGCAAATGGAGAAAAGAGTCAGCTCAAAAGCTGGTGCTATCCACTTCCCTGAACACAATTGATATGATCATTATAGTTCCTAACTTTGCTCAAAATATGTGTGAAATTGTCTGTAAAATGGCTTCAAAAAGAGAGCACTGTGAGTGCAGTCAGTGAATGGATGGATGAATGAATGAATGAATGAATGAAAGAATGAATGAATGAAGAATGCCCAGATCAACGGTCATCTTATGCCTAGGATACCCCTTCATTTTTGCTGAAACTTACTATGAAAAGGACTGGAAATTCCTAACAGTTTACATCACTGTATTAGTCTGATGGTGTTTAAAGCTGAGACTTGTTAATACAATTTGCCTTTGGTACCTAACAGGTAACTATTTTAATTACTCTTCCGAATTGCTATGGTGCAACCATGACACTTTTATGGTCTTCCCATTGCTGAAACAAGGAAACACAGTTTTATCTTATTTTATTATACCAGCATGAGTCTAAAATAACACCACTTTTGAAATCAGGGGCAGAATTTGGCCCGTCAGCATTTGTGAGTTTTAAAACAGCAAGGAATTGAGAAGAGTCTGTTGTCTCCAACTTTAGTAAAGGAACTTTATCTATCAGGCAGCTGCTCTAGTCTACCTGCAGTTGATTGATGTTAGCTTAATAATGATGATCGATTAGATCATCAGTGTCACCCTTAGAAAGAATGTACTTTAGCTAATGACATCAGTTGACTAATAGATTCCTGTTTAAATGTCAAGGGGCCAGAGAAAGACACTCTGCTAAGTACTTACATTATACCTATTGAAAAAAATCACATCAAGTCTACCTTACAAAGGACTTTTGTGCCACAGTTACAGGCCCTTGATTTCCCCTACAGCCAACAAGCAAATTCTACTTGAATTTACAACAGTGTAAAGCCAAGAGTTACTCCATTTGTCTTCTAAGTTTGGATCAGTCTTTCTAGAAACCACCAGATATAAATCACTGAGCTGTTACCTGAACATTTCTTTCCCTGCTGTCATGACAGAGGGCACGTCTCCAGCCTTAAAACCTGAGGTGTGAAAGCTGGCTCCTTTGTCCACAGTGGTCTCAGAAACATTTGTTTGCGTTGAAATATCTCTTTCTGTGTGTTTACTTTTGGAGAAACCCCCCCCAAATCCATTTTTCTAATTAAATACACTTCCTATCAATATCTTGAAAATATCTCTCATCATTATGGCTGTAAACAAACTGCATTTCACCTTCCCCTCAAGCAGAAGATTCCTAATAAATTTCACATTAATGTTATGCACAAGTTAATGTCACCAGTCAGCTATATTATGCTATGAAATTTTCAGATGCAATAACCAATTGGCTTTTTGAAGTAGCATTCAAGGAAATACTGGCTTAATGCAGACTTAGATTAGGTAAATACAAATAGAAATGCCATTCCAATACTGCCTTCTTTATGGATTCCTTATGGAGAGGTGTAATTTACCACTAGATATGACTAACATATTCGGCTAATATAAGGAGGTGGTTGAATGAGGGGCAAACTATTCTATGTGCAGATGCATAATTGCAGAGTAGAAGATAATTTTGTACTTTATACTTGAATAAAAATGTAGAGAACTGTGAGCAGACCAATTTATTTCAGTAGTGTATCTGAAAGCTTACTTATACTGAAGTTAAATTACCAGACAGATTTATTTAATTCCTTTTCAGAAAATCACTGCCAGTGTAAAAATAAGGTGCAAGGTTGATAGAGGCAGCATTACAGATATATATATAAATTGGATTTGTTCACAAGCATGTATGCATAACAGCTGCCCACCTGGCAGCAGTTATATTTTTATAACTGAAATTTGAGTGCTCAAATGAATGTATTATTTTCATGGCTCTGCCTCACTGATAAGTTAAAAAAATCTTCATGGAAATTTGACTACCAGTGCTGCCTGAGCAAAACAAACAAATCAAAATTGCCAAGTGAGAATATTTGTTCAGAGACCTTCATAAACTTAATTGTTCACTTGAACAAGTTTCTTCTGGAGCAGGCTGATCTGAGAGGACTATTGCAGGCAACAGCAAGGAAAAAGTGCTTTAGCAGTGCTGATCCCCAGAGAGTTAGAGGAGGGTCCCTACCTGAAGGATCATCTTTAGCTGCATCTGAACTCTAAGGGAGGTGGAGCAGACTGGGAACTTTGTGAAGGAGAGACACTCTTCCTTGTTCATTACTGTCCAGGGCAAGGGAGGATGGAAGCTAGGGAAATATATATGCAGGACAATATTCCATCATCCCAGCAAAAAACAGGAGGGTGAAACACAGAGGATGGTGTGAGTAATTGCATCATTTAATTTCACAAGTCCAGTTTAACTGGCTAAGGTTATTCAATGCAGGCTCATCCCCAATTTATACCAAGGTTTTTCAACTGGCATCTTTGGCTCTCAAACGTGCCACCATGCTGCATCAGCATGGAGGGCTACTCACAATGTTTGAGCATCACAGGCTGGTGCTACATTTTCTTTCCTGGCATCAAATTACCTTACACTGCTGGGAAGGCAAAGACAAAGGTGAGTGAGGGGCTAATGCAGCCATGACCCTCCTGGATGGATTTTGTCTGTGCAGGTGCCTTCACAAGGCATGATGTAATGTGGACAGACCTGAGAAAGACTGAAGTGAGCTAGTTCTACTCCCAGAAAAGCCTAGGTACAGTGTTATGGTGCTCAGGATAAAACAGGCTGTAGGCAATCTCTCCTGGATGTAGCTCTGCCAGTGGCAGAAGCATTGCCCCAGTGATACCCGTTCCTAGGGGCTATTCCTACTCTCACTCAACTACACATGAGTGATCCCAAACCCACCTCAGCCACCATGAGCAAAATAAATTTGAATCTCCTGTTTAAATTAGCCTGCTTAAATTGACCTGGTTCATGCAGGCATCTCAGTGGCAGCAGTAGAGAAGCCAGCTGGGTAAGCTGGGCAGCCAGGGAAAGTGGGGAGCTGTAATCAGTGCAGTGGCCTTCAAGGATGTTTGTGTCTGTGGCCCCAGCCAGCCCCCAGGAACAGACAGGCTGGGCTTCCTGTCAGAGAAGGGCAGCAGCTCTGTGAAGATATTTCATGGCAGTCTGGAAGGGTCTAGGGTCTTGTTTTTAAGAGGATGACTTATCTTTCATATGTGTCTGACTTCAGGGGACATTGAATGGGGACCAAAATCCAACTCTTTGTTATTTGATGATGCTCCACAACCTCCAAACTGGAAGATGAAACAGGTGTGTGGTCCACGCTGATCAGGCTGTGCTGTGAGCTCAATGCACCCGACAGAGTTCAGACAGAATGTGAAATCCTGCTATGAAGGTAACAGCTCAGTAAGTGACATCAGTTTGAAATTCAACCAGCTGTTGTCATGCAAGTGATAACAATACAACTCAAAAGACCCAGCACAGAGATGTGCAATCTTTGCAATTTCATGATAAGGAAAAGCTTTCATTGTCTCATTGCATGTTGCATAGTTTGTTCATTTTGTCTTTATCTTATCTAGAGAATATAAATGTACTGAAGATGCCTTTTAGCAAGAAGAAAAACAATTTGAAAAGAACATTTGTATCTCTAGTTCTCTCTCCCACTTTGTCAGCTAATTTAAGTATGTAAAAAGAGAACCATGTATCACAACCAACAATCCAGACCTAAACAATGTATGAAGAAGTCCTTGTCCATAGCAGGGTGGTTAGAGCTAGATGATCTTTAAGATTCCTTTCAGCCCAAACCATTAAATGATTCCATGATTTTTAGGAGTATTTTTACATTTTTAAACATTTTTGTTTCCCAGGATGAAAAATCAACTCTTTTAATGGTGGATTTTGCAAAATCAATACGTTATGCTGTGACTCATGGTATGGAGTTGTATAGGTCACATCAGACTTCCTTCTTTAAGGAGAACTGGATGCCACGTATGAGGCCCAGTGCGACGTGTCAGAGCACATGAGAGGTCATGCCTGAAATGTGATAGAAATAGTTCTCAAATTCACATAAACTCTAAGGGCAAACAGCAAAGTGTTAGATAAAACTGTCTCATGATGTTAATAATTTTAAGTCTTACGCTTTTCTGTAGCACCTTTAATTCTGAAATGCAATCGTTTCAGAATCACAGAATTGTCACAGTTGGAAAAGACCTCTAAGATCACTGAGTCCAACTGTCCACCCAGGGAAGAAACCAAACCAAACAAAACCAAAAATCATACAAAACCATAACCCCACGCCCCACAAAACCAACAACACAGAACCCACAAGACCCCCCACCATTCCCACCAGAGCATGCCCTGAAGTGCCACATCTACACGTTTCTTGAACACCTCCCTGGGCAGCCCGTTCCAGTGCCTGACTACTCTTTCAGTATAGAAATTATTCCTAATATGTAATCCAAACCTCCCCTGGCACAACCTCAGGCCTTTTCCTCTAGTCCTATTGTTACCCACTTGGGAGAAGAGACAAACAGCTGCCTCACTACAATCTCCTTTCAGGTAGTTGTAGATAGCAATGAGGTCTCCCCTCAGCCTCCTCTTTTCCAAACTAAACCCAGTTCCCTCAGTCTCTCCTCAGAGGACTTTTTCTCAAGACCCTTCACCAGCCTTGTTGCTCTTCTGTGGACACATTCCAGCACCTCAGAGTCCTTCTTGTAGTGAGGGGCCCAGAACTGCTCACAGCACTTGAGATGAGGCCTCACCAGGGCTGGGTGTAGGGGCACGATCACCTCCCTACTCCTGCTGGCCTTGCTGTTTCTGATACAGGCCAGAACAAAGAACAATTTCTATTTTAAGTATGTCTTAACAGGATTTTAGGATCTGCCTAGATCTAGGCTATAAAATAAAATCTTGTGAGATACTGGGCCCCTTATGTTTATGATCTTGATTTCACCTGATGTGGTACTGTCGTGCCTAGAGTTTTGCTTCCTTAATAACATGAAAAGAAAGGTATTACCTATGAATCTCTCTCCTTGAAGATGTTCAAAATCTGTCTGGGTATGGTCCTGGGCAACTGACTCAAGATGGCCCTGCCTAAGCAGGGAGGTTGAACCAGATGACCTCCAGAAGTCCCTTCCAACCTCAGCCCTTCTGTGTTTCTGTGACTCTTTGAAATCAGTAGCAGCACATGGACCCACAGCTACAAACATATCCTGACTCCACAGTTAAATACACTTATTTCTAGGATTTAGACTCTCTTTGATAACCACCAGCCTTTTGCAATGCATGGGCCAGTTAAATGCCTGATACTGTGGCTTTTGAGTACTTTGAGTAATGTGTTAGTCTGCTTTTTTTTTTTTTTTTAATTTTGAACAGAGTAGCACCAGTGACAAGAGGGAAGTTTTGGTTAAAATAGACTGATAATTACAATATTTAAAATACTCATCTGAAGAGTATTTTATACATGAACACATATATATGCATTTCACGAACTAGTAATAATCTGAATTTTATGCTTCTGAGCAGAGACACATAGTTATTTATAGTATATTTTATAGAAGTGGTCACAGTCATTGTCTCAATAAGAATTTGCACTTAATATTTAATCCTGAAGTCTCTTACAAAAAGGAGGAATCGATTTTACAGTATCCCATTCTGATAAATCTTTGACCAGATCTGCTCAAAAGCTTGAAAAATATTTGTCTTTGCTTGAGCTGAGGCCTACCTTGATGCATGATACAGATTAGCTTCTCTAAGTGGTAATTAACTGTTTCTAATTGCTCATCTGTAAACCATTGCAGCTCATTTTGCTCTCAGTTGTGTTGCATCGGTGCAGCATTTTTTTCCTTTTTACCTGCATTAGGGCAAATAAAATTATGTGTCTATGCCATGAGTCTATCAAACAATAGATCTATATTGTATTACTCTATTTATGTTTAAAAATTTCAGTCATGATTTCTAAATATTCCATAACACAGCAACTGCTAATGGGAATAGTTGTAAGATTAAAATTATTATGTCTAAGTTCTGTGCTTATTAGCATTTAGCAACTTTGGGGAAACTAATTGCCCTTTCTTATTGAATATCTTCATTATTTGGTAAAAGTGCCAGTTTTTTGGAATTGTGGGACCAAAATTCATTTGATCTCTTTGCCTAAAAAAAAGTCTTTAATTTCCTGACTCTTCTGTGAGAACAAGGGTGGTTAAAAAGGCCTGATTGCTCTTTTCTAGTACTGCCATTGGAGTTAGGTTCAGGGAGATGCAAGTCATCATTTCTTCTTCTCCTAAGCTCTTCTAAAATGTCACTCTTGACATATACTGTATATACACTGCAAAGTGTGCCCAGATCCAGGCTTGGATCCAAACCTCTGGTCTGGCCAAGTTTTTATTTTTTACAGCATACAATCCATGCACGTGCCTTTGCTTCTATTCTGGTGCATCAGCTTGGAGAGAGTTTGGTACAATGGAGTTATAGGAAAGTATCCCAGAGTCCTTAATATTCCCTTAAATAGAGCCAACTGAAGGACTGTCTCATGGGAGAACCTGTCTGCCCATCAGCTACCTCAGCTGTGTCTGGCATGCCCCAGGCTGAACTTGGCCAGGCACACGTTTCCCATGGCAGGTGACTGGCTTTACTTAGCTCCCAGTTGCCTCCTGCTTGCTAAGATGAGGAGGAGGTGTCTGACTGTATTTCACTGTGATGAAAACCAGGTTTGGTCACTAGCTAAATGAAAAAACGTGCAGAAAGGGAAAGCCAGGCCCTGCAGATGCACAGACCAGTCAGGTGCAGCACAGCTGGTAGGCAAGGCTGAGAATGAGAGTGGGATAACAGTGGGGACCAGTCTCCTCCACTTACTGGCTACCACAAAGCAAGCATGATGTGCTAAATTAAAACCAAGTAGGTGCTAAGAGACAGACATGTTCATACACCACAATCCTAGTGAGAAAGCACCTGGGCTCATGCCCAGGGAGCAGCAGCCAGAGCTGTATCCCAGATTATAGGTGAGGAAGGACCAGTGCAGGCACATCGGGGAAGGAGGCAGGGAATTTTTTGGGCTACAGCCTGAGTCACCAACAGGTTCCTGTCTGACCAGTCTGGCTAACAATGGGCTTTGCACTTTTATACAGACAAGGTACAGAGTCAAGAAGTTATATCCCAAGCAAATTACATTCACTCATCTTGAGAGGTACATCAGCCCCTCTGAATAACGCTCCATCCCCAACCCTTGCTCCAGGTTGTTCCCTGCTCCTATCTATATTCAGAAGAAAATGGAAGCTAGCTTCTTAAATATTTATAAAGCATTTTGTGCAGCTATCTTAAATTCTAAATTTAACTTTCCCCCTAAAGCCACAAAATTTTCTTTGTAATAAATTCACTCTTTTTTCCTATTTGGGAAGGATTTTTTTAATTATTTTTTTTTTAACATTTCACTTCAGAGGAAAAATTATAGCATAGTGAATAGCAAGTAAATTAGCAATTCTCTCTATTATCCAAACCAGCAGGTCTTCTGTTAACAAGGGCAGTTTGTGGCCACTGGATTACAAGATCAATCAGGCAGCTCATTCTTTTTTAATATCAGGGAATTAAGTAATTGTGAATCAGTCAAAACCCCCATGTAAGACTTGTATTTACCTGTGCTGAGTTGATTTAGCTGATTTCATACTACTTTCTTACTCATTATGATTTATTTTCTGAAGGTGGGGTTGCTGATAGTATGCAATTTATCCTAGATTAAGTGCAGTTATTAAAGACTCTCCAGCAAATCTGATGCAGACAACACCTTCACTCTTTCTTTAAGAAATGTGCTTAGGCAGCCTGACAGTCAGCCAAAGGGACTTTAACAATACATAGGCTGGGAAAGGGGACCTATTCCATCTACTCTGTCTTGTCTGAAAATTTAATGGCAGACATTTTAATTTTTTTAGCCAGGCACGTACCTTGGCACATAGAGCAACTGGTAGGTTAGCTGGCCAAGGAAGCTCAGATGAAACTTAAATGCAGGAGTGAAATTTCACGTCCCCCTTCTGACACTGCATTCTATTTGGTTGTAGTAGAAAGCTCTAAGTAGTACATCACAGAAGCTACCATTGTGCACAAGGTGGGGTTGAGGAGGAAACATCCATCTCCACATTTTCTCCTTTAAATAAAAGACAAATGAGCCCTGTTTCTTTTCTCCTATACCTGTAAGTCTCTACTGTCTTCTGGCCATATCTAGGAAGCAGGAAGCCCTGCATTTGGTTTCTTTTAGAACACTTGATTACCCATAAACTTTTGTTTCATGTCATCCTCCAACTTTATCATTCCAAGGCAGCAGGAGCTACATAGGTACATGCACCTCGAGCTCTTGTTCTGGGTTGGTGCCATTAAGAGGGGTCACATTCAAACCAGTTGATGCTGGGAAGCCTGGAGTCTGAGCCAGGGAAAAGAGGAGCATGGATAGATGATGCTGCAGCTGTTGGCCTCACCAGCTTCTAAAGCTCTAGAGGGACATGAAGCCCAGCAGTATTCAGGACTGCCCTGAAATATACTGTGGTTCAAACAGGTTTCTTGTAGCCAGAGGTGAACTGAAGTAGTGTGAAGTCGTGCTGGCAAGCTCTTGGGTGATTGGAGGTCTGTTGTATGACACAGATGTGGGATCAGAGATCTCCCTCAAAAGTTCATGGAGCAGTCAATTGCGCTGCTGGATTGCGTTGTTCTGCCTGTGAAGATTAAAATAATGGGATGGCTGAGATTAAAGTACACTTTTACTGTGTGAAGGCATACAATCCACCTACTCTGGGAATTAGATGAGTAATTCACAAATTCAGTGCATCAATACAGTATTTTTTAAACACAAACAAGATCTGAATTACTATGGGAGCAAGACGTGAATGGGCACATGCTTACTGATGAACCTTTGGTAGAAAACATCTATGGTAAAGAGGCTGTCAGTTTGAAAACATACAACATTGTCTAGAAAAGCAGACAGCAGAACCTCAGCATCACAGAATCAATCACTGTTGGAATGGGCCTCTGAGATGCATTTCTCAATTCTCGTTGCTGTTGCTGGTTCATCGAGGACAAAACAGGCATGAAGATGAATGGCACCTGAGGCCAGAAAGCTTTTTTATTTTGTCTAGCCAGTAACCCTTCAAGCATCACATACATGCAGGTCCCTGTCACCTCTTAAGTTGAATTCAGCCATATGTTTGATGAAAGACCTCCTAGAAGGGCACCGAGGCCTGTTTTGAAAACACTTGAGAACTGGAGAGCCGAGCTCTTGACTAGGCAGTCTGTGACAATGATTGCTCTATTTCACAACAACAACAGTGCGTCTGCTCTGACTTGGAATTGTGTGGCCCATATTTACCTCCAGTGCCTTCATCTTCTTATATGTTTCCCCATTGGATCAGAGAACTCGACAGGAGGCATCGCTTCTCAGTGGATCAGATGTCTTAGTTACAGCTCCAGTTGTAGGGGTAGGAGAGGAGCTTTGCTGGAGGACTGAGTGCTGTGCTGTGCAGTCTTAGCATAGGCTGAGGCAGTTCTGCTGCTCCCAGGAGGCTGCATTACCCTCTGCAGCTGTAAACCTGAAATTGTGCAAAGATGATTCAGCTTTTTAGCACCTGGTACCTCAGGGAGAGCAGTGTCCTCTCTGCCTTGCCTATGTTCCTCCATGGACTGCAAACTGCTCCTCCACCCTCGCTGCCCTGTCTCTAAGGGCAGGGTTCTGCCACAACAACAGCCGTAAAATGTGGCCAGGTTTGCATTGCATAGTTAAATTGCCTCTTTTTAGTAACATTAAGGTTCTTCAGTGCTGCTGTGGCAATGCAGAGGTACCTTAAAGTTAGCAACACTTTCACTTAAAAGGATCTTTTCATTGTCAAAGTAGCAAAAGGAGGTCATAACTGAGATGCAAGATGACATTTTTGGAGGACATGCCTAAGCTATGCAAAAGACCAGAATGCAGGAAGTCATGGCTCAAGACCTGACTAGCAGCTCCACAATGTACAGGACAGTCCTGTGAGGCAGCACTAGGTTGTGTCCTCCCTAGGAGCTAAGAAGTTCCCCTTCTCAGCAAGGTTAGCAGACGTGAGTGTGGGGCATAGCTGGTGCAGTCACAGGGCTACTGGTTCCAAAACAAGCTCAGTTTGTGGGTCTATATAGCCTCAACAAAACATTTGAGTCAGCATGTCCAAAACCCTCTGCTCACAGTTTTGGACTGGTGTTAGTAGCCTGTAGTTTCTGTGGTGAGATATGGATGTGTTGATCTGGAGTTCTTTACTACACTGTTCTCTTTATGACAGAGCATTCATGGTCTATATTGCCTTGGCTTCATCTGGAAAAGAAGAAATCCAGCTGTACATGTTCTAGTGTTCCTTCAGCTCCACTACCTCATCGCTGAGATGACACATGTTGCAGGTGATATGTTTTCGTTCAGAGCTCAGGAGCAGACATGTTAGTCATTGGAGATCTCAGCACAACTCAATTAAATTTCTTCCACTACCTAATTGACATGTAGTCAGCTAGGAAGAAAACAACACCAACAGAAAACAGTCCTTGCTTTCAGTTAAAATGTTATGAAACTTCATAACATCCCAACTGGCCAAATGTGAGGAAGAAATTAGGAAAATCTAATTAGACATTGCATGGCCTGTCCTCCAAGATTAAATGTAATATATTTGTGGTTATAGCTTCCCTTGAGGATCCTCCTACTCATGTCAGGCACACAAAAGTGTTATAACATCTGTGTCAGTGTGGTGCATAACATAATATGTAATCTGTGGTCACAAGATCAGGGCTAACTCTTCCAGCCAAAGAAGGAAATGTGTCTGCTGAAGGCTTGAGGTTCTGAGCATCTCAGTCTCTGGAAGTGAGATGGACAGGCACAGCCATTGCCATAGTCATGTCAAGGATGCCTTGGCTTTGAATGTTGCAGGAGATTCCCCCTGAAAGCGATGCAGGATGGCATCTCCTTCTTTGGGAACAACACCTTCTCACAAACAGCTTCCACCACTTAGCAACCCCTGATACCACTCTTTGAGCCTTAGTGGTGTTCCCTAACTATTCCTGAAATCACATAAAATTAAGAAAGCATGTAGGCGTCAGAATCATATAAACTTAAGAAAACATGTATTTTTCGGAATCCTCCTAGCTGAAGTGCTGTGATACATCAA
The DNA here is from genome assembly GCF_000747805.2 of Chaetura pelagica. Classification (NCBI taxonomy): domain Eukaryota; kingdom Metazoa; phylum Chordata; class Aves; order Apodiformes; family Apodidae; genus Chaetura; species Chaetura pelagica. Next base: position 3,739,369 of record NW_009952893.1, on the reverse strand, counting down.
AACATACAAACTCTTCCTCTTCTCCAGAACCTGGGAAACAGGTTAATCAAGAAGAAAGAGAAGAAACTTGACTCCAACAGACTTTTGACACTGTCTTGGTGGTATTTGTCTTAAGCAGTATAGGGGAAACTGGCTTAGATCAAGATTCTTACTGTTGATCTGTGGACTGACCTCTAGTCTTTTGAAAGGTAGCAGAGGTGACTTGCAAACTGGTTACTTACCACAGTTAAGGAGAACTGTGTGCACACTCCTGTGCATGCTGGGTATACAAAACAAGGAGGGAGGAGGAATAAGCTTTCATCTCATTTTCACCACACCTAATTCTCATGTGGTGACATTGCACAAGGTGGTCCATGGATTTATTTTTTTAATTTTTAATTTTTATTTTTCCCGAAAGAGTTTAGTGGTTCTTGATTAATAAGCTTGAAGAAGGTTGCTCTAAATAAAAAAGAAACACAGCCAGTGCAAACCTCATTTAATAAGCCTTGTTCAGAGGGAAGTTATGATTACCTTTCCAAATGAGGAGATGCATCCAAGGAGTTATAGCCTGAGCTATCCAGTTTTTCATTAATGCTTTGGATGATGGAATAGAAAATATACCTGTTAAACCTGCATATGACACCCACCTGGGAGGGGCAGCATGATTTGCAAAGGACTCAAGTGTTGTTGACAAATTGAAAAATAAAACCCCACTGGGCTAAAAAGCTGCAGCCCAATAAGCAAAATTCTATTATTAGGAAGAAAAATGCACAAACCTAAAATAAGGGTCTTCAGACCTAGTGAAAATAATCTAGGAATTACAGCAGATCAAAATTTACATCAACCATGTTATATTGTTTGGCTAAAATAGCAGATATTGCACCAGGCTGTGTGGACTGCTGTACTCACTGCTGACAAGGCTTCACTTTAATCTTGTGCCCACCCTCCTGCAAGATAGATGTAGGGTCCAGAAGACTGAGGAGATGAGAGGTCCTAGGAAACAAAGTGGATGGGGACAGACAAAAGCTACTGAGAGGGGTTAACATAAATAAGACTGAGAGACAGTCTCCGTCTCCAAATAATGTTTTGATAGGATGAAAACTCATAGGCTATGTTGATACTGCAGTTGGGTGTTATGAAACCTTGACAATGGTAAGGAAAGATTGATACAAGAGCATGTGGAGTCTCTGTGATCCTACCTCGAGGCTAGATGACGGTCTGGTCTATCTCAGCCAGGACCATCAGACAGGTGAGGCTGTCTGGATGCATGGCTGTCAGCAGCACGGATGTCCTACCTACCTTCTGCTTTGCCACAGTCAACAAAGAAGAATTTGTGCTGTGTTTCATATATTCTATCTCCTATGTTCACTTGAGTTGAACTTCCTATATCCAAGGTGCTGGGTTTTCCATCCCACATTTTCACTGGATGTCTCTGTTTTAACTTGAGAACAATTTTCTGTACCAGTTCTTTATGGTTTCACACCAAACAGGAGCTTTTAACTCAGGTTCTAAGACTGAATTAGTAGCAAAAAAATTTTAAAAATTCTATATTTCACCACATGGTTCAGAAGCCACAGAAGCAGAAGGCCTCTACCATCAAGGTATTAGAGAGCAGAGTAAGAATTCTGACAAAACTGAGGTTCACAGTGTGTGTAAAGCAGGTAGGGCTCCTGAGAATGTAGGAAACCATAATGGAGCCAAGCTGCACTAAGTAGAAAGTAGCAGTTAAGAGTAGTCCCTTGAAGTAAATATGCTTATGGTGGTGTAAGCCAGGTCTGGTTGAGGGGAAAAACAGGCTCAAAGATACTTGACTCATGTTATATTATCGTAAGATCAGCTTCAGCCTCAACAGACCTAAGCTTTTCTCACTGATTTAGATTAAACTCTCGTCACATGTAGTATTGATTTCAACAGAATTATTTCTGTTCACACACTGGGAAGGAGGTGGTCTGTCCCTATGAGTGCAGAAGGTCTGTGAGTCCTCCAGAAAACATATAGGAAGTAGTCTGCCCTTCCAGCATTGATTATTGTTTCAATACATGCAGAAACAGGACAGCATTATGCATGTGCATTTCCCAATGGCTAGTTTCAGCACTAAAGGGAGAAGTAACATTTGCATTCCTTAAAGAACTGATTGAGATTCTAAAAACAGATTGGAAACTTAATGGTAAGAAAGGCACAGCTTGAAAGTCTTTACTTTTTGGCATGAAAGTGTGGACCAGATTGACACAATCTGTGACGTAGTTTCTAATGAAGCATTTGTAATGAGACATTTAAAGCAACTCAAGAGGCCTCTCTATCCTGTTGGGAAAGGAACACAAGGAGCACATATTTGAAATTCATTCAGCAATGAATACATAAGTTGATCTTGACATGAATTTAGAGTAGTATTCAATTGTAGATAGGTGCTTGGGGAAGGAGTTGCTTGTAGCAACAAAAAAAAAAAAAGGGAAAAAAAAAGAAGAAAAAAGACAAGAAAAATAGAGAAATCAAGAGCTCAGATAGTTGGAGGAAACTCTTGGGAAAATTACCAAGAAGAGAGAGAGGTTTCTGCTTATTGAACTGTTGAATCATGGATCTGATTTCAGCTGGAAAACTTTGTGCTCAAATTTCATGCAGAGACAAAATTGGTTTTCTCAGTAAGTAGGTGGGAAGGGTGGGACCTCCTGATTTCTGTTTCTTGTTCACATCTTGCTTACTCCAGGCAGGGAGGTGTCTTTGGTGCTCACTAGCACACTGTAACAAGCCCATTTTAAACCTCTTTTGACTTGAGTGTGATGTGATCTGAACACTTTTTTTTTCCCCTTAGCATTTAAATGTTTATTATTTAGGCAACTCAAAGCATCCCATTAGGCCTGACCTTAATCCACTAACATCTGTTAAAACAATAGTTTACTATATTTGCCTGTTGAAAACCACCTGTTTTTCTACAGAAACCACAACAAACTAATGACTCTGCTCTAACAATCTGACTTTGCTTCTGTAGCTCTGTTTTCCAATCCTAAAATAGGTTTTGCTAGCTTCCTCTCCCAATTAGTTAAGGATTAATTTTCTACCTAATCTGCTTGTGTAGCTCTTTGAATATAAAGTGGTTTTAAGTGCCAAATATTGCTGTTACTGCTGATTATGTTATTAGGTAATAATCAGTAGCTGAAGTAGGACTTTCCAGAATGAGAAGCAAGTGTGGCACTCTTCCACCCCCTTTCCTGCCTGTGGCATGGCTGGCTCACTCTGAAGTGCCCTCATGGAGGCACCTGGCTGAGGAGTATCTGGCTCTATGGCATAGAATTTTAACACCTGACAATGAAATTACCTTGTGGATGCCACGGCAGCCATGGCTTTCTATGACAAGAGCAGCACGTGCCCACTCGGCAGCCATCCTTTAGGACTGTCATCCACAGCAGTGAAAACCCCAAAAGACTAATGTCTTTGTGCCTGTGGTCTGACTTTTACCCCAGTTTCTGGGCCTAATATTTTCTCTTGGCTGGCTCTAGGTTTTCAGAGGTGCTAATTGAAAACACCAGGCCTGGGGAATGAGGTGGAAGTTGGGCTGCGTGAGCCTGGGCACGAGCTGCCTCCTGTGGTACAGAAACGTCAGGGAACTGGCTGATTACAAAAGCTGTCCTCTTCCTCAATAGTCATGGGCTGAAGTCTAGCAAGGGCACAGGGAAATTCTAGTCCTGGAGACACTTTTTGATTGATTTGACTGTCAGGATATGTCAGGAAGGCTCTTCCAGCTCCAGCCTCCAAGACTAGGAGTCTGCAGTGTCTTTTAGGCCTAGGCTTGATGGTGCTCTACTAAACTATGTCACAGAAGGAGCTGGCTTTATTTTGTAAAGTGTAATAAACCCAAATGTTAGTATGAATTTGCTAACAAATGAAGGTAATTGGGTTCTTTAGGAGGGAATGAGATGGCAGCTTTTACTGTACTTCAAATATCAGTCCCAATTACTGTAAATACGATCATGATGCAAAACATCAATTAGGAAAATCTGAGCTGTTTGAAATATAGAGGCTCATATGAATGATTAACCACATGCAAAATATTGTGCCTGATTAGAGGCATTCTACTGAGACATCCATCTGTGAGCTCCAAAGTAAAGCTGGTAGGAGGGGAGGAGAATTACAGCACCAAAGGACTGATGAGGTTGAGATGACCTAGGAAGCTACTAGGCCTTCACTGTCTCATATAGGGTCATAGGACGTCCAGGACAGTAACATCTGTGTACCCTGTATCCTTTACTGTAAGCATCTTCAGAAACAATATTTCAGAGTTAAGGAAACCAGGCACTGAAAGAGTACATGGCTTGCTCAAAGTCACCTATGGTGCCAGTAGGTGAGGAAGGAACCGAGCATTGGTCTTCCAGGTCTTAGCCTAGTTCTGGTTCTTGTTTGTTATGCAAGGGTGGAAGTAGCTGTCCACAAAAAGGTGTGAAATAAAACTTCTCAAAAAAGACAATAACAGGCGCACAATTATAGAAAGCCCAGGAGCTACAAGATTGCCTGTAGGCCACCCCAAGTACTCTTTCTGGTGATGTAAATCATTGTGATAATGCATTAGCATGCATTCAACAACTGATACTGAAAAAAATTCATATGGAAATTCTGGCTTCAGGTATTTCCTGTGGGAGAAACACACCTGCCAATTACTTCCACCAAGTCATGGGCAAACTCTAAATGGTGAAGGACGTTTGACTGAGGTTAGGCCTTTAGGACACAGCTCAGTAACAAAACAGATTTGGGGGAGGGGGGAGGAAAGGACAAAATAATGTCCAATCTTGTGGCTTAGTTAAATTAATGTGTTCTTTGGCAGAGAGAGGAACCATCAGAGCCCAAAACACTTTATCTGCTGGTTTATATCTTATTTGAAATGCATTGGTCTTCTCAGTTCATGAAAAATAACTGAATAACTGCACTATTGCTGTTTCATTATGAAACTTGGATCTATGTTGCCAAATGGGATATTTTAAGCAAAATATTCTGACGCAGTCTAAATGCACTATTGTTCCCCATTTGGACCTGAGTCTGTAGCCACTGAAACATAAAAGCTGACAAAATGGTGTTTCTTTGTCAAAACCTTGGTGAATGATTCAAGCGACAAAGGATAATTGTTTGTAGTTTGCACTCCTTTTCAGTCAGTTCTGAGCCTGAAAGTCTTCTCTTTTTTTTTTTTTTTCTTTTTGGTGGTGGTGCCACATTCATTGCTGGTAGAGCTGCTCACCACCAGATCACCCACCAATCCAGCTGGAGCATGAATATATGCTCCCATTTCTGTCAAATTACTCCAATCGCGTGCTGTGGTATTTATACTGCCTCCATCTTCTGTGCCAGCTTTAGGGGGAACAGATGATACCCAGAGCAGCACAAACCCCACTGGTCCAAAATTAACTTGCTTTTGAAGAATTTTGATCCAGCAGCACTTTGCACCAGGTGGCTGCAGCACTTTAGATCCAATACTGGCAGGCACCAGGTCAGATTTGCAGCACTGAGTATTCAGAGCTGTGTGCCCAGAGCTTCCTCTGATCCTGTCATGAGCTTCTCTACTTTTCTTTCTCAGCCCCTTTCAGATGGAACACTTTCCAAAACCAACATCCAATGAACTTCCCCTGCTTGTTATGCTGATGTATGGCTTTATTGGTGATGTGTGTGCATTTTGGGGACAGAGAATAGCATATTTTATTGTCTGATTCTCTGGAGTACTATAACTGATGCTTACATTTATCCCAAAACGGAAGGTGGCTGTTACACTCCTTTATTCCAAAGAAAATGGGTCTAGTGCATAACAATGCAATGTTATACAAATTATATAAGAATATAATGATGATGAATTATGTAATATCCTAGCATTTTAATTTGTTATCTCAGTATGCTCTCTTTATGATGAAATAAACCCAGGTTTATTCATAAGCAGCTTATGATAATTTAACTTCAAGTACTCTATCACCCAATTGTTTAGAAGCTCTTAAAGAAACTCCCTATCCATTGATTGTGATGCTACAATTTATTAGCTACCTCTTGTTGACTCTGAAGTAGCAGTGTTTAGTGGGCTGTTTTCATACATTAAATGAAGCTGATGAAAGAGGATTAATTCTCCAGATTTTAACAGAGATAAATATAAAATGCAATGGAAGCTCGAAGAGAATGCTTCTTTTAGGGGCCTTTTAAAATGAGGTGCTAAGGGGTGGTATGGGTGATAAGTGATGAGTACTCTTAGCTGATAATAAACGTGATTATTCGCTGCTCTCATAGTTTCTGAATACTCTGATTTGGAAAGGTCTGCGCTGCAGAACTGCCACTGAAACCTTGCTGTGTGGTGCTCTCAGCAAAGAAGTACCTGTTCTTCCCAACACTGCTCAAATTTCCACTGGCAGCACCAAAATTTCCCTTTGAAGATGGTTGCATAGAGAGAACAATTCTCAGGGTGTTCATTTCTGAGAGTGGCCATGCACCAGCAGGGCAAGAAAAGCCTCAGCTATGGCAGATGCTTCTGTCACTGATTCTGTATCTCCAGTGTTCTTCTTGCTTTCTTACTCAAGGCCCTTAACCCAAGACTGTAGTGTCATTCACTGTCACTGAAAGAGCTTCTGGTAATTCATCCCCAAAGTAGGACATTTGCCACTGATGGAAGGCCTGGTGTTAGTTTTAAGCATGATTTGCCTCATGCACAGTTGGTAGCGTCTTGCTCTCATGCTCAATTTAGGGACAATGAGATGAGATTAACTCATGAATATTTGCATCTGAGGTAGTTATTCTCATTATATTGATAATGAGTGCTTCTGGATGTAGCTGAGGAATGAACAGTTCCAAGAACTCTAGGAAGGAAGCAGAAAGAATCGGGGATGATTGCTTTCCAGAACAGCTAGCCCCTAAAACTACAAAACAGGTTATACTCTTCCTAAAAGCACAGGCAGCTAAGGGAGACTAAATAACATAGGTTGGAAATACTATAAAGCATAGTGAGTGCAGCCATCTTCTACATCTTTCCACCTGAAAACCAGATGGAACAGACGCTTGCTGGGTACCAGATAGCTGAGTTCTAGCACCACCTCTTGGCTCCCACCTGTAGGTATGGGATAATTCAAGCTAAATAAATGAATACTGGGGAATTAAAACCTTAGTCTTTTTGGGTAAGGAAAATTTCATTCCTTTCTTCTTGGAGATGGGATTAGATGTTTTTTCCTCATCTAGAGGCACAAAGCAAGCAATCTACTGGCCTTATGAAGCACTGCTGGAATTTCTGCTATTTCCACTGGAAGTCTGAGCTGTGGGTGATCATCTGGATTGGTTATGTTGTAGAAGAATCAGGATTTCTACAATCAATTATAAAAGAAATTCCTTCTTTTTCCAGTGTAAATGCACCAATGCCAGATACCTTTCCTAGGAAAAGAAGGATCTTGATGGTTTTACAGATGGGCTGTATAACTGAAGTTCTCTTCTTCCTATCGCAGTCACATTACATGTTAGGATCTGCTATGGTGCTTGTTTGTTCTTAATGCAGATGTCATTCACAGGCAGAACACTTCTTAATCTTTGGCCAGACAGATTTATGAAATAAAATTCTATATTATTCTATTAAAATTCTGTTCTATTAAACACAAAGCCTGTCGCTGCATCACAAACTCCCTAAGCTGCCAAGTGCTTCCTATCACAACTGCTGTGCTCAGAGCTGCATGATCAGGCCCTGGCATGTGGGTCAGGGGGCCAAAACCACTGTTTGACTGAAGGCTCAGTCAAATGAATGTCAGACCTTTGTGAAGTTTGGTAATGGCTGTTACGCTGTAGTAGCTGTTTCACCTTCAGCACCCAGAAGGGTGGCACAGTTGAAGACACAGGTAGTTCATGGCTGGCACATCAGGCATCTGTTAGTTCCTGAGGGAAAATGAGCTCAGGGTGGCTGCAGTCAGGAGATACAGTCTGAGACTGGCACCCTGGGTGGTGGCATGATACTGATGCTGTGCCTAGCAAATTGGAGAAGGCCAGTGCCCCATCTGAAAACCTGCTGTCAAAACGTCAAAATGCGACTTTATTTCTCCAAAACCACCAGGAGTTACGCAGGCTGTGAGTTCATAACAGCCTAGTTCATTCAGTGTCAGAAGGGACAAGCCACTGGAAGTTTTACTTTAGATTCTTGAAAACATCTTAGTCTGTCTCAAGCTCCATCAGCCATGACTGAAGGCTGAAGCACAAATAGACAATCTGGTCTTGGTCATGTGAACTGAGGTTGGTTATCAGTAGGTCTCATTGAACACTGAAAGGTTCATGAAGCTTGTGACTCCTCTGCAGTTGGCACCACTTGTGTCCAATTCTTAGAAGACAAAAGTCAAACTGAATAGGGCCTCTATGATGCTGTGGTGGAAATACACTGGGATGGAAAGCTTATTCCTTGTGGCTTCAGTCATAGTGACAGGTCCTGTGTAAAGATACTTGAGCTCCGGTGTCCAGTCTTTGGAGCACGAGGCAGCTCTGCCTCAAGCTCTGTGTGGCATCTCAAGCAGAATCATGCAGAGACAACGTTGCACTTCAGGATGGAGTTCAAGATTGGAAATCTGGCCTTGATCCCAAGGTAGGACTTTGTTTTCATTACAAAGGAGGAGTCAAATAACACCTTGTTTTCCATCAGCTGATTTTGATTCTGCCTGGTGTTTACTCTAAAGGATTTTTAAAGGGATTATCATGTAGCTATTTTTTGAAACAAAGATCAGTCTGAGGGGGCAAAATTGGCATATTTACCACTTGATAGGTATCTAGGGTGTGTTGTTTATTAGAAGTTTATCCTCACACGTCGCTGAGCTGCTGAAGGAGGGAGAATAGTCCTGTGTTTGTGGCAAGAGAGACAGTTCCCAGCTCCAACAAAACCACGTGTGCCACAATTCTTTCACTCTCAGGATGGATTCATGCCTCCTTTCCTTGCTCCCTGAAGAACTTACTTGAGTGCTTCTGGGGTCTAGATAGAGCAATGCTGGAAATGTTAGTTGGTTGTGTAATGCACAATATCTCTTCTTGCTCATTCTGTACTTTGAGGTTTCTTTGTTAATAGAAATAGCAAAAGAATCCAGAGAGATATTCTACCTCTTAGGCACAGTCATAGCAGTAGTGAAATTGGAGGGTACCTTGAGTCACACATATGGACCTACTGCCATTCTTCTTGCTGACATAGTAAAGACATGATGGTGCAGTTCCATCACCTATTGCTGGGTAGAAGCCAGTTCCTTTACCACTGCCCTTCTTTTCCAGTTCACCCACTTCCTGTTATTGGCATCTCCTTTCCATTCCTGTTCTGCAGCAGTCAGCTAGCCTCCATCACACAGCTCTGCCAAAAGCTCTGCCAAGACTAATAGGAGGAAAATGTGTGCTTTTCAGTTTGGGGCCAAAACAAGTTTAATTACAGTCAGTGTCAAACCCGTAGATTTCAGGATGTACAATTTAATCCCCTCTGAGTCAGAACCAGTACCTTTCACCCCTCAGGATCAATAATACAAGTAGGATAAGTAGGGGACTGACATGTACTCTCCACAGGACACCCAGCAAACCTCCTCCTTCTTTTACCAGCAGAGGAAGAGACCTTTCTCACTCTCAAACTTATGAGCAGTTCTGACTAAACTCTAAGTACTTTTGTCGCAACCCTTTTACTAGATGTGTTTCCAGGTTCCTCTGAATCCATCTCTTATGGTAGAGACATTGCTGAGCAGAATTCCTGGTTGGGGGTGGCATCTCTTGGAGGTTTACATGAGCTGTCTGGTTGAGCCAAGGATTTTTGAAATCTTGCCTAAGCGCAAGATACTCAAAGAAAACTGAAGAGAGAGAACCTCAGGGAGTTTATTATTATTCACACTGCTGTCTTACAGCAACACCCAAAGGTCAATGGCACTCACTGTTAACACCTTAAATTTGGCTGCTCTAAAATTATTTTTCACACAGCCTTCACTAAGGGAACTGAAAAAGCCTTATAGGGACATTCCCAACCTCTGTATGCCCATATATGTTGCTGCCTCAAAAGAGACACTATCAACTCAAGTATTGCTTAAAATTAGACTTTATTTACTGATTATAGTTCTGATGTTATATGTTACGTTTAAAAAAAAGCTTTGGCCCCGCTGGTAGCAGCTGTCTTCTCCCATTTGAAAGCATCTTAGGAGGAGCTGTGAACTTGTAGTTCCTAAGGTCTTTCAAAGCGACTCTATGGCTCTCTACTTTAGTTACTCTCTCCTAAAATCTCATCCTTCCTCTGTCATTTAGTAAAAACTTCATCTGGATGAGACAGGTTACGTCACAGATGGGTGCTGAAGAGCTCTTGGCATTTACCTAGATGGTTTTAGCCAGGTTTCAGTTAACTGTTGATCCAAGGGCATGTACAGCAGAGCACAGCGAGAGAGTGCTGAGCTGCTGCTGCCCCAAACCCACGTGCCTGCTCTTGCAAAGAAAAGTGAGAAGCCACCAGCCCTGAGCAAGACTCTTACAGGAGATGTGTCATTGTGTTCTTGGAGTAGTAAGATACAAGCCTGAGTAGCCCAAGCTCCTCTGCACCCATTACATGAGGTAGGCTTTCCTGTAACATGCCCATCCTCCAGCCTTCCTTGGCTGCAGTATCCATACACATCTTGGTGCTAGTTTTGGCCCAGACTGTGGGCCTTGATTCTGGGTAGTGCTGGACTATTTCAGTACAGAACGGGTTTCGGTGTGAAAAAAAATTAGTTACATATGGCTATACATTAGCTTCAGGGGTAATATTTGCAAAGCAGTTTGAGATGTGCTTCTTATAAAGTGGCCTGATGTCAGACTGCTGACAACTGTTGCTTCCTGGGGAAGGAGAAATCAAAAACTTAGTGCCAAGAAATATTAGTTGTCTGTCTTACTTGTTTTTTGTACCTACTAGCCTAGAATACAGTTGAGAAATCTGAAGATTTTGTCTGGTGGAGACTGATCTTTTTTTCCATTTATTGGCTGGCATGATTTGTGGGTTTATGCTGTACTTTTGTCCTGGTTTGAGCCAGGATGAAGCCATCTTTCTTTTTACTGTTTGTTTTTTTTTTCCTTCAGTAAGCTTTCTGTTCTGGGTGTTCAAGGTCACACCTGCACTCTGCCGGCTCAGACACTATGGGGAGATCTGTGACCCCCCTAGGAGGCTGAGTTAGACAGACAGCAAGGTTGGCCAGAGATACTCCATTCCATATATCTACATAAACACAGAGGAAGGTCAGAGATCACAGAAGACAACTTCCTTCCTTCTTCTTCTTCCCTTCTCTTCCATCAATCGCCAGTGTCCAGGGAGGACTCTGTTCATCCATCACCATTGACCCCTGGGCTCGAGCTCTCCTGACCCTCATCACTCTGTGCTTTCTCCAGCAGCAGCTCTGGGATTCCTTGGGGCTGTTGGCAGCTCGGGAGACACTGTGGGAGTTCCTGGGGGTGAGGGGAGGCGAGAGGCTTTTGCACATAGCTGAACATATTTGTATATATTTTCTTATATCATTAGTGTTTAACTAAAGCTGTGTAGTTTAGTTTTCAATCCAGCCACATCTCCCTCTTTTTCTCTCTCTCCGTCCCTACCTGGGTGGGAGGGGATTGAGAGTGTTGTTGTCAAACCTGAGTCAAACAGTGGCAACTTTGATTCCCTTACCCAGTCTTTCATCTTGACTGTATAAAAATCTACTCCAGTTTTTCCAGACACTGCAGGTCTGACTTAAGAGGAACCACACGAAGAGTCCTGCCAAATTCCTGAGAGTAAACTGTAGTTTTGTAGTAGCATTGCCTTCTCCTCTTAAAAATGAAGTATTTTTTAATAAAACTCCATTGGCCTCTGGCTTAGATAAATGTTTGTTGATCCTGTACATCAGAGATGCTGATGGAAACCACCTTGATGTTCCTAGCTAACTTAATACAACTGTTTACTACAATGTACTGCTGGAATTGCAGTAGCACTTAGGATGCCAAATCATAGACTAGGGCACCACTGTGCTAGACACCAGGCAGGCACTGGAACAAAAAAGAAAGTTCCTTCCCTAAAGAATTTGCAGTCTTTGGAATGAGTATGGACATTCTAAAGATAACAATTTTTTTTTTCAAGAAATGCCATTATGTCTTGCAATTAGTCTCATGGGTCTCCACTTCCAGTAACATGCACTTGTTGATAAGAGCAATCTAGTCGGACCTTAGAGAGACTTTGATTCTCCTGTATTTAATGGACAACAAACAGTGCATTACAGATTTTGTTCTTCAAATATGAGGACCATTGTATAGCATTAGTCATAACTTAAGTAGGACAGAGCAGATTCTATATATAACCTGCTGCCCAGCCACTCTAGACACATAGTGTGTTTGTATTTCTTCCCATATTTCCCCACTTGAAAGGAGTGAGAAAGAAATCACATCTTTAGCCTCAAGTATTCCAAAGTTGTGCTGTCCCTATTTCCTTCTCCCACAGATATTGATATTTTTGTCAGAATAATGAGATTTTAAAGGAAGATGGCACTCTCAGCTCTTCTAGTGTTTATCTGGGGGTTGTAAGCCCTGACAGTAGCCCTGATAGCTGGGTGATGTCTTTAAGCTTGAAGGCTAAACTTTTTTTAATTATTATTTTTATTTAATGATTATTTTTCTTTTTTATTTTATTTTTTTTAGCATCAGTTGAGGTTGTAACAGGATTCCAGGAGCAGGAGTTGCCCTTGATATCACAAACTTCCTATATTATGTCTTCATCATTTTCCTTCTTTACATAGTTTTCATTTCTCAGACTCATTCTCATGTTGTGTAAGCTCTTACATGTGAATGTATCAATTGTCTTACATGACAAGGGAAATCCTGGTTCACAACAAACATACATGGTGGATGTTTTGCAACTTCCTGAAGGTTACAAAAGTTTCTGAGACCCCAGCATTTATCCTGTTACCTCCCCCTCCAGCCGGAGGGCAGCGGGTTGGCCCCTGAAAAAACTCATCCCCAGAAATTTGCTCAAATTGCTTCTGCCTGGATGCTGGAAACTGCCACACCAGTCCAGCTGTGCTCAGATGTTTCTCTTGATTTTCACAGTGATGCTCAGATCCATCACCCCAGCCGCAAGGTTTCCTCATACTTGTGACACAGCTTCAGAGCTGAATGTGGCTGCAGAGGCTGCTGCCAGGCCTGGTGCTGCAGGTGATGAGAGCAAGGCAGGGTCCCTGGTGTTGGTGGTGTGTTTGATGGCTGAAGCCATCAGTAGCTCAATGGCCCTTTCCATCGGGACTAGCTGGCCAGACAGACTCTCATCTGCTCCTGGCCTTCAGTGGCTGGTTCCTCACAGACCCCCTGGAACAAGCCTGTGAGCAGCCACCTGCGATGTGGTCACAGCGTTGTGGGCCAAGTAAAGGGGCCTCTCCGGGCTCTAACCTCCCAGGGGCAGAGAATGGGCCAGTGGCCCATTCCCTACTCCCTGCACAGGTTGTGTGTGTCCTTGTTGCTTCCACGGCCAACCAGGGTCAACCTGGTGCCTGCAGTGGGTTGTTCCAGATGCATGGACCCAAACTCTTGTCCTTGCCCCACTCTGTGCCAAAGACAGACAGATCAGGCACTCAGTTAACTAGCACAATTTCTCTCGTGGCCAAAAGTACTCAGGCACCAAGACCACTAGGAATACTGATTGCTTGGCACTCTCAGGGAATGCTTGTTTGATGGATGTCCTTGTTGCTACCAATAATTGTGAGATTAGTTCCTGCAGCATTAACATTAACAGCATAGAAGGCTCACACATGTACCCCCACAGCCTTCTCCAGCCTTTATTTGAGAGCAAGAATAGCAACTGACAAGTCTTGTGAGGTAAATATAAAGGTCAGCTGTTGCCTCCCTGGGTGAGGGCTGTCAGGAGAGAGGCACACCCCTTGCTGCCTGCAGACTTCTCTCAGCCTGTCTCTGAAACATCCTTTTGCTGCTCAGGAGGAGCCCGTGAGTCCATGAGGCCTCCCAAAGTGCATTTTGGTCATGTCCAAGTGGTTCACTTTACAGCTCCTTTTCATGTCACACACCCTGGTAGGAGTACCTCCCTGGGCATGTGGGGTTTTAGGCACAGGGAAGGCACTTTCTGGGGCAGAAGGTCCATGCTTGAGATTCCTGAGCTGGCTTTTGCTCAGCTGGGGGTCAGGCTTTGGGAGGAAAACCATCCCTGCAAATCCACCCGTGTGTGAACTACTGGGTACGGCTGTGATGTCCCCAGACACGGTGGAACCAAGAGGATATTCCAGAGGAATTTTTCCTTCTGCTGGGATCCTCAGCCCAAACAAGTGTATCTTGTGGGCAGCAGTCTGGGATCAAGAGTATGAGCATCAGGTCATGCATGAAAATAGTCCTCTGGTTGAGCTTGAATTTGGTCTCAGAAAATGCCAGATTCACTCCTGCCTCGTACACAAATCCTTAAGGAGCACTGGGTAAATGTCTTCATGTTGGTTTTCCCCACTGGAAAGTTTGGGAAATGAAGCTGCTTTCCTCTCTCACAAGACTTTAGGAAAAACCTGTTATAGGTGGAGCTCTGACACAACAGTAAGACTGTAGAAAATCCCTGTGACATGAGCATGTGATTCTCTTCCTGGAGTGAGATAATTGAAAACCTGGAAGAGAAATTAAAACTGAATGAGAGTATTTTGAAGACCTCTGAAGTCAGAAGACATGGTGAATACCAGAGCTCCTTATCAGTTTTGTTCTTCATCCTGACCTAGAACATACCCTTTTGTAGTTAATGAATTTATTTTTATTGATTTTTTGTAACTCACTTTGCTGGAGGTTCTCTCTGACCTGTCTAGCAAATTCCATTTTCTGAGGAATAATAGACAAAAGTATTTTGTTATTAAAATGACTTATCAACTTCAGACATAGCAATATACCTTGAATTTTTTTCCTTTTTATCTAGTCCACCCTGTAATCCATAACATTCATGGCCACCAAATTTAGATTTCTTAATATCAGATGTACCAAAGGGTGAAATGGAAATGTACTGTATAGGTATGTCAGTGTATGACTGCTGGCACCTCAGAGTGGGAGAGACGCTCTGAGTTCACCTGAAATAGTCACAGAATGTAAGATGGCACGTTAGAGAGCTGATCACAGGGATCAAGTGATGATGGTGAGGGATCACATGAAGTAGTTGTGCGAGATGATGTGGAAATGTTTGCTGGATGCAATCAGCAACCAGAAATCCTTACTGCCTTCTGACAAAAGCTGGAGTGGTAATGAAATATTGTTCCGTGGTAGAAAACTGATCTACATCTAGTGTGTTTTCTTCCATGTTTGTGGTTGGACATCTTAGAACATACCTGGGGTAAGAGCCATGCCCTCAGTAACATCATCCCTTCTGTACTGCTGTTTTTAGAAATGTGTGATCTCTGTGCTATGGTTGATCCGTGAGGAGGGAATTCTTCTTGCCTCACATTAGCTATCTAAAAATTCAGGGACTAGGCTAAGGTAGTTGTCTGCACTCCCTTTGTAGACAAGGGAACAAGGTGAGCTTTTCCAGAAGCCTGAAAGTACTATTTTAGTTATCATGCTCTGGGCATGCTTTTGCTTTCCACTAACTACCTCAGAGAAGCTCTGTTTGCTTTTCAGTAGGTGTCTGAGTTTGAGATTGCTAAAACTGAAGGACAGGTACACCCAACCCAAGTCAGCAGGGAGGAGGTAGACCTCCCTAGTGCCTTTTATTTCTAGACAATGTCATTTTGTGATTCACTGAAATAATTCTGTTTGCAGAATGAGTCAAATATTAAAACTTCTCTTATGAAGGGTATGCTAATCTCAAACTGTATCACTGAACATAAAACTCTAATCCAGCTATACCTGATGTCTGCCTTGTCTCTCTCTTTCACCCCCTCCAGTGAGAACCCAGGATTACCTTTGTTGTAATGTCCTTCAGGAGTTACAGCTGAGATTTCACCCAGAAACTGTAGACTCTTTGGAGAAAGTTCTGTTTTCCTAGGCAGTCAGATCTGCATTGAAATTGTTGAGGGAAGTACTTTCTGGATTGTGTATCTGATATTTTATATTCCTTGTTATCAAGGCATCCAAATGTCTCACAGTCTTCCCTGCATTTAAACTGTTGTAAACCCTCACACATATAATTCAACATCTATGGGGAAAATGAGGTAATACAATTTTGTATCAGAAACGAGCATGTGTGAGAGAGACACTGCAGATCCTGCAGTGAGGGGTCAGGAAAAAGAGGTGAACAATCTGACAGGTTGTACAGCTCTTGTGGAAATTGCAGGAGCTCTCCTAGCCCACTCTTGTGCTCTATTTGCTATCCCTGTTTTTCAAGAGGCGAAACTGTCTCCCTAAAGGGACCTAAATAATATTGTAAGTGATGAAAAACATAACATAATCTGAGCCAATTCTCACTGGCATCAATCTTTTGGAGAGATGCAGCTCCATGTCTTATGCAGATCTCACCCACGACACTAAAAAATGTGTTTGGATCAGAATGCTTCCTTCTTTACATTAATGATCACATTGGTTGAAGAGGTTTTGTGTCTTTAAAACATTTACTAAACCTAAAAATGGGGACACCGTGATAAAACCCACCCCAGAGCACATCTTGAGGGTTTAAGGGCATCCTGCATTTTCAATCTATTGCTTGAACTTAGCTCCTGTTTTCTTTGAACCTCTTGTTGTTCTCACTGGAAGCTGTGCTGACATGCTCTAAAAGCATACAAATAGCTTCTGCTGTGACTATCTACAAAATATATTCTGTTCTGTTTTTGTTGTAATACATGTATCAGTTCATGAATGTCTGAGCTACCGGGGGTAATGCAGAGATAAATCTCTGATATTACTACTTGTTTTTCCATTTGTTTCTTTATGATGCACAAAGTCTGATTCTTTGGCACTTCACCAACAGCATCCGAGGCTGAAGGTAGGTATAACAAAAATGAAAGTGCATAGCATCCCTAGGAGATGCTCAGAATTGGGCTGTGGCCAACCTCATATATTAAGTTGTTTGAACTTTGTTATTTTATTAAGGAAATGGATTTCAGATTCATCCCTGTTTCAGCATCGATAGCATATGACCACCTTACGTGGTCTGTTCCAGCTCTTCCTGGTGCTGGGAGACATGCAAGCACCTGACCCCAGGCATTTACAATCTAGGCAGGATAAACCCAGTGTGTTTTCAGTACAATTTTCCAATGTAAAGGGAAGGACATGACTGATGTTGCAATTGAAGCAGTGAAGAAGCAGGACTGAGATGCAGGCAAAAACTGAGGAATGCACACTACATGTGGAATGGGTGTTGGGCAGAAGTTATTCCTATAGGGAGTGCTACCTCCTGGAAGTGGGCATCTAAGGGTAAGCAGCCCAGCAGGAGACGTTGGTGGAATATGGTCTGGAGTCTGCAGACATAATGGAGACAGGAGAGCATTTCAAAGGGAGCTAGCTCAGCATGGGGTTAGGACACCCTGGAGGACAAGGCCTTAGCTGAGGAGGGCAAACAAGCACATGGCGTGGGGGCAAAGATGTGGGGGTGATCAGCTGGCGGAATCGGGGAGATAAGGGAGGGAAAAAAAGGAGAATTAAAAGGAGCAGTTGCTACCTCCGCGCAAGAAGTGGGAAGACAATGGAGAGGAGCAAGGGCCAGAAGGAGGGAGTGGGAGCTGGCAGTGCCGAGGCAGGGCCGGGACGAGCGGGCGGAGGAGCCGG